>NC_089502.1:141500513-141805706 GCF_036850765.1 Saccopteryx bilineata | reverse complement strand
TTTAAATAAAATGTTACGGACCAGGTTATATTACACAATCTTATATTTTTTACTCTAAGTCCACTCTAGACAGCACAATACAAGTTTATTGGTCTCACCTTCCAAGCAAATACCAAGACTGGCTAGAGTTAGGATCTGCCTCCAATGACTTCTGGAGATACTGAATTGCATAGTTTTCCTTGGTTGTTCTGTCTCCCAGTAGATCCCCATTATGATGCATCCATCCTATAATTTTAAAATTATGAACATTTACCTATGATTTAACTATTTTACTAGCTTTGAAAATACAATGAAGAATATAGATTAAACTATATTTCATTAAATTTATTTATCTTGGTTCAAATTTTTCCTAATTTAAAACTACCAATGGCACTGGCTGGTTAGCTCAATGGATAAAGCATCTGCCTGGCATATGGACTTTCCAGGCTTGATTCTGGTGTGGGCACACAAAAGAATCAACCATTTTCTTCTATCCCCTTCCCTTTCCTCTTTCTCTCTCTCTCTTCCCCTCCACAGCCAGTGGCTCCATTCTACTGGGGCATTTGCCCTAGGTGCTGAGGATAGCTCTATGTTCTGTTTAGTGTTAGGCCCTAAAACTAGCTCAGCTTATTTGACCATCACCCTAAATTGGGTTGCTGGGTGAATCCTGGTTGGGGTGCATGTGAAAGTCTGTCTCACTATCTCCCCTTCTCTCACTTAAAGGTAGAAGAAACTACCAAAAATAGCTATAGGAAACTACCAAAAATAGCTAGTTTACTCTGAAACATACAATCAAGCCCTGGCTGGTTAGCTGATTGGTTAGTGTCATCCCAAAATGCCAAAGTTGTGGGTTCAGTCCCCCATCAGGGCACATATGGGAAGCAACCAATAAACATACAACTAAGTGTATGTTTTTCGCTTTTCCCCACTTTCTATCCCTGTCTCTATAAAATCAATAAAAGAGAAAAATGATACAATCATAGCTACCAAAGGTTCTTAAAGAACAGAGAAATTAAAGTGACTTGTGAACTGCACTGGCACTAAGGAGAGTAGAAACTATAACTTCTCCTCTTCTAAATTTAAATTTTTAAAAAATCCAACATCTAAGCCAAATGAAAAGATGGTTAATTTACTATTCTGTTACAGGTTAAAGTATTTTGAGAAAAATCCAGCAAGCCAAAGTTTATTTCTAAAAAGTAAATAAAAACATAAAATCAAAGATAAATCATTTAAAATTAAAAAAAAATTTTTTTTTACTTCTTACAGAAGATGTACCTACAGATACTAGTTATTTTCATTAACACCCTAAATATCACAATATCTGACCAAGAATAAAAAGGACAACTAGGAAACCTCTACTGCTATATTAATATGTAAATGAAAAATAGGTTCAAAGACCTATAGAAAGTACAGAGTATTTGGTCAATAAAAAAGTTTTGCATTACAACTGCAAGGATACAAAAAGAATATGCTATGATAAAACGTTAATCATTTAACACAAATGGAAACAAGCATTTCATTTTGAGTCAATTAAAGTGTCTTAAATTACCTTTGCAAAAATACCACCTAGGCAAACTGTTCAGTTGCTTTTGATGTTATAAACAAAATATTCATTTTATACCATATGAAAATACTCATATTATCACTCATAATTTTGACTAGAATTTAGTAATTATTTAATGAATATCAAATAAAAATGACCTAAGGAAATACAAGCAAACACTAACCCAAATATCAAACATAGACATAACAGCCAACAAAATAAATCACTGGAAAATCCCTACTTACTGACCCTAGAAAAAAACAAAACAATTATTTTGGATATTCGATTTACTACCCCCCCCCCCACTTTTTTTCTGAAGCTGGAAACGGGGAGAGACAGACAGACTTCCCACATGCGCCCGACCGGGATCCACCCGGCACGCCCACCAGGGGCTACACTCTGCCCACCAGGGGGCGATGCTCTGCTCCTCCAGGGCATCGCTCTGCCGCGACCAGAGCCACTCCAGCGCCTGGGGCAGAGGCCAAGGAGCCATCCCCAGCACCCGGGCCATCTTTGCTCCAATGGAACCTCGGCTGCAGGAGGGGAAGAGAGGCAGAGAGGAAGGGGGGGTGGAGAAGCAAATGGGCACCTCTCCTGTGTGCCCTGGCCAGGAATCGAACCCGGGTCCCCCGCATGCCAGGCCGACTCTCCACCGCTGAGCCAACTGGCCAGGGCATCGATTTACTTTTTTTAATACCTAAGAACATCATAAATTGCTAGAGAAAATATATAATATTCGTTAATAGCAGATGATGAGATACTTCCATTAATTCATATTATAAATAAACCTATGAAAGAAAGCTCAAAAATCACTCACTGGGCCCTGGCCGGTTGGCTCAGTGGTAGAGCGTCGGCCTGGTGTGCAGGAGTCCCAGGTTCGATTCCCGGACAGAGCACACAGGAGAAGCGCCCATCTGCTTCTCCACCCTCCCCCTCTCCTTCCTCTCTGTCTCTCTCTTCCCCTCCTGCAGCCAAGGCTCCATTGGAGCAAAGTTGGCCCGGGCGCTGAGGATGGCTCCTTGGTCTCTGCCTCAGGTGATAGAATGGCCCTGGTTGCAACAGAGCGGCGCCCCAGATGGGCAGAGCATCACCCCCGGGTGGGCGTCCTGGGTGGATCCTGGTCAGGTCAGGTGCATGCGGGAGTCTGTCTGCCTCCCCGTTTCCAACTTCAGAAAAAACAAACAAACAAACAAACAAAATCACTCACTGGCTGTGTGAATGACTTTAATTTAACTTCATGAAGTGGTAAATGCATGCAAAAACTCAAACCTTTTTCAAGGGAAAAACTAAGTACAATGTTGAGAATTTACAAGGACTAGGTGCATTAAAGCACTGTGCTTAATGAATTTTGAAATGAATTAAGCTAGCCATTCAGTAAAACATAACTGTGGACAAAAGAAAAGGAATAATATGTTTGTACCAGCAATAGTTATACTATAAAGTACTCATTTTAAATGCAATTTCAAAATAACATATGCCACAATCCTACAACATAAAATCTCAATAAAAACTGTTAAGTCAGAAGTTAAAATTGTCCCCATGCACCCCAGGCTTTTTTAAATCAATGCAATATATAATGAAAAGTAAAGTTTTATGTACCTAACTGTTGTAAAACAGTTGCTTTTACTTGTGATGGAAGATTTTCTGTTTGTAAAAGTTGTTCATAGGCTTCTTTTGCAAAATGATACTTCTGCTAAAGAGTAAAAAAAATTCATAGAAAAATTAATTGATAAATTTTAAATAGAAATACTCTAGACTATAAAAAAGAGATGATTTAGTTACTTTTCAAGTGATAAATAGGAATAAAACATTTGTAAACATCATTGTAACTGTTTTTATAATAATATTTTTAAATTTCTAGTATAAAAAAATTAAACTATCTGAAAGTCAAGTGCTAAATCATTAAATTATTTCCTTAGACTCAGACAGCTGTGTTTTGGAATAACTGCTAAAAAAAGGTACCCTTCAAAATAACAAGGAGTCAACAAAATTACATTTAAAAATTCTGCTGAACCCCAAAAGTTACAAAGAAAACTATTTCAACCTCATGTGTTACTTAACTTTTACAAAGTTGTGGATATATTCTATTATCAAATGCATAATTATTGCAGGAATACTTTCTAAGAAGGAAAAGTTTTTAATAAGCAGATATAGCAAGTTCTACTATCCTTTACAAAATCTAAGATTAGTAACTTCTTAATTTTGAAATAGAATTTATCCTTGAACAATGTAGGTTTTAGAGATGTTGACCCCCACACAGTTGACAATCCATGTGAAACTTCTGAATCCCCCCTAAACTTAACTATTAATAGCTCACTGTTCACTGGAAGCCTTCCTAATAACGAAAGCAATTGGTTAACACACATTATATATGTTTATTGTATACATTATATATGTATATTTTTATACAATAAAACTAAAAAAACTCATAAATACATTTACAAAAAAAATATGTAGAAGAGGACTAAACAATTCACAATTGTGTTGCTGACCCTGGCAGAGTACTTCAGTTGGTTAGCGCATCATCCTGACATGCTGAGTTTGCAGGATCAAACACCAGTTAAGTGCACACACAAGAGTCAACTGATCATAGTATGGTTGATGAGTGGAGCTGCAGGTTGATGTCTATCTGTCTATCTCTATCTCTCTCCTGTCCCTTCTCTCTAAGGATCAAGTAATAAATTTTTTTTAAAATTGGGTTGTCCAAGAATCAACACTATACTCTTTCTAATCTATGAAATATTCTTGGAAAAAGATTTATAATTATGTTTTTAAAGACATATGATTTTCCACATTTTTTATATAATTATGTTCAAATATCTAAGGTACAGGCAAATTTCTATTGATAGATCAGTCCATTATCTACATTCTCTTTCAAAAGCACTAATAAGACTAAAACATTATTGTTACTGTGATATGTTTGAAGGTTTTTTAGTGAGAGAGAGAAAGAAAAAGAGAGGAATGAGAAGCATCAACTGGTAGTTGAGGCACTTTAGTTGTTCATTGACCACTTTCTCACATGTGCCTTGACCAGGGGGCTCCAGTTCAGTCAGTGGTCCCTTGCTCTACCAGAGACTTTGGGCTCAAGCCAGTGAGCATCCTTGGGATCATGTCTATGATTCCAACTCAAGTGGTGACCTGAGCTCAAGCTGGTGACCCTGAACTCAAGCTGTATGAAACTGCTCAAGTGGCTGACCTGGGGGTTTCAAACCTGATCACAGGTTGATGCTCTATTCACTGTACCATCACTGGTCAGGTTGTGATATGTTTAACTCCTCTAAAACAACAGGAAAAACAAGTAAGAGAAAAGTAAAAAATACATTATCTTTAAAATATACCTTGCAAACCAATGGCTTTGGACATTTATAAGTACATTAAAAAAGAAGATAAAAATGTCATTTGAGAACATCTGTATTAAATGAACAGTTTTCTATATATATACATATATATATACATATATATATACATATATATATATTTAGCAAAAGAGAAAGAGACAGACACACAGACAGGAACAAATAGAATCAGAGAAAGATTAGAAGCATCACCTCACAGTTGTGGTACCTTAGCTTTCATTGATTGCTTCTTATGTGTCTTGCCAGGGAGTCTCCAACTGTACCAGTGAACCCTTGCTCAAGCCTGCGACCATGGGGCTGATCAGTGTCAATACTCCCAAGCCCAAGTCAGTGACCCCCCCGTACTCAAGCTGGTGACCTCATGGTTTAAACCTGAGTCCTCAACATCCCAGGCTGACGCTCTATCTAATGCACCACTGCTTGGTCAGGTAGTTATATTTTCTATACACTATTCAAGACTTCAAAAAGGAAAACAATAAATAGTCTCAAAAAGGAAAACAATAAATAGTCTCAAAAAAGAAAATAAATTTATTTAGCATGTGTTAGAGTTGGAACAAAATATAATTCCAGTAACTATTAATCTGTCTATGAGTATTATCTACTCACCTGTTAAGAGTTGCTTCCTTATTCTGGTTATTATAAATAGTACTACAGTGAATACAGAAGTATTAAGATCTCTTTAAGATCTTGATTTCAATTCTTTCAGATACTCAGAAGTAGGACTACTAGATCATACAGTAGTTCTTTTTTTAAATTGAGAAATCTTCATACTATTATTTTCTGTGACAGCAGCACCACTTTGCATTCCTACCAACAGTGAATAAGGATTCCAATTTCTCTACATCTTTGGTGTCATTTGTTTTTTGGTGATAGCCATCTTGATAAGTTTGAAGTGGTATTTCATTGTGGTTTTTAACTTGCATTTCTCAATTACCAACATTAAGCAGTGTCTCACAAAACTTGGCTGTTTATATGGCTTTTTTGAAGTAATTTATATTCAAACTCTTAGCTCTCTTATAAATTATGTTAATAAACTTTTGTTATTGAGATGTAACTGTTCCTTATAAATATTCATGGTCAACCCCTTATTAGATAAATGGTTTGCAAACATTTTCTCCCATTATGGAAGCTCTCTTTTAAGTTAATACGTTGACTTTTTCTGTATGGTAGCAATACCAATATCATAAAGTTTTCCCCTAAGTTTTCTTGTAGTGGTTTTATAGATTTAAGTCTTTTAATCCTTTCTGAGTAATTTTTGTTTAAAATATAGGGGTTCAATTTCATATTTAAACATAGGTATTCTGTTTTCCTAATAATAATACTTATTGAAGAAAACTATAGTATCTCACTGTGTATTCCTGGAACCAGAAATTTACTTCTGGCTCTGTTCTGTTCCATTGCACTAGATTCTTGTCTCTACACTGACAATGATACCACCATGTTTTTGTTACTGTAGTTCCACACTATTTAAAATCAGGAAATATGATACCTTCAATTTTGTTCTACTTTCTCTAGACTGATTTGGTTATTTGTGCTCCTTTATAGTTCTATTTAAATTATAAAATACCTGTGAACAATATTCCTTCAAGATTTTCACAGGCATTGTAAAATCTGTAAACCATAGTATGAACAATTTAATATTTTATTCTAAGAATATATGAAATGTTTTCCCGTTTGTTCATATCTTATTTCATGAACATTTTGTACTTTTCAGCATACAAATCTTTCACCTCAGTATTTTTTATTATATTAATAATTTTATATATGAAGAGATTATGCTAAATAAAATACAGTAGTCAGATAGACAAATACTGCATGATTGCACTTATATAAGGTATTCCCCATATATATATATATATATCATACTCCCATGTATAAAATACACCTTAATTCTGGTGCCCAAAATTTTAAAAGAAAAAGAAAGTATTATACAAAGTTATTAAACTCAAGTTTTATTCATCATAAAACTCATATAACTCATCATCATTGTCAAAACTCCCATCCAATAGCTTGTCCTCATCTATGACTGATGACAAATCAGTCTTCATATATTGCCTCGTCCTCAGTTCCATCTATGGCATTTGAAATACCACACTTCTTAAATGACTTTACAATGATCTCAATCTTCGTATTATCCCAGGATCTTTTCACCCAGGTACAAACTTCCTGTAGTTGGTTTCTTCACTCTTCCTGCTGGTGTCAAATTGTCCCCAAAAGACTTCATCCACTGGTTCCATTCGTCTCTTGTGGAAGCTTTGAAGGGTTAGTTAATGCTGACATCAAGTGGTTGTAGCTGGGATGTCAAACCTCCAAGTATGACAGCAAGTTTCGTTTTTTGCTCTGCAGCAATCTTCTTTGCGGTTTTTGTTCTGTGTACCCCGTATAGGGCAGGTCTGAGTAAGGGCCCACCTGGCCTCCTTCTCCAAACTTTCTCAAACCAGATCTTCATCCCACCCTAATCCATCCAACCCTTGTCATGAACGTGGCAATCGCTCCTCGAGGAATGTCTTCTGTTGGCATTGTTCTGCATTTGAAAGTCAGCACAGGAGGCAGCTTATTTCCATCGGCACAACAAGCTAGAACAACTGTATAATAACTCTATTCATGTTCACCTGTCTTCACAGTAACAGTTTTCACCCCCTTTTCATCAACAGTTCTGTTACTTAGGACATCAAATTGAAGGGGGACTTCGTCCATATTTGCAATCTGTCCCATCTCAAAACTGATGTGTCTTCCGACATTGAATGACAGAACAATGAAATTCGAGGACCTTCTGCTCATAGCTTTCAGGCATCTTTTAGTCAAGTCTGGTGCATGTACACATGCTTAGTCCATTTTGTTTCATGAGCCTGAAGCACCAATTGTGTCCTCCTTTGAAATCACTAACTTCTTTTTCATCAGCAATTCTTCTTGCCTCGTGCTGAACCATCTTTGTGGACACAGGATTCCAATTGCCCTTTGAGCTTCAATCCATATCTTCAATTCCCCCTCTAAATCAGGTCATTTTGTTGACTTGCCTCCCACTGCCTTTTTCTGATGTGGTGTTTCAGTAGAGATTCCTCTTCCTGTAGCCAGTCTCGGACTGAGTTCTCAGTTGGAGGAGGGCCACACTTATGTTCAGCAGCATGATTTCCATTCACTTTTGCATAATGGATCATCCTTATTTAGGGCCTGTATGAGAAGCAACTAATGAACACACAACTAAGTGAAACAAAGATTTGATGATTCTCTATATCTCCCCCTCAACACAATGGGGAAAAATAAATGAAAAATAAATAAATAAAAATGTTATCATGAGTACTGCTATACATTCTTAAAAAAAAATAAAGAAAGAGCCTAAATAGATTGTGGTATAGTGGATAGAGTGTTGACCCAGGATGCAGAGGACTCAGGTTCAAGACTTCACCAAAAGACTAATAGAAACAATAAACCAGTACAGTAAAGTCACAGAATATAGAATCAATACATAAAAGTCTACTGCTTTCCTATATGCCAATGATGAAACTTCAGAAAATGAACTCCAAAGAAAAATTCCTTTTTCAATTGCAACAAAAAACATATCGAGAAATAAACTTAACAGAAGATGTGAAGGATCTATATACTGAAAATTACAAAGCATTATTAAGTGAAATGGAAAAGACACAATAAAATGGAAAAACATTCCACATTAATAAATTGAAGACTCAACACAGTTAAAATGGCCATATCACCCAAAGCAATATACAAATTTAATGCGATCCTCTCAAAATCCCAATGTTTTAAAGTTTTAAAGAAACAGAACAAAAAATCACCAGGTTTGTATGGAACCATAAAAAACTCCAAATAGCCATAGCAACCCTGAGGAAAAAGAATGAAGCTGGAGGTATCACACTCCCTGATTTCAAATTATACTACAGAGCCACAATAATCAAACAGCATGGTAATGTCAGAAAATTGACATTCAGACCAATGAAACAGATTTGAGAGGCCAGAAATAAAACCACATATATATGAAAAAGTATCTTTGACAAAGGAGCTAAAAACACACAATGGAGGGGGAAAAGCCTCTTCAATAAATGGCACTGGGAAAACTGGAAAGCCACATGCAAAACAATGAAACTTGATTACAGTTTATCCCCTTGCACAAAAATTAATTCAAAATGGATCAAAGACCTAAATATCAGGCCTGAAACAATAAATTACATAGAAGAAAACATAGGTATTAAACTCACAGACCTTGGCCGTAGAGAACAATTTCTGAATTTGACCCCAAAGGTAAAAAGAAGTAAAGGCAAAAATAAATGGATGGGACAACAGCACAGTAAAAACCTTCTGCACAGCAAAAGAAACAGGAAAAAAACTAAATGAGAAATATGGCCCTCAACTCTCAGACTAGTTGGCTCAGAGGCAGAGCATCAGCACAGCGGTTAGAAGTTTCAGGTTCAATTCCTGGCTAGGGCACACAGAAGTGACCATCTTCTTCTCCAACCCTCCTCTGCCTCTCTCATTCTGTTTTCCTCCCACAGCCATGGCTCGACTGGTTCAAGCAAAACTGGCCCTGGGCACTGAGAATGGTCTCATCTTAGACCCAAAAATAGTTTAGTTGACAAGCAACCGAGCAGCGGCCCCTGATAGGTAAATCATCACCTGACGGGGGCTTGCCAGGTGGATCCGGGAGGGGTGTCTGTGGGAGTCTGTTTCCCCACCTCTCATTTAATTTTTTAAAAAAACGGAGGGGAGATGATATTTACAAACAGCATCTCCACTAAGGGATTAAAATCCAAAATATAGAAAAAATTCACAAAGCTCAGCAACAAACAAGCAAACAATCTAATTAAAAAATGTGGAGAAGACCTGAACAGACACTTCTCCCAAAAAGACATACCAATGGTGAACACATATACAAAAAGAAGCTTATCTCCACTAGCTATTTAAAAAATGCAAATCAAAACTACAATGAGATACCACCTCACACCTGTTAGATTGGTTATTATCAACAAAACAGGTAAAAACAAGTGTTGGAGAGGCCATGGAGAAAAAATAACCCCCATTCACTGCTGGTGGGAATGTAAATTAGTACAACCATTATGAAAGAAAGAATAGTGAGTCCTCAAAAACTTAAGAATAAGGCCCTGGCCGGTTGACTCAGTGGTAGAGCGTCGGCCTGGCGTGCGGGGGACCCGGGTTCAATTCCCGGCCAGGGCACAGAGGAGAAGTGCCCATTTGCTTCTCCACCCACCCTTCCTCTCTGTCTCTCTCTTCCCCTCCCACAGCCAAGGCTCCATTGGAGCAAAGATGGCCCGGGAGCTGGGGATGGCTCCTTGGCCTCTGCCCCAGGCGCTAGAGTGGCTCTGGTCACGGCAGAGCGACGCCCCGGAGGGGCAGAGCATCGCCCCCTGGTGGGCAGAGCGGCACCCCTGGTGGGCGTGCCGGGTGGATCCCGGTCGGGTGCATGCGAGAGTCTGTCTGACTGTCTCTCCCCGTTTCCAGCTTCGGAAAAATACAAAAAAAAACAAAAAAACTTAAGAATAAAACTACCATATGATCCAGCAACCCAAAAAATGAAAACAGTGGTACGTAAAGACACATGCACCCCCATGTTCATTACAGTATTACTCACAGTGGCCAAGACATGGAAACAACTGAAGTGTCCTTTGATAAAAGATTTGATAAAGACATAGTACATATATATACAATGGAATACTACTCAGCCATAAGAAATGATGACAGTGACATTTATGACATCAATGAACTGAGAACATTCTACTGAGTGAAATAAAAATAAGTAAATCAGAAAAACCTAAGAACTGAGTGATTTCACACATACGTGGACTATAAAATTGAGACTGACAAACCTAGATAAAAGTGAAGTAGTTACCAGGGGGAGGGGGATGTGGAAGAGAGGGTACAGTAAAGGAAATAAAAAGGGACAAATACATGCTGATGAAAAATGATTTGACGTTGGGCGATGCATATACAACATAATCAACAGTTCAAATGCTATAGAAATGTTGACCTGCCCTGGCCGGTTGGCTCAGCGGTAGAGCGTCGGCCTAGCGTGCGGAGGACCCGGGTTCGATTCCCGGCCAGGGCACATAGGAGAAGCACCCATTTGCTTCTCCATCCCTCCGCCATGCTTTCCTCTCTGTCTCTCTCTTCCCCTCCCGCAGCCAAGGCTCCATTGGAGCAAAGATGGTCCGGGTGCTGGGGATGGCTCTGTGGCCTCTGCCTCAGGCGCTAGAGTGGCTCTGGTCGCAATATGGCGACGCCCAGGATGGGCAGAGCATCGCCCCCTGGTGGGCAGAGCGTTGCCCCTGGTGGGCGTGCCGGGTGGATCCTGGTCGGGCGCATGCGGGAGTCTGTCTGACTGTCTCTCCCTGTTTCCAGCTTCAGAAAAATGAAAATAAATAAATAAATAAATAAATAGATAGATAGATAGAAATGTTGACCTGAAACCTGTGTATTCTTATTGATCAATGTAACCCTGTTAAACTTAATTTTCTAAATATAACTTAAAAGAATAAAAATAAAAATATATCATTGTACTGGGAAAATTAGAAAGCCACATACAAAAAATGAAACTAGATTGCTGTTTGTCCATAAACAAAAAATTAACTCAGTAGTTACTTATTAATCTTTTTTAAAGATTGATTTTAGAGAGAGTGAGGAAGGGGGAGAAAGAGAGAAAGAGAAGCATCCATTCATTCATTTGTTGTTATGTTTAGTTGTGCATTCATTGGTTGCCTCTTGAATGTGTCCTGACCGGACAATAAACCCAAAACCTTGGGGTACTGGAATGACCTAATGAACTGAGCATCTAGCCAGGCCCTTAATCCCTTTGTTTGTGTGTGTGTGTGTGTGTGTGTGTGTGTGTGTGTGTGTGTGTTTTAATTTTTGTCCTTTTACATAGGAGAAACAACTTTTAGTGCATTCAATATATTATGTCTCCTGTACATCGGATATTAAAAATATCTTAATTTTACTGCATTATTTAAAGAAAAAGTATGACCTTTAAACCTGAGTAAAATAAAAATAAATTTTGGTTTTGAGAGGTTTCTTCCAGTAGGTGTCACTGAATTACAAGTTTTAGTTCTGTTAAATTCCTAGGCTATCCTCTACTGAGACGTTGCCGCAATAATGTAGGCCAGCCACAGTCACTTGTGCAGGTGGAGCATGTTGTGAGGGTTTTACAGCTACAGCTTTTCAGCTTTACTGCTCTAGCAATGGTCATATCAAGGTTCCAGGTGCTCCTCCCCCCAATCTCAACAGACCTGGGACCGGACATGGAGCACCTCTCATCTTCAGGGGAGAGTGTGGCTCTGGACAGCTAGCTGTGGGGTTTGTTTCTGCTACTCTTGGTATTGACAGGTGAGGGAGGTGGAATTTAGGTGGCTAGGGGACCCATGTTAGCTTTCTCCATCTCTGCTGAGTGAGGGCTGCAGGCAGACCGCAGAAACATGGGCCGTAACTGCACAATCTCACTGCTCTGGTTTATCTTCCCTTTGCCTTTTTATCTCGGCACTCCTCCAGACAAGAGACCCACTGGGTTTCCCACCCATACCACTCAGACAAAGTCCAGATAGCCTGAGCTTCCATACTCCTAGTAGTCAGCAGAGAAAAAAAAAACCCAATCACTTCAGGTTTGTTTCCTCCCCAGAGCCAACCACAAATGTGTTTAATTTCCCACTCCCCTTTCATCCCAGCTTTAGTCCATTTAAAAATATAAATCCTTCAGGCATGCCTATGAGCCCATCTGGAGTTCCTTCTCTGCATTATAGCTGTTCGATTTGTTGAAATTTCAAGGGGAGAGAATCAGGAGTATCACTTATGCTGCCATTACTCTGATATCATTCCAACTATAAGCAGTATTTTTAAAATTTCTGGCCCTGTTTGATTGTTCAGTGGATAGAGCACTGGCTAGGCATGTGGATGTCATGGGTTCAGTTCCCAGTCAGGGCACACAGAAGCAGCTAATATCTGCTTCTCCACCTGTTGTGGACAGTAAATGGCAAAAAGCCATTACATATTCAAGTCTTAGCAAAAGGCTAAGTTCTCCCCCTCCACCTCCATATTTGCTATGAAGCTGAGTATCTGCACTCACTTCACTTGCTTCCTTAAGTTGCTAGAAGCAATTTACATGCCCTTCCTCTTACTCTTTGTTCAGATATTGGTTGATTTCACTTAGGCATGGTGGGGGGATTCCTGTTTATGCCTTGGGAGAGTTTCTGCTTTAGTCTCAGATGTGTAATTTTGTATCAAGGACTTTCTTGATTTGCATATGGCTATATAATAAAGCAAACTGGGGCTTTGGGGTACTCGGATATTGCCATCAGCATTTGAAGAGTCCTCCCGGTCCCATTTTTTCTTAATAAGGGTGTTTCCTTAATTCCACACTGTTATTAGGAGCCGTGCTGGTCCGCGGCATCCATTTCCCTCACCCTTTCTCTCTCTCTTCCCCTCCCAAAGCCAGTTAGTTGATTTGAGCATAGTCCTGTGCACTGAAGATAGCTTGTTGGGTAAGCCTCAGGTGCTAAAAATAGCCCTTTACCAGAGCATCATCCCCAAGAGGGGGTTGCCAGGTGGATCCGGGTGAGGGTGCATGTGGGAGACTGTCTCAATATCGTCCCTCCTCTCATTTAAAAGAAAAAAAGTTTTTATTTTTTCCCACTAATGTGAAAGAAATGAGAAGAGAGAGAAACAAACACATAGAGAAGCATCAACCTACTGTTCCATTTAGTTGTTCTATCTAGTTGTACATTCACTAGTTGCTTCTCAAATGTGTCCTGACTGGGAATCGAACCTGTGAACTGGGTGCACTAGGATGATGCTCTAGTCACTGAGGTACCTGCTTTGGTCCCCAGCACAAGTACTGAAGAGGCTGTTTTTACCCATGTTATGTTTTCAGGCCCTTTGTCCCATATATATAATACAGGTTTATTTCCAGACTCTCAATTCTGTTCCATTCGCCTGTGTGTCTGTGTTTCTGCCAAAACAATGCTGTTTTGATTATTATCACTCTGAAGTATAATTTGAACTCTACGAGTATGATAACTCCTGCTTCATCATTTTTTTCTCAGGATTGCTTTAGCTCTTCTGAGTCTTTTGTGATTCCATATAAAACAGGTATTTTTTATTTCTTTTAAAAATGACATTGGGATTTTGTTTTCATTACATCTCTATATTGCTTTGAATAATATTGCCATTTAAAGACCCAAATATAAGACCTGAAACTAGCCTGACCTGGTATCTGTCTCTCTCAATTAAAATTAATTAATTAATTAATTAATACCTGAAACTATTATAACCAAGAAGAAAACACAGGTCTTAGAATTTTATCTGGCCCTGGCCAGTTGGCTCAGTGGTAGAGCATCACCCAGCATGTAGATGTCCTGGGTTTGATTTCCAGTCAGAGCACACAAAAGAAGCAATCACCCATTTCTCCACCTCTTCCCCTCCTTTTAACTCCCTCTCTTCATAACTTCTGCAACCACAGCTCCAATAGTTCAGGTAATTAGGCCCTGGGCACTAATGATGGCTACATGGCCTGTCTCAAGCGCTGAAATAGCACAGTTGCCCAGCAACAAAGCAGCAGCCCCAGATGAGCAGGCATCACCTGGTAAGGGGCTTGCTGGGTGGACCTGGTCAGGGCGCATGTGGGAGTCTGCCTCTCTGCCTCTCTGTGTCCCCGCCTCTTAATAATAATAATAATAATAATAATAATAAAAGAATTTTATCATTTTAACCTTCAAAGTGTAAAACTCAACACCAAAGAAACAAAAAACCAAATTTAAAGATGAGCTGAAGATTTGAACAGGCACTTTTCCCAAGAAGATATACAAATGTCCAAGATGCTCAATCACTAGGTTTAGGGAAATACAAATCAAAACTACACTAAGTTACCATCTAACACTTGTTACACTGGTATTATCAACAAGACAGGTAGTAACAAGTGTTGGAGAGGCTGTGGAGAAAAAGTAACCCTCACTGACTGGTGGTGGAAATGTAAACTGATATAACCACTTTGGGAAAAAGTCTGGTAGTTTCTCAAATATTAAGAATAGTTTCCACATAACCTATCAATGTTTCTTCTGGTTCTGTTAGAAAATTTTGAAAATATTTATTCTCAATGCTATATGTACCCCTATTATCACTGCAGCATTATTTACAGCAACTAAAACATGGAAACAATAAAAGTTGTCATTCTATAGAAGACTGGATAATGAAGATGTGGTACAACATAACCAGATATTAAAAATATACTGCTGGCTCAGTGGTAGAGTATCCGCCTGATGTGTGGAAGTCCCAGGTTCAATTCTCAGCCAGGGAACATAGGAGAAGCACCCATCTGCTTCTCCACCCTTCCCCCTCTCCTTCCTCTCTCTCATTTTCTCTCTCTTTCCTTCCTGCAGCCAAGGCTCAATTGGAGCAAAATTGGCCCGGGCGCTGAGGATGGCTCCATGGCCTCCACTTCAGGTGCTAGAATAGATCTGGCTGCAATGGAGCAACACCCCTAATAGCAGAGCATTGCCCCATGGTGGGCTTGCAGGGTGTATCCCAGTCAGGTGCATGCAGGAGTCTGTCTCTCTGCCTCCCTGCTTTTCACTTCAGAAAAAAAAAGACAGAGTGGTAAACGAAATAAATCAGCCAGAACAAGTCAAGAACTGCATGTTTTACTCATATGTAGTATATAAAACTGAAAGCAACAAATCAATAAAAAAAGACGTACAAAAAAACCACAAACTCATAAACACAGGCAACAATATAGTGGTTACCAGAGGACAATGGGGATGGAGAACGGTGATGGGTCAATAAGGTTCAGTGAATGATTCTACTTTGGCTGGTGGGTACACAACACAATATACAGCTGATGTATCATAGAATTGTGAAATATCACTTGAAATCTATATAATCTTACTAAGTAATGTCACCTCAATAAATTTAATAAAAATTAAATTAAAAAATATAACTACTTGAAAACCTTGATGCAAAAGATGAAAAAAATTTTATTTATGAAATTTTTATCTTATGAAAAGAAGATTGCAAATTCTGAAAAAATAAATTAGAAAGATTCCCAAATTAGCAAGATTTCTTATGTTGATGGTGTACCAACTCTGATTCAGTAAATATAGGAACTTAGATGTATGAGTGAAGAAGGACATGACAGAGGCAGATGAGATGCAAAAACCTGATGCTAATATATATATATATGGTACCAATATTTTAAAAGTTTCCCTGATGTTTACTCCATAAACTGTGCTTGGCACACAGACATTTACATGATCTCAAACTATCTTACTATATTCATTATAATATAAATGATAAAAGATGCAAGCATCATTCTCTTTTGGGTATAATTTTGTATACCTATCCCATCCTATTATTTTATATTTGAACCAAAAACCAAAGAATGAAACTCACAAATTTTTACTACATGAAGTATCCCCCTTCAAAAAGCAGCTATTACATACATGTAATATATTAAAATTTTAAAATTAGGCTCTGGCCGGTTGGATCAGTGGTAGAGCGTCGGCCTGGCGTGCAGGAGTCCCGGGTTCGATTACCGGCCAGGGCACACAGGAGAAGCACCCATCTGCTTCTCCACCCCTCCCCCTCTCCTTCCTCTCTGTTTCCCTCTTCCCCTCCTGCAGCCAAGGCTCCAATGGAGCAAAGTTGGCCCGGGCACTGAGGATGGCTCCAAGGCCTATGCCTCAGGTGCTAGAATGGCTCTGGTCACAACAGAGCAATACCCCAGATGGGCAGAGCATCTCCCCCTGGTGGGCATGCCGGGTGGATCCCGGTAGGGCACAGCAGGAGTCTGTCTGACTGCCTCCCTGTTTCCAGCTTCAGAAAAATACAAAAAAAATATTTTTTTAATTAAAATACAATAGTAAATGTTCAACTACTCACATTCTGGATGAACTCTACAGAATTATGATCTGTCTTCTACAAACTGCCTGATCTTCTAACACAGACTGTAATTTTGTATGTTAGTATATTTTTTTAATTCAATAACTGAAAAATTCTGGCCTATATTAACTATTCCAAAATTAATCTACTTTCAAAAACCTACCTTGAAGAATAATAAATAATATCAAAGGATGACTACAACACTGCTTAACAAAATTGTATTTTAAAAATAGTTCATTACTAGATATAAAAAGAAAATTTCCAAAGACACTGCCTTATAAAGCCATAAATATTTTGAAAGTCAAATTAAATATTAAAATCAGGAAAGTTAAAACCTTAATAACAGTCATTTCACTAAATGATTTAGGTGACTTAGTCATATTAAATGGTATTTCCTATTACACAGCAGCAGAGTGAGAAATTTATTGTTACGAGCTAAAATGATTACAAAAACTATGCTTACTAAATATGAACTGAAATTTCTTTGTTGTTCTTAGAAATTCTATCATTACACAAATTTCAAACACATGCAATGAGTGTAAAATATTAAATGTATTTGGCAATACACAACTAGACTCAGTTAAATTAAAGTACTTATATAATTTTACATAAAGCATGGATGGGAATTCTGTTATTAGTTCTTGTTTTAAGTAAAGTAAGTTAAAACACTTACCTGGGTTTCATATAAGTGGGCAATATGAAACTGAACTGCAAAGAATCATGAAAAGCAATTAATTACAATATAGTCAAGTAAGGGAATAAACAAAAATAATGATAATAAAAATATACAACATAAGAAAATGTTAAAAATAAATTACAAATCTAATTTAGGAATGTAACATTAATTTTAAGTAAGATAATATAGAAGTTTAATCTATCAAAGATCATAGCCTGACCAGGAGATGGCGCATTAGATAGAATGTTGGGCTGGGATCCAGGTTTGAAACACCAAGGTTGTCAGCTTGAATGTGGGCTCATCTGGTTTGAGCAAGGCTCACCAGCTTGACCCAAGGTCGCTGGCTTGAGCAAGGGGTCACTTGGTCTGCTGTAACCCCCCAGTCAAGGCACATATGAGAAAGGAATCAATGAACAACAAAGGAGCCGCAACGAAAAATTGATGCTTCTCATCTCTCTCCCTTCCTGTCTGTCTGTCCCTCTCTCTGTCTCTGTCACAACAACAATAACAAAAAATATCATAAGCATGCTTTAAAAAGCATATCATTAAATAAAAATTTAATCGTTTTTAATTACAAATAAGATTTATATTCACAAAAAGCATTAAAGGAAACAATAAGTTCATGAAATTTAAATCAGCAATATTAAGAATAACCTTCTAAAAGTATGTATCTTGACATAGAATTCAATACTGTTGCCTTAAAAATATTAGTAAAGTTACTGTTTAATAGAGACCCATATTTTAAATGTAGTTTCTCTTTATGTAAACTTCATATAAACATTTCAAAAAAAAGGTCATACACCAGGAAAGTATTAGTAAAATATTATATTTCTTTACCAATATTTTAGTTTACTAAACATTTTTAGTAAATAATGTTACTAAAAATATTTTTGCTCCTTCAGAATTAGATAACATTTCAAGACAAAAAAGGTCAACTCACTCACAACATTAGATTATATAATAAGTGTATCTAAAAACTCAAAAAGGCCGAATATTTTGCTGCTTTTAAAGGAACTCTTTGTGGTACACAATTTCCGATGATCAGAATGCATGAATGATTGAACAAAGACCATAAAACACTCAATGAAACAAAAATCACAATAATTATAACTAAATTCGAGCTATATTAATTACATTGTTTTTGATTTGTCAAGTACAAATCTCCTTTCTGTTTTATGTTAGGTAACTAAAAAGGAGACTATCAAAATTAGATGCAGAATATTTAAGTATTTGGGTTTTTTTCCAAGAAAAGTCTCACAATAGTAATGAAATTCTCATTTAGGTAATATACCTATATGACTCTTTTTCTTTTTTCTACCTTCCCCACAGATTCTCTCTCAATGAATAACATAAAGATAAAATTGTTTCTAGGAGATATAAGAAAATTATGAAATCTTAAGCTCAGCTTAAGTCTGATAAAGTAAACCTGTGGTATGAAGGCTTTCAAATGTCTCATTACTAAACTTCCCAGCTTTCTAATAACTTCTTTATAGACTGAAAAACATTGCACTAGGTACCTCAGAATTTCATTCCATAAAAGAAAAAATTAGCCCCCAAATTTGCAATTAAATCTGAGCTCAACCAACTTTTTGGTACAAATTTATTTGTCCTATGTCTATGGCCTAGTCCCATGTCTTTTTTGTATAAAAACTATATCATTCTCAATCACACTTTGAAAAAGTAGTATTAATATACAACTAGCAAATGCTCCACATGAAAATTTCCAATTATACAAACTAAAAATTTGACATTATTGCCCCCATAATCTTGAAATTAAACTTCATTCAGAAACAATATTTTTAATATTAAAACGAACTTATGAAGTTTCATTTCACATAAGGCTTTTCAAAAATATTAACTGTATCTATTCATCTTGCTAGCTCCAAGAATTACACCTATTTATTTAAATGTATTATACATTTGTAATTTATTCATAAATAAAATTATATCTCCCATTTAGTTTCTTTTTAACTTTACATTGAATACTTCTGATCTTGCCAATTTCAAAACCATAGGTAAAAGTTTCAAAGAACATTCATGGTCTATAGAATATAAAAATGCTCAGACATTGAAAGAAAAAAAATTTTTTTCTCAGTTAAAAAGTGCCGACACAGAGGCCCTGGCCGATTGGCTCAGTGGTAGAGCATCTGTCCCGCGTGTAAAAGTCCTGGGTTCTATTCTCAGCCAGGGCACACAGAAGAAATGCCCATCTGCTTCTCTACCCTTCCCCCTCTCCTTCCTATCTCCCTCTCTCCCTCTCTCCCTCCCTCTCTCTCTCTCTCTCTCTCTCTCTCTCTCTCCATCTCCCGCAGCCAAGGCTCCATTGGAGCAAAGTTGGTCCAGCACTGAGGACAGCTCCATGGCCTCTGCCTCAGGTGCTAGAATGGCTCTGGATGTAGCGGAGTAGCACCCCAGGAGGGCAGAGCATCACCCCCTGGTGAGCATGAGGGGTGGACCCCGGTCGGGCACATGCAGGAGTCACACTGTCTCCCCATTTCTAACTTCGGAAAAATACAAAATAAATAAATAAATAAAAAGAAAGTGCCCATACAGACACTACAGTGTAACAATAATTATCAATGATATCTAGCACAAGGCAAGCAACTGCTATGTGTTCTTGTTCTGTGAGAAACCAGACATTTCTGTAGTTATCAAGTAACAACATTAAATTACTTAAATCAACTGTCTTAAATTCCTGGAATTAGTCTTGGGCCTCCCATTTTGGTTTTAAATAACCAACAAATCAATATATTCATGGTCATGATTTAAAATGTTTTATAAATAGCTTATTCCTCAAAAAGACAACAAAACTATAGTACTTAAAAAACTATAGTACTTAGAAATACTTACTTTCAACACTGGACAAAGTACAGAGATTACTGTCAATCAAGGCTAACTGAAAATGCTGGAAGAGAAAAGTAAAAATAGTAAAGCACTAAATATATATCTGTATAAAGCTGATTTATATATTTGGCTTTTAAGGTCTAATATATAATAATGAAATCAAGTCAGAGATTCAAAGATATCTGCAGAGTAGGTGGAAGCTACATGAGGTGTCAATCTTACAAACCAACTGAAGGCTAGCTGAACAGAAATACTATAAACAAGGATCTACTGAGGAAGCTACATAGAAACTGTTAAGGACAGAGACACAGAGAGGAATGGCCCTGAAACCTGCATATGGTGGAAAAGAAGGTGGAAGGATATCTTGGCTCCCCCAATGTGAGGGTTCTCAACTCCACAGAGGGATCCCCAACCCAGAGAAACAGACATAAGAAGGGGAGCCTGAAGAGCAACTGGTGGTGAAAATCAGTGAGGATTCCGTTTACCTGGGAAAGAAGGGATTCTGCTAGAGATGCAGACACCAACTTCCTAGGGTTGAGCTCTCCTGTGTTATATCACCAGCCTGGGGAGTACGCTGGCTGGACCTCCAACTATGGGCAAACCACTCATGTGTTCATGTACTGCAGAGGTGTCTACTGGCTACACCCAGCAGGGACTTCTTTCTGGGGAAGCTGTTGACAGAGACTAACATAGTGATTGAACTGTGTATCTTTGGAAAGAGGATCATTCTTCCCCACCCTGGGCACAAAACCAGTGACTGAACACCTACTACCTACCTTTGAATCACTTTGTTGGTCCTGCCACTCTATGGTCCTGCTCTGCTCAGTCACACAGGGGTATCACGCTGTCTGCAGAGCTGGCACTTTTTTTGTGTGTGCAACTCAGACCGGTACGTGCTGGGCAGTGTGGCTACATCAAGAGGAGGACACTCCTACTCATCTGTAAGCTCAGCCTACAATATCTCAGACTACAGAAGAAGTTCCTACAACCTACAGGCTTGCTGGCAACACCCCTAATAACATCCCAAATTGAATGAATGAATCTGCCCTTAGAAGTCTCCATGGCCCTGCCCTGATGAGCTCAATTCCAGAGAGTAAGGAGAACTGCTCAGAGATAAACATTTAAAGTGTGTGTCCCTTGGAAGCTATTATCTGGCACTGGGATGAAGTGTTGGTCCCCCTCTGAGGGCCCATCTGGCACTATTCCCAAGGAAGACTCATTTGATCTGTTCCTCAGAGCCCCAGTGGCTTCACCCTGCTGAGCTGGTTCCTGCACAGGAGATGGCTGGGTACACAAAACTTGAACCTGAAGTACACTCCTCTTGGGGTCCTACAGTTGGAGACTCTGGCAGAGTTTGGATCTGGAGTAGAGGTCACTTTCCACTCAGTAGGTCCCTGACCTCATGGCCTATGAGGAGAGGACACTCTATCCCCGTTCTCCTGAACCCAGTGGTACTGACTTTCCAAGCCGTGACTTGTGGAAGGGTCTGTGAGTCCCTAACAGCCTGGACCTACTTTATAGTCTTTCTTCAGAATCCTTGAGTCTAGAGCAGTGGTAGTCAACCTGGTCCCTACTGCCTATTAGTGGGCGTTCCAGCTTTCATGGTGGGCAGTAGCAGAGCAACCAAAGTATAAACAGAAAGATAGATTTAATACAGTAAGTTGTTTTATAAAGATTTATTCTGCCAAACAGCAAAAATCCAATATAAAGTACTTGGTATGTAATTATTATTAAATGCTTTAACTTGCTGTCACTCTGCTTTATAAATTTTATAAAGTAAAGTTATTTCCTACTTTATAAGTCACCATGACTGTGGAATCGGTGGGCGGTTAGGAAATTTTACTACTAATCGAGATACAAAAGTGGGTGGTAGGTACAAAAAGGTTGACTACCCCTGCTCTAGAAGAAGACCAGGAAACCTACTGGGGAAGTAGAGTAGCTGACAGTTAAAGAGAGACCCCAAGGAGTCTGGGGCCTTTTATAAACCAGCCCCCAGTTGTACACTATAGGAATCCAACTCTTGTACACAGATTGGTACCTCCCATGCACATCCAGGCCTAGTCAATGCATCCCCAAACAGTGACTACCCTGGTAGCTCCAGACAGGAAGCCAAGAGAAATTACACAAAACACATCATACTAACAACCTAAACTAACTGGACCTAGAACCAACACAACCAGTTGTAGGTTTCAAACCACACCAGAGCTCAACCCAAACAGCTACCCAAGTATCATACCCAAAGAGTATTTTAGCAGGCACCAGCCCCTAGAAACACTACACCTTTGAGGAGCAACCCTTTCCAGTGACTCACACATAATAATCTAGATTTATCCTAATAGTCAGCCATCTTGAAGAATTAACTCAACCCACAAAAGGGGCAACAGCATTCAAGATACAACTACAACAGAAGGGTACACATAACCTACAAGAAACATTCCTGGAACACCAAACTCATGGGACCTGAAAGACTGTGCCACTGAGACCAACAAGACATCTACATTAGAGTACACCTAACATTGGGAGTCACAGAAGATTTACCTAACACACAGAGACAAAACGAGGAGATTAAAAAAGAAACAACAAAAAAAGAACCAGTCACAAATGACAAATACAATATCTGAAATAAAGAATGCACTACAAGGAATCAAAAGCAGGTTAAATAAAGCAGAGGCTCAAATCAGCAATTAAGAGGACATTACCAGGCCCTGGCCGGTCAGCTCAGCGGTAGAGTGTTGGCCTGGCGTGCGGAGGACCCGGGTTCGATTCCCGGCCAGGGCACACAGGAGAAGCGCCCATTTGCTTCTCCACCCCTCCGCCGCGCTTTCCTCTCTGTCTCTCTCGTCCCCTCCCGCAGCCAAGGCTCCATTGGAGCAAAGATGGCCCAGGCGCTGGGGATGGCTCTGTGGCCTCTGCCCCAGGCGCTAGAGTGGCTCTGGTCGCAACATGGCAACTCCCAGGATGGGCAGAGCATCGCCCCCTGGTGGGCAGAGCGTCCCCCCATGGTGGGCGTGCCGGGTGGATCCCGGTCGGGCGCAAGCGGGAGTCTGTCTGACTGTCTCTCCCTGTTTCCAGCTTCAGAAAAATGGAAGAAAAAAAAAAAAAAAAAGGACATTACCAGAGTAGACACCCAAGCAGAGCAGTGGGGGAAAAATAAAGAATTTTAAAACTGAGGAAGACCTAAAAGAATTCTAGAACAACAGGCCCTGGCCGGTTGGCTCAGCGGTAGAGCGTCAGCCTGGCGTGCGGGGGACCCGGGTTCGATTCCCGGCCAAGGCACACAGGAGAAGTGCCCATTTGCTTCTCCACCCCCCTCCTTCTTCTCTGTCTCTCTCTTCCCCTCCCGCAGCAGGGGCTCCATTGGAGTGAAGGTGGCCCGGGCGCTGGGGATGGCTCCTTGGCCTCTGCCCCAGGCGCTGGAGTGGCTCTGGTCGCGGCAGAGCGACGCCCCAGAGGGGCAGAGCATCGCCCCCTGGTGGGCGTGCCGGGTGGATCCCGGTCGGGCGCATGCGGGAGTCTGTCTGACTGTCTCTCCCCGTTTACAGCTTCGGAGGAATACTGTAAAAAAAAAAAAAAAAAAGAATTCTAGAACAACAGCAAGCATTAACAACCACTGCATTATACAAGTTCTAAAAACAAAAACAAAAAAGAAACAAGACTAAACAAGGACTATAAAACCTATTTGAAGAAATAATGGCTGATAATTTTCATAATCTGGTTAAGAAAAAAGTCAGACAAGTCCAGGAGGCACAAAGTCTCAATCAGGATTTATTTAAAGTGCCCACACACTGAGACATCATAATTAAAATGGTAAAGTTAAAGACAAAGAGAGATTCTTAAAAGCAGCATGAAAAAGATAGCTACAAAGCAGTTTCCATAAGACTATCAGCTGATTTCTCAACAGAACACTTCTGGCTAGTGGAGATTTGGCATGAAATATTCAAAGTCATGAAAAGTAAGGAGCTACAATCAAGACTACTTTACCTAGCAAGGTTATCATTTAGAATCCAAAAAGAAATAAAGAAATAAACAGTTTCCCACGTAGAAAAGGAAGAAGTAAAACTGTCATTATTTGCAAATGTTATAATACTGTACATAGCCAGAGAGGTAGTAGCACAGTGGATAAAGTGTCAGCATCAGGCACTGAAGATAGCGCAATTGGTTTGAGCAGAGACACCGGACAAGAGATGCCAGGTGGTTCCCAGTCAGGGTGCATGTGAGAGTCTTCCTCTCTATGTCCCATTCTCTCACTTAAAAAATAAAATAAAATAAAAATAAAGTGCCTGCAACTACAAGTTGATGCTTCTCACCTTTCTCCCTTTCTATCTTCAACTCTCCCCAAAAGAAAAAACTAACAAAAAAATGATACCCTATATAAAGAACCCTAAAGATCACCAAAAAACTATTAAAACTGATAAATGAATTCAGTAAAGTTGCAAAATATAAAATAAATGCTCAGAAATCGGTTGTATTTTTATAGAACTATCAGAAAGAAAACAATTCCACTTAAAACTTCATCAAAAAATAATAAGGTACCTAGTCATAGGAAATAAAAGACCAGTACTCAGAAAATCATAAGATACTACAGAAAGAAACTGAAGAAGATACAAATAAGTGAGAGCATATACCATGTCCATAGATAGAAAGAATTAACATCATTAAATGCCCACACTACTCAAAGCAAATCTAAAGATTCAATGCAATTCATGTCAAATTAACAATGGCATATTTCTCAGGACTCTCAACCAATAATCCAAAATTGATATAGAACCACAAAAGACCGCAAATAGCCACACAAATTTTGACAAAGAAGAAAGTTAGAAGTATCAGGGCACCTGGTATCAAACTGGACTGCACCCTGACTGGAGTTGATTGGAGTGTCACCCACAAGAGCAGAGGTTACTGGTTCAATCCCCAGTCAAGGCACATACAGAACAGAGTCATGTTCCTGTCTTTCTCTCACTCTCTCTAAAATTAATAAAATAAACAACAACAAAATTTAAAGTCTGACCAGGTGGTGGAGCAGTGGTTAGAGCATAGAACTGGGACACTGAAGACTCAGGTCTGAAATCCCAAGGTTACCGTTTAAGCATGGACTCATAGGCTTAAGAGTGGGCTCAGCTACTTGAACGCAAACTCAGCAGCTTCAGCGCAGGGTCACCACTTTAGCATGAGATCATAGATATGACCCATGGTGGCTAGCTTGAGCCGAAAGATTGCTGGCTTAAAGCCCAAGGTTGCTGGCCTGACCAAGGGGTCATTGGCTCAGTTGGTGCCCCCTGGTCAAGGTACCTATTAGAAAGCAGTCAATGAACAATTTAGATGCACCAACTATGAGTTGTTGTTTCTCATCTCTCTCCCCTCTTGTCTGTCTGTTCCTATCTGCAACATGTGTGCTAAAACACATGCATGCACACAAAAAACATTTAAAAAACCACTGTACTGAAAGAATACAGTAATCAAAGACTTAAATGTAAGACTCAAACCATAAACTCCTAGAAAAAAATAGGCAATAAAATTTCTGAAGTTTCTCTTAGCAATAAACAAATGGGACTACATCCAACTAAAAAGATTTTACACAGCAAAGAAAACCATCAACAAAACAAAAAGACAACCAACTGAATGAAGCTATTCACCCATGAGGCATCTGAAAAAGGGTTAATAGCCAAATTTATAAAGGACTCAAACATATCAACTTATTAAAACAAAGTAGTAACAGCAGAGGACCTGAATATGTGCTTTTCTAAAGAGGGTATAGAGAAGACCAGTAGACTAAGATGGCCATTGTCACTAGTCATCAGAGAAATGTGAATTAAAATCATCATGAGAGCCCTGGCCAGGTGGCTCAGTAAAAAACTGAACTGGCTAGTAAAGGTCACAGGTTCAAACCCTGGTCAGGGTACATACAAGAAAGAAGCAACCAATGAATACACAGCTATGTAAATGGAAAAACTAAGTGGAATAATGAGTTGATGCTCTCGCTCTCTCCCTTTCTCTCTCTTCCTCCACCTCTTTCCTCTCCTTTCCTCTCTTCACTCCTAAATCAATGGGAAAAAATTAAAACCACCATGAGATAACATGTTTGTCAGAATGGTCTTCCTCACTAGGTCCACAAACAAGTTTCTGCAACATGTGGAGAAAATGGAACCATCTTACACTGTTGGTGAAAATGCAGATTTGTTCAGCTACTATGGAGGATGATCAAAATTAAAAATGGAACTGCCTATGACCCAGTGATCCCAATTCTAGGAATATAGCCCAAAAAACCCAAAACACTAATATGAAAGAGTATATGGATCCCTGTGTTCATTAAAACATTATTTAGAACAGACAAGCTATGGAAGCAATTTAGCATCCATCAACAGATGAGTGAATAAAAACACTGTAGTAATATGTACAGTGGAATACTACTCAACCATAAAATATAATGTAATTTTACCATTTGTGATGGGGTGGATGGACCTTAGAGCAGTCATTTTCAACCCTTTTCATCTCATGGTACACATAAACTAATTACTAAAATTCTGTGGCACACCAAGGAACATATTTTATGCCAATCTAATAACAAGAAAAATAGGTTTAATTTTGACACCGTCATACCAGATAGCTAATGTTGTGTTGGCTGTTGTCATTTTTTAATTAGATCACATAACAGAAAGGAAGTCAGTACTCCTAACAAAATAGACATTGCATGTTTTAAAATTCCTGTGGTACATCAGTTGAAAACTGCTGCTCTAGTGCATATTATGCTAAGTGAAATAGAACAAAACAAATGCCATGTGATTTCAATATATGTGAAATCTAGGGAACAAATAAAACAAAAAAACAAAATTAAAAGACTTTTAAGATATAGAAAATAGATAGCCACAGGGAAATGGGGCTGGGGAACAGGGTGATAAGATGATGAGATTCAGAAGTACAAACTGTTAGTTACAAAACAGTCACGGGGATGTAAAGTATAACATAGGGAATGATGTCAAAAATATTGTAATAACTATGTATGGTGCCAGGTGGGTACTTAAAACATCAAGGGGATCACTTTGTGAGGTAAACGATTGTATAACTACTATGCTGTACACTTGAAATTACAAGAAAATAATATTGAATATAAATTATAATTGAAAAAAAGAAAAAAATCCTGGAAAGGCTTGAGTATTTCCTTGGGTTGATAATACTCTATGTAGTAATCAATGACATTACTGAGGGGAGAATTAAGTGCTGTTCACATGACTACCAAGGGAAAGGAAAAGTAGACTCTTACATGGGTTGTTTACAGGACCCTTCTTTTTGTATCTTTTTTCCTTTGACAATTTTAATTTGTATTCTTTTACTTTAATAAAGAGTAACCATAAAACAACTGTTTTCTAACTTCACTGAACTCCAGGAAAACACTGATCTTGAGTTTACAAATAAGTCCTAATTGTAATGTCTCTCACATAAGCACCGCAGAAGTGTGTAGAGCCTCTGTCACAAAAATAATGTATAACAGCCCTGACCAGATAGCTCAGTTGGTTAGAGTATCGTCCCCAGACACCAATATTATGGGTTCCATCACCCCAGTCAGGGCACACTCAAAAATCAACCAATGAATGCATAAATAAGTGGAATAACAAATTAATGTCTATCAATAATTATAAAAATTAATGTATAACATACCTATGTAGAAAAATTAAAAACATTCTAAGTAGTCATAAATTCACAAAAACTTTCTTTTCTCCAGAAAATCATATTGTTTCAGAGAGCAATGCCTTTGCCAGGCAGAGAAACCTTAGTTCCACTAAAAATTTAAGAAATTATGAAATAATAGCACAAACTCAGAAAGTTTGAAAAATTAAAAGTTTTGACAAGTCGCCCTGGCCAGTTGGCTCAGTGGTAGAGCGTCGGCCTGGAGTGCAGGAGTCCCAGTTCAATTCCCAGTCAGGGCACACAGGAGAAGCGCCCATTTGCTTCTCCGCCCCTCCCCTTCTCCTTCTTCTCTGTCTCTCTCTTCCCCTCCTGCAGCCAAGGCTCCACTGAAGCAAGGTTGGCCCAGGCGCTGAGGATGGCTCTGTGGCCTCTGCCTCAGGCACTAGAATGGCTCTGGTTGCAACAGAGCGGCACCCCAGATTGGCAGAGCATCGCCCCCTGGTGGGTATGCTGGGTGGATCCCAGTTAGGCGCATGCGGGAGCCTGTCTGCCTCCCCATTTCCAACTTCAGAAAAATACAAAAAAAAAAAAGTTTTGACAAGTCACATTTCCATCTTAATTAATATGAAAATAATGTATTATTTCCCCAAACATTTTACACTTACCAATTAAAAGTCAAAAAGGCTTATTAATAAAAGACAATCTATTCTATCATTTTGCTATGACATATGTCCTCCTACTAGAAGTTGGACATTATTAGATACCAGATACAACATTTCTAACCAACTCTTCATGTCTCTAGTGGCAATTACATACACAAAAGTGTTTTAAATGCTCAAATGAAATAAAACCATTTGTTGTTTCTGAATCAGAAATTCTGGTATTAAATGTTCTTGAAACAAAAAACCCACAAAATTAAAAGCACTGAAGAGTTATTCTGCAAATCTCAGGATCATATGTACTTTGTGTCCTGAAATCCATCCTTCTTTTTTTATCTTTTAGTTCATATCCTGAATTCATCCATTTTTTAGTATTAATATAAATTCAAATTTATCAATATTCTTATTAAACACACAGACGTGTACCAAATGAACAGATACAACATATCTAAGAAATTCCTGAACCACCTACCTTTAAACTAGATTCATAGTCTGTGTTCACTTTGAACATAAGCCCAAGTCGTAAATGAATTTCCTTAGCACGACAAAAGCTGGGATCAACATAAAGCACCTCCTGAAATGCTTGAATTGCCCTTAAAGAATATAAACATAAGAAACTGTAAGATTTTAATATTTAAGTGTATTTTTCTTGGTAGTACAAGAAATATTCTGTTACAATTTTAACAAATAATTTATAAAGCATATGTATAGTAAAAGACATCAGAAAACAGTAAAGAATCTTATATGAATTTATTTCAACTTTCCCAAAATTTTCTACAATATTTAAAAGTTCTGTAATATTCTGAGTATTAATAACCAGTTTAAATATTCTGAAGCATTTTAGAAAAAGCCTAATAGGAAAGTCTTTTAAGTGTGGAAGAGTATAAGAATATTAATCATGGACCTATCCTGTTCAATATATATCAACTTTTAGAAGTTTTACTTCTACCTAAAGTCAAAAAGGCTTATTAATAAAAGACAATCTATTCTATCATTTTGCTATGACATATATTCCAAATGTACTATAACATACATGACACAGACAGTGGCTAGTATTTATTTTTTTTCACATGCAATTCCTATATAAAAGAATAATCAAGGAAAAAGACCATTCTTACTCCAACAGCAATGCAGTGCCACCTCTGCATAAATCAATAATCCATGTTTATAAGACTGTCTCTACCTACTTTTTCTGAATTGCATACTGTCTTAGTAATTTGTCTTTTTAACAGGTTTTAATTATCAATAAAGAAAATCTAGAACATTTGATATAACTCAAACATTTTGTACCATGTAATTTTCTAAATTAATGAGCATTAAAAAAGAAAAAAATTGTTCATTTTGATCTCAAGAACTGCCTAAACATATATATGAGATCATTTTAAATTTTTAACATGTATACAAAGTCAATTTATTTGTAATAGAAATATTATACACATACATGCCAAATTAAACAGAAAGCAACATACAACATGTCTTTAGTAACTCATTTAGAATAAGTCATAGTAAAATTGCTTGGCTATATAGAAATTTATGATCAAATTTAGCATTTCAGGTTAAAAACATATAAACATCATTCTAAAATGAGTTTTGAAATGTTATAATTTTCCCATAACTATTCTCTCATAACCAGCTTAATTAACATTTCCATATACATACAGAGTGGGCAAAGAATGTTTACAGTTGTGATTATGCAAAACACAACTGTAAATCTATGGCGACTGCTGTATTTAAAGCAATAAATATTTTCAATATAAACTGACTTGTCTACACTACCTATTTTAGTTTATCTTCGATTAAGGGGGCACATGGGTTATCTTAAATATATAAAGACTGTCTAACAGGGGTGCACTTTTCTATTATTAGACTGTAAAATTCTTTGTTCCCAATCTCACAATGGACTTCATGTAAATCTGTCTGACTCACTAAAATGATTGTATCAATTTGAACAAACAATGCTGTAAAAACTGGTTTAAAAATAGGCACATTTCCAGTCTGACACAGAGCAAACTACAACAAATTATTCCACTTAGTATAATTTTACACTTATTTCTAAACAATCTTCACATAAACTTAGTAACTCCTACTATAACTTTTGTAACCTCCTGTCCTCTTTCCATTTAAAAGTGATCAGAAGTCTATGAATGCAATGCCATTGACAGTTGTGCTAAATATATGGCATCTTTTTCTTTCAGTATGGAATATGCTTTAAATTATTAATAGTCCTGAACACAAAGCCTGCTCTGCCATTAAATCAGTAATTAAGAAACACAGAGTAAAAATAAATACATGTAATTTTGCCTATGAGTGAAATCAAAGAAATCCATGTAACTGGGCCTAGGTCAGATAGCTCAGTTGGTTAGAATGTTGACCCAACATGCCAAGGCTGCTTGTTCAACCCCTGGTCAGGGCACATAGAATAATCAACCAATGAAAGCTTGAATAAGTGAAACAATAAACTGATGTCTTTCTTTCTGTCTGTCTCCTGCTCTTTCCCCACCCCACTTCCTCACTGTCTAAAAATCAATAACTTTTAAAAAATTTAACAAAACAAACTATGTGATTGTTAAGATCTTTTCTAATTCTCAAAGTTCAGATTATAAATTCTGTGAATAGGATTGTCAGCAAATTTACAAACACCTTAAAGTGGCCCTAATATAGGCTCTTTATAAAGTAAGATTCACTATAAAAAGGGGAGTGGCTTAAGTTTGACCTCTAAAAGCAATGTGTAATTCAAGAGAAAAAATAATTATAACATCTATAATCCACAAGTTTAACAAGAAATCAAATACGTCCAAATATGTCCTATTTTAAAAGCCCCAAAGTCAAACAATAGGAACATCAGTAGTAAATTGGCCAACTAAAAACTAAATATGCACTCCTGGGAAGTCACATAAAATACTAATCAATGCATATTTAAGAACTCTTTTTAATATTCAGGATAACCTACGGAAAACATTGTTATGACCACTGGTCATGTAATCAATTCACCTTCCTTTAAATTCTCATAGCACATAAATCAGAAAAACACAAGTCAAGATCAAAAAGTTTTCCATATTTCATGTATACAAAAATAAAAAATTATTATCATAGGCCTTGGCTAGTTGGCTCAGTGGGTGGAGTGTCGCCAGGCATATGGACATCCCAGGTTCGATCCCCAGTTAGGGTACACAAGAGAAGTGACCATCTGCTTCTCTCCCTCTCCTGCAGCCAGTGGCTCAACTGGTTTGAATGTCCATGGTTGGTCTGAGTAGTCAGCCTCCGGAGCTAAAAATACCTGAGTTCATTCCAGCATCACCCCAGATGGGGTTGCTAGGTGGATCCCAGTTTGGGCGTATGTGGAAGTCAGTCTATTTCCCCTTCTCTCACTTAAAAAAAAATTACTATCATAATCTTCAACACTGAAAGACATATACTAATTACTATTAACTGAAATTCATTGAGAGTTTACAATGAGGCCTAAACTTGATTAGAAGCTTAAAAAATATTTATAATACTAATGAAATGTATGTTTACTGACATTAAAATATTCTGTGTTTATTCACACACACACACTATTATAACTGCACTACTATAAGTCAACTTACCAGTGAAATGCATTGTAGTAGAAGTAAACCAAACCAAGGCCATATAAAAAGGCAGAATTCTGTTAAAAAGAATAGCAAAAGTTTTTACATTTTAGGTTTCCAAGTTCTAAATATTCTTTCACATCTTAAAATATCCTTAAAAGAAATAATGAGGTCATGAGTCAACAAGTAACATGAAAGATAAAAAACTTCGAGAAACTTTTTGTCCTATTTTAACAGAAAACTCTTTTAAAATTCTGGTTAGTATGAATTAACAAAAGTAATAATTAATTAAAGCAATCCAGAGAAAGAAGAACAATGTTGGAGATGTTATACTCCCTGATTCAAATTACACTACATAGCTGTAAAAATGAAAACCATATTGTACTGGCATAAAATATGTACAGAACGAAGGAACAGAACACAGAGCTGAGATACAAACCTGTGTGTTTACAATAAACTAATATGCAACAAAGTAACCATTTATCTCTTCAACAAATGATGTTGGATAAAAGAGATAAAAAAACCCAAAAGTTTGTTGATAGAAAAACTGAACCCTTAACTTACAAAATTAACTCAAAAAAGCAAAGACAAAAATTACATATAAAAGTCAATACCATTAATTTTCTAAAAGAAAATGTAGATGAAGCACCTTGACTTTTATCTTAAAAAATTTTGAAATATGACAGAAAATATATAAATAACAGAAACAAATATCAACAAAAAGGACTATATCAAATTTAAAAGCTCTGCACAGCAAAAGTAACCATTAACCTAAAAAAACCTACAGAATAGGAGAAAACTGTAAAAACCATCAAAAAATACAAAGAACTCACACAACTCAATAACAGCAACAAAAATATGATTAAAAGTGGACAGAAGAACTAAATATTTTTCCAAAAAAAATCTGCAAATGGCCAAGAGGTAAATGTAACGATGATCAACATTTAGTTATCAAAGAGAAATAATTCAAAACCAGATTGAGATATAATCTTTAATATACTAGAATCACTATCATCAAAAAGACAAGACGTAATAAGTATTGGCTACACAGGCATGGCCAACATAAGCCCACGTAATGAGTTTATGTGGCCTGTAATTAAATTTTTAATATTCTCTGCTACTTTAAAATCTCAGAAGCGAAAGTGTCTTTGATCACTGGAAATCGAGATATTTAAGAAGATAGTGATACACAAAAAAGAATTCCGCATGTGACAAATCTAGGGTTAACTTCCAATAATTGGTCGAATGGATTTGTGATACTTCTTTATTTTAAAAAAAAATTCCATTATAAAGATTTACAACTTTTGGCCCTGGCCAGTTGGCTCAGTGGTAGAGCGTTGGCCTGGCGTGCAGGAGTCCCAGGTTCGATTCCCAGCCAGGGCACACAGGAGAAGCGCCCATCTGCTTCTCTACCTCTCCCCCTCTCCTTCCTCTCTGTCTCTCTCTTCCCCTCCCGCAGCCAAGGCTCCATGGGAGCAAAGTTGGCCCGGGCGCTGAGGGTGGCTCCATGGCCTCTGCTTTAGGCGCTAGAATGGATCTGATTGCGGCAGAGCGCCGCCCCAGATGGGCAGAGCATCACACCCTGGTGGGCCTGCCGGGTGGATCCCGGTTGGGCGCATGTGGGAGTCTGTCTGACTGCCTCCCCATTTCCAACTTCAGAAAAATACAGAAAAAAAAAATTTACAACTTTTGTACTCGTCTGTACTCGATATGAACTGTTTGACGTTTAGTGCTGATGTGAAACCTAGGCGGAGTTTGCCAGCGCGCAACCAAGGTCAAACAATTCGTTATTTTTGGGGTCAAGTGTGATGAATCAAGTGGCACTGTTGCATAAACAACAGCTGCAGATAACTGAAAACGTGTCTAGGCTATTTGTAAAATGAAATAATTGTTTTATTTGTGATATAACCCCTTCAAGCTCATTCTATTAATTATTGTTTTGATTGGTTACGATACAGTTTGGATATTTATATGGTTTGTAATTATATGTTTATTAAAATAATATATATTAATTTTTTATTTGCATTTATTCATAAACAAATTACATAAAATTTAGTTTACTTAAATCATTTTTGTATTTAATATTTTTTAATTTTAATATTTCGTCTGGCCTGTCAAAAGTTTTCTTTCTAATCTGGCCCGGGGGCAAAAACTATTGGCCACACCTGGGCTAGCATGTGAAGAAAAGGAAACTTTCATGCACTGTTGTTGAAATGTGAATTAAATAAAAATTTATAGATAAGATTAGGGAATTTTTTGCCTGATATCAGATGAAAGATGTTGAGAAAATCACTGTTGAAGAAAAAAACATAAGAACTGAGACTGGAGGATGACCTCAAAGAAATGGCAGCATGATATGTACTTCTGATCTCTCCCTTTGAAATTTCAACAAATTGAACAGCTATGACACAGAGAAGGACCTCCAACTAGGTTCACAGGTGAGTGAACCTAGAAAGAACCGTTTGGTTCACTGAAAGAGTCAAACACCAAACGGACTAAAAGTGGGATGGTGTGAAAAGGGAGGACAGAAGATAAAACTCTTTGTGGTGCAGTGAGGAGAGGGAAAGAGAGAGGAAGGAACAAAACCAGTGTTACTGGGTTACTTTTCTCTCTGCTGGACTACAAGAAAAAAGTTCAGGCTCTCTGGATTTTGTCTAAGAGGTGCAGACGGGAACTCAGAATGACTGGATTTCCTTCTTCCAGGAGAAGCAGTGCCATAGAAAGGCAGAGGAAAGATAAACCAAAAGAGCCAAAACACAGTGTCATGGCAAGTGTTCTTGCACTCAGCAGAGACACAGGAAGCTAAGATGGGCCCCCCAGCCTCCCATATCCCACCTCCCTCACCTTGCAGTGTAGACAGTGACAAAGACAAACCCCACAGCTAGCTCTTCAGAGCCACTTTCTCCCCTGAAGAACAGAAGTGTTCCGCATCTGGTCCCTGGGTCTACTGAGACAGGGGAGAAGCACCCAGTGTGCTGAGATCACCACTTCCAGAGTCATAGAGTAGAAAAACTGAAGACACACAAATCTGAAGCTGTAAAGCTGAAGCCGTAAAGCCCTCACAACACATTCTACCAACCAATTTGTCTGTGGCCCTTCCTACATCATTGTGACAGCAACATCTAAGCAGAGGACAGCCCAGGAACCTCACAGAAATAAATTTTGTAATGCAGCGGCACCTACTGAAAGAAACCTCTCAAAACCAAAATTTATTTTTCCTTTTTTCGTCTTATCTTATTTCTTTTTCTCTTTTCCTCTTTTGAATTTCATTTTCTTTAGTTTATATTTTTTATTTTAATACTTTCTAGGTGTTTTGTTTTTGTTTTTTTTTTGTTTGTTTTTTTTCATTTTTCTGAAGCTGGAAACAGGGAGAGACAGTCAGACAGACTCCTGCATGCCCCCGACCAGGATCCACCCGGCACGCCCACCAGGGGGCGACGCTCTGCCCACCAGGGGGCGATGCTCTGCCCATCCTGGGCGTCGCCATGTTGTGACCCTCCTGGGTGTCGCCATATTGCGACCAGAGCCACTCTAGCGCCTGGAGCAGAGGCCACAGAGCCATCCCCAGCGCCCGGGCCATCTTTGCTCCAATGGAGCCCTGGCTGCAGGAGGGGAAGAGAGAGACAGAGAGGAAGGCGAGGCGGAGGGATGGAGAAGCAAATGGGCGCTTCTCCTATGTGCCCTGGCCGGGAATCAAACCTGGGTCCTCCGCACGCTAGGCCGACGCTCTACCGCTGAGCCAACCGGCCAGGGCTTCTAGGTGTTTTGTTTTTGATATTTTGTTTATTTTCAATCTTCTGTTTGTACTTTTACTTGTAATAAATATTAAGGGTTTTTTTGGTAATTTTTTCACTTTTTTAGTAGTGTTTTTATATCAGGGTTAACAATAGCACCCTCAAATGCCATCGAGAAATAATAAATTGAATACCACGGCTACACAACACAGAGACGTAGTTCAGAAATAAAATGAAAAAATCTCAATCACATAGAAACAATGAAGTTAAAGATAAAAACTAAAGTTCGAAAATGCTCAACAAAATAAGAGAAGATACTAATAGGGAACCTAATGAGCTCAGAAAACAAATTAATGAACAAAACAAATACCTCACCAAGAAAATTGACACTTTAAAAACAGAGATGAAGAACATAATACATGATCTGAAGACTGAGGTAGCAAGTTTAGCTAAAAGAACAAGCCAGGCAGAGAAAAGAATCAGTGACATCAAAAACAGATGAGTGATGCTGAAGAGTCACAAATTTAAAAAACTGAGAGCTCTATAAAAATCATCTGACTCCATCAGAAAAAGCAGTGTAAGAATAATAGATATATCAGAAGAAGAGAGGGAGAAGTGAATGGAGAGCTTATACAAACAAATACTTGATAAGAATTTCCCAAACCTATGGAAAAAGTTAGAGCCTCAAATACAAGAAGCAAACAGAACACCAAGTTATTGCAACCTGAAAAGACCTACTCCCAAGAACACTGTCATAAAATTGTCAAAAACCAATGAAAAAGAAAGAATCCTTGAGGCAGCTAGGGGAAAGAAGAACATAACATGTAAAGGAAAACCAGGTTATCATCAGACATCTCAGCAAAACTCTACAAGCCAGAAGAGAGTGGACTCCAACATTCAAACTACTGAAAGAAAGGAATTACTAGCCAAGAATACTATATCTATCAGTTACCCTTCGAATATGAAGGAAAAACAAAAACTTTTACAGACATACAAAAGCTGACGTAATTTTTTACAAGAAAACCTCTACTGCAGGAAATACTCAAGGGGGTTATGCAACCAGACACAAAGAACAAAACAAATCAAAACTACAAGTAAAAGCTCCAACAAGGTCACAATAAAAACAAAGATAATCTGTGACAACAATAACATAAAAGGGGAGAGGATAAAGATCTGTAGCAAAGGAAGATGCAGTGCAGAAGCACTCATAAGACAAAGGGCTCTTAATATAAACCTAATGGTAACCACCCCTGAAAAAGCCACTACTGAAATACACAACTTTAAAAAAGAAGAAACAGGGGAAAGTATGAAATACCACCAAACAAAAACTGACATAAAAACAAGAGAACCAAATAAGACACAGAGCTATTAGAAAATAAAACTAAAAAGGCTACAGAAAATCCTCAAGTGTCAATAATGACCCTAAATATAAACAGACTGAACTTACCAATACAGAGACTAAGAGTAGCAGATAGGATAAAAATGTAAAATCCAAACCACACTGCCTTCAAGAGACACATCTAAGCTCCAAGGACAAAAGTAGGTTCAAAATTAAACGCTGAAAAACAATTCTCCAAGCAAATAATATCCAAAAAGCCATACTCATATCTGAAAAAGCTGACTTCAACAAAGCAAGGTTAAAGAGACAAAAATGGACATTTCACAATGATAAAGGGAACACTGTATCAAGAAGAAATAACACTTCTTGATATTTATGAACCAAACCAGGAAGCACCAAAATATATAGAACAATCTACTAACTGATCTATTTTTACAGAAGCAAATAAAAGCACAATTATACTTGGAGATTTCAACACACCATTGATGGAATTAGATAGATTATCCAAACAGAAAATCAATAAAGAAATATTTATTGGCCTTAAATGACACACTGAACCAAACAGACATTAGATATTTACAGGGCATTTCATCCCAAAATACATTTTTCTCCGGTGTGCACAAACCATTCTCAAGGACAGGCCATTAATTGGGTGCAAAACTAACATCAACAAAATCAAGAAGACTAATATTATACCAAGCATACTTTCTTACCATAGAAGGCTTTGAAATTAGAATTCTACTGTAAAAAGAATATAAAGAAATCCATTAAAATGTGGGAATTAAACAACATACTTCTAAAAACTGACTGGATCAAACAAGAAATAAAAGCAGAGATCAAAAGATATATACAGATAAATGAAAATGGCAATACAGCATATCAAATTTTCTGGGATGCAGTGAAAGAGGTAATAAGAAAGAAGTTTATAACTTTACAAGGTTATATCACGAAACAAGTGAGATACCAAGTAAACAACCTAAAATCACATTTAAAGGAAATGGAAAAAAAAAAAAAGAACAAAGACAGCAGAAGAAAGAAAATAATAAAAATTAGAGCAGAACTAAGTGAAAAGGAGAACAAAAATACTACAGAAAATATTAATACAACAAAGAGCTGATTCTTTAAAAAGATCAATAAAACTGACAAACCACTAGCTAGACTCACTAAAGAAAAAAAGGAAAAAACTCATATAAACAAGTCCAAAATGAAAGAAAAGTTACTACAGAAATCATAGATACACCAAAGTTCATAGTAGAATATCATGAAAGATTATATGCCAACAAATTCAACAACCTAGAGGAAATGAATAAATTCCTTGAACTATGCAATCTTCCTAGACCAAGTCACAAAGAAGTGGGAAACATAAAAAGACCTATAAGCATGGAGGAAATAGAAACAACAATTAAAAATCTCCCAAAAAACAACAGTCCAGGACCAGATAGCTACAAAGGTGAATTCTACCATAACATTCTAAGAAGATTTGGTGACTATACTTCTCAAAGTCTTCCAAAAAATAGAAGAAGCAATACACCCTGACACATTTTATGAGGCCAACATAACCTTCATACCAAAACATGACAAGGATAATATTTAGAAAAAATAAAACTACAGACCAATATCTCTAATGCATACAATTGCAAAAGTCCTTAACAAAATATTAGCAAATCAGATACAACACATTACAAAAAACAATACATCATCATCAAGTGGAATTCATCCCAGAAACACAAGGATATATGAATATACAGCAACTGATTAACATCATATACCATATCAACAAAACAAAGAACAAAGATCATATGATCCTATCAATAGATGTAGAGAACACATTCAGTAAGATACAACATCCCTTTGAGTTTAAAACACTCAATAAAAATGGAATAGAAGGAAAGTACTTCAATATCATTAAGTCCATAGGTAACAAACCATCAGCTAATATCATACTAAATGGTGACAACATGAAGGCTTTTCCTTTAAAATCAGGTACAAAACAAGGCTGCTCACTTTCTCTACTCTTAAACATAGTTCTGCAAGTTCTAGCCAAAGCAATCAGTAAAGAGAAAGAAATAAAAGGCACGCAAACAGGGAAAAAAGAAATAAAGGTATCACTTTTTGCAGATGACATGACCCTATATATAGAAGACCCCAAAAACTCCACCATAAGACAATTAGACACAATAAACCAATAAAGTTAAGTCATAGGATACAAAATCAATATACAAAATTTAACTGCTTTTCTATATACCAATGATGAAACTTCAAAAAATGAATTAAAAACAACAATTCCTCTTACAATTGCAACAACAACAAACACCAAGGAATAAACTTAACAAAGGATATGAAGGACATACATACTGAAAACTAGAAAACATTACTAAAAGAAATTTAAAAAGACAATGAAATGGAAAGATATTGCATGTTCATGAATTGGAAGAATCAACATAGTTAAAATGGCCACATTACCTTAAGCAACATACAGATTTAATGCAATCTCAATCAAAATCCGTGTTATTTTTTAAAGAAATAAAACAAAAAATTACCAAAATGGTATGAGACCATAAGAAACCCCAAAGAGCCAAAGCAATCCTGAGAAAAAAATAATTAAGCTTTTTCACAGTATCTGACTTAAATTATACTACAGAGCCAAAATAATCAAAACAACACGGTATTGGCAGAAAAACAGACATACAAACCAAAAGAACACAATCAAGAGCCCAGAATTAAAACCACATATACAGTGTGTCCGTCAAGTCATGGTGCACTTTTGACTGGTCACAGGAAAGCAACAAAAGACGAGAGAAATGTGAAATCTGCACCAAGTAAAAGGAAAACCTTCCCAGTATCTGTAGGATGATGTGGCAGCATGTGTGCATGCGCAGATGATGACGTCACACCATGTATACAGCGGAGTAGCCCACGGCCATGCCAGTCGAGATGTGGGACGGTACAGAGGAAAGTTCAGTGTGTTCTGTGGCTCACTCAATTTGAATCCGTGACCAAAGTGCGACGTGAATATCGGCGCGTTTATAACAAAGCGCCCCCACATAGGAATAACATGACTCAGTGGGATAAGCCGTTGAAGGAAACTGGCAGCTTGGTGGAAAAACCCTGTTCTGGTAGGCCATCAGTCAGTGACGAGTCTGTAGAAGCTATACGGGATAGCTACCTACCTAAGGAGCCCTAAAAAATCTGTGTGTGAGCCCACATCGAACTGCACTGAATAGGTATTAAACTGGGAGAGTTTTCCTTCTTTTTGGTGCAGATTTCACATTTCTATCATCTTTTGTTGCTTTCCTGTGACCAGTCAAAAGTGTACCATGACTTTACAGACTCTCTCTCTCTCTCTCTCTCTCTATATATATATAGACATAATATCTTTGACAAAAGAGCCAAAACAGATAATGGAGAAAAGATAGCTCTTCAATAAATGATGCTGCCTGACCTGTGGTGGCGCAGTGGATAAAGCGTCGACCTGGAAATGCTGAGGTCGCTGGTTCGAAACCCTGGGCTTGTCTGGTCAAGGCACATATGGGAGTTGATGCTTCTAGCTCCTCCCCCTTCTCTTTCTCTGTCTGTCTCTCCTCTCTCTCTCTGTCTCCCTCTCTCCCCTCTAAAAATGAATAAATAAAATTTAAAAAAAAATGATGCTGAGGCCCTGGCTGGTTGGCTCAGTGGTAAGAGCGTCAGCCTGGTGTGCAGAAGTCCCGGGTTCAATTCCCAGCCAGGGCACACAGGAGAAGTGCCCATCTGCTTCTCCACCCCTCCCCCTCTTCCTCCTCTCTGTCTCTCTCTTCCCCTCCCGCAGCAGTCGAGGCTCCATTGGAGCAAAGATGGCCCGGGCGCTGGGGATGGCTCCTTGGCCTCTGCCCCAGGCGCTACAGTGGCTCTGGTCGCAACAGAGTGATGCCCCGGAGGGGAAGATCACTGCCCCCTGGTGGGCAGAGGGTCGCCCCCTGGTGGGCGTGCCGGGTGGATCCCGGTCCGGCACATGCAAGAGTCTGTCTGACAGTCTCTCCCGTTTCGAGCTTCAGAAAAAATACAAAAAAATAAAAAAGTAAATAAATGATGCTGAGAAAACTGAAAAGCCACATGTAAAAGAATGAAACGTGACAACAGTTTGTCCTCCCTGCAGAAAAATGAACTCAAAATGAATCAAAGACCTAAATATAAGTTCCAAACTGTTAAATAACACAGAAGAAACATAGGTACTAAGCTCAATAACTTTGGTCGTAGAGAACAATTTATTAATTTGACCCCAAAGGCAAAAGAAGTAAAGGCAAAATAAATGAATGGGAATATATCAAACTGAAAAGCTACTGCACAGCAAAAATAAATAAATAAAAAGACAGGCTATTTAATGGGAGACAATTTTTGTAAACAAGTGCTCCAATAAGCAGTTAATATTCAAAATACAGAAAAAACTCAAAATGCTCGGCAAGAAACAAACAACCCAATAAAAAATGGGAGAGGACCTGAACACTTTTCCCAAAAGGACATACAAATGGCCAACAGATATATGAAAAGATGTTCATTTTCACTAGCTATTAGAGAAATGCAAATCAAAACTACAATGAGATACCACTTCACACCTGTTAGATTAGCTATTATCAACAAGACAGGTAATTAGCAAGTGTTGTGAAGAGGCTATAGAGAAAAAGGAGCCCTCATTAACTGCTGCTGGGAATGCAAATTAGGACAACCATATGGAGATGTGGTGGTTCCTCATAAAATTAGAGTAGAATTACATATGACCCAGCAATCTGTATACTAGGTATCAACCTACAAAACTCAAAAACACTGATACATAAAACATAGACTTCCATGTCCATCACAGCATTATTCACAGTGGCCAAGACAAGGAAACAACCAAAGTGTCCCTCAATAGAGGACTGGATAAATAAAATGGAATACTACTTGGCCATAAGAAATGACGACATAGTGACATTTACGACAGCATGGATGGCCCTCACTCATTATACTGAGTGAGAAAAGTAAATCAGAAAAAACTAAGAACTGTGAAATTTCACCCATAGGTGTGAAATAAAACTAAGATTCATGGACATACATAAAAGTGAAGTGGTTAGCAGGGAAAGAGGATGGGAGGAGTGAGACAGAGAGTGATGGGAGGTTTATAGAGGGATAAATATAGGGTGAGAGAAAATTATTTGACTTTGGGTAAACAACATAATCAACAGTTCAAATGTTATAGAAATGTTTATCTAAACTCTTATTTATCAATGTCACACTTAATTTTCTAAATAAATTTTTGTAAAAATGTTAAATTTTATAAATCTTAAAAAAGAAAGAAAATATGAATTGGTTCAGCCGATTTAAATAATGTAACTTTAAATTTAAAAACAGATCTATCTAACGAGTAAAATGAATCAAACAGAGATGAAAAACTCAATTTGTAAACTTAAAAATGAGATAAGCTAGCTAATAGAATATGCCAGATAGAGGAGAGAATTAGTGACATAGAAGACAAGCAACTAGAGACACTTCAGAAAGAGAGAAGAGAAACTCACCAAATTTTAAAAAATGAGAAAGCCCTACAGGAATTGTCTGACTCCATCAGAGAGTGCAACATAAGAATAATAGGTATATCAGAAGGAGAAGAGAGAGAAAATGGAATGGAGAACATATTCAAACAAATAATAGATGAGAACTTCCCAAGCCTGTGAATAGAATTAGAGCTCTGAATTCAAGAAGCAAACAGAACACCGAATTATCTTAATCCTAAAAAACCTACCCCAAACCACATCATAATGAAATTGGCACGAACAAATGACAGAAAAAATTCTCAAGGCAGCCAGGGAAAAGAAGAATACAACATATAAAGGAAGGCCCATTAGATTATCAACAGATTTCTCAGCAAAACTATATGCTAGAAGAGAGTGGACCCCAGTAGTTAAAAAGTTCTGAAAGAGAGGAACTTCCAGCCAAGATTACTATACCCATCAAAACTATCCATAAAATACAAAGGAGAAATAAAAATACTCACAGATACAGAGAAGATGAGAAAATTTATCACTAGAGAACCTCAACTTCAGAAAATACTAGAGGGGGTTTTCTGAACAGATACAAAGAAAAAAACTACAAGTAAAAGATCCATCAAGATCACAATAAAAACAAGATTAATCTGTGACAATAAAAACAAAAAAGAGAACAAAGATAACAGTAGCAAAGGAGGATGGAGTGAGATAATGTACTACAATGAACATGATATATATCCTTTCCATTACTTAATGGTAACCCTGAAAAAATCAACACAGAAGCACAAGGCTGGAAAAAATTGGAACAGAGAAAAGAAGTCTGGATTACAACCAAACAAAAACAAATGATATAAAAACAAAAGAGAAGAACCAAACAAAATATAAAACTATCAGAAAGCAATATATAAAATGGCAAATGGAAACCTGCAAGTGTCAATAATTACACTAAAAAAAATGGACTGAACACACCAATAAAAAGACACAATGTAGCCGAATGGATAAAAAAGAAAATCCAACTGTATGCTGCCTACAAAAAACACACCTAAGCTACAAGGATAAAAACAAATTCAAAGTGAAAGAGTAGAAAACAATACTCCAAACAAATAACATCGAAAAAAAAAAAGCAGGGGTAGCCATACTTATATCTTATAATGCTGACTACAAGACAGCAAAGGTAATCAGAGACAAAGACAGTCATTTCATCATGATAAAGGGGACATTGAATCAAGAAGACATAACATTTCTCAATATATATGAACCAAACCAAGGAGCACCAAAATATATAAGACTGCTAAAAACAAAAATTGACCAAATACAATCATACGTGGAGACCTTGGGACACCACTGACAGCTCTAGATAGCTCATCCAAACAGAAAATCAATAAAGAAATATTGGCCTTAAATGAAACACTAGAACAACTGAATATGATAGACATCTACAAGGCATTTCATCCCAAAGTGCCAGAGTATAAATTTTTCGATAGTGTACATAGAACAGTCTCAAGAATTGACCATACAGAGAGACAAGATGGCGCTGGAGTAGGCGGATGTACCAGCATCTACCTCCCAGAACCAATGTGGATTACAAACTAATTTTATGAACTATCAGCTGGAAAAACCAACTTTGGACTAAACTAAAAGGACTCTTCAACCAAGGAACGCTGAAGAAGCCACACAGAGACTGGTAGAAAAAGCGGAAACGCGGAGAGGGCTGCCCGGCTTCTCGGAGCGAACGGCAGCAGGGAGAGACTCGCATGGCGGGAAATGAGTTTAGCAGAGGGGGAAGGGTCCTGAGCCCCAGGAACAAAGCCCCAGCGTGCAGACCCAGAGCCTAGAAGAAGCGTAAGAACAGTATTTAGCTGGAAACAAGTCAGGATACTGTTTGTGAGAGAGTCTGATTTCTCAGACCCAGGATCCTTCTTAAAGGGACCACGCAGGACATCTCTCTCAAAAACACTCACCCGGGGCTGCTGGAGACGGAGGGAGAGGGGAGAGAACCACAGTAACAGGAAGAGAGTGCAATCTAGGAGGCATAGGAAAAAACATTTTGGGAGATAGCCACCCTAACCCCTGGAACGAGTCACTCCCCAAAGCTGAAGTGAATATTTCCCCCGGAAACAGCAATACCAGCAAAGGGAAGCAGGAGAGCAGCCAAACAAGCTCCCTCATGGCACTCAGAGCAGAGTCGCTTAGATGGAGGGAGCTTTTAGGTCTACAGTAGTGAGTCTTGGGGTCGGAAATGCAACGCACCCACCCACGCGGCTGAGGGCGCACCGGAGAGCCGGCGGCAGCGGGAGACAAAAGCGCGGTTCTGCTAGCAGGGGCGGAAGCCGGCTGGGCACACTGGGCTCAGGTGTGAGCTCAATCTTGCCCAGCTAGGGAGAAGGGGGCGTGCAAAAGCGGCCAAGCTCAGCTGCCGGCAGCCTGTAATCCAGCCTCCTGGAGAAGGGTGGGAAACCCAGAAAGGGTAGAAATCAGCCCCGAGCAAGGGCAGAGGAGCACATCCCTGCCCCGCTCCTGCAACCCAGGCTTGCTGTCTGACTTGGTAGCCTGCTCCTCCCACGAGGGTGGAGCCAAAAGCCCAGAAGAGGCGGAGTTCCACTATGAAGCTGAGCTTGGGCACGCAGCCCTGCCTGGCGGTAGAGCCAAGGCTAGCAGCTGTTCCTTGAGTGGAATCATCCTGCAAAGGCAGGGCGAAAGCTCAGAAACAGGTGGAGACCCGCAGCAGAGCAAAGGTGCTTGCCAGTGCCCTCAGGACCGAGCATAACGTCACACACAGGGCCGGGGCAAAGGCCAAGGCCACCAACCCTTGTGCACCCGAGCACGTGATCACAGCCACTCTCGTGAAGAGAAAATGCAGAGGCAGAGAAATACAACACAAATAAACCAAGAGAAATCCCCAGAAAAGGACCTAAGTGAATCAGATATAACCAAATTACCAGATGCAGAGTTTAAAATAACGATTGTTAGGATGCTCAAAGATATTAGAACCACCATAGATGGCCATTACGAAAACCTAAATAAAGAGATAACAAATATAAAAAAGGACATTGAAATAATAAAAAAGAATCAGACAGAAATGACAAATACAATATCTGAAATAAAGAATACAATGGAAGGAATTAAAAGCAGGATGGATGAAGCAGAGAATCGAATCAGTGAGTTAGAGGACACAATAAATAAAGGCACGGAAGCAGAGCAGAAAAAAGAAAAGAGACTCAAAAAGTCTGAGGAAACTCTAAGAGAGCTCTGTGATAACATGAAGAGAAATAACATCCGCATCATAAGGGTTCCTGAAGAAGAGAAAGAACAAGGGATAGAGACTTTGTTCAAACATATTATAGCAGAAAACTTCCCCCCAATTAAGGCAAGAAAACATTTCACATGTTCAAGAAGCACAGAGAACTCCATTAAGGAGAAACCCAAAGAAACCAACACCAAGACACATCATAATTAAATTACCAAAGCTAAATGATAAAGAGAAAATATTAAAAGCTGCTAGAGAAAAAAAGACTATCACCTACAAAGGAGCCCCCATAAGGATGCCTTCTGACTTCTCAACAGAAACACTTGAGGCCAGAAGGGAATGGCAAGAAATATTCAAAGTAATGAGAACAAGAACCTACAACCAAGACTACTTTATCCAGCAAGGCTATCATTTAAAATTGAAGGAGAAATAAAAAGCTTTACAGACAAAAAAAAACTCAAGGATTTCACTGCAACCAAACCAAGGCTGCAAGAAATGCTAAGGGACCTCTTGTAAACAGATCAAAGGGAAAAAAAGAATATAGCAAAAGAGAAAAACAGTTTTAAAGAAAAAAAAATGGCAACAAACAATTACATATCAGTAATAACCTTAAATGTTAATAGATTAAATGATCCGATCAAGAGACATAGGGTAGCTGCGTGGATAAGAAAACAGGACCCATACATATGCTGTCTACAAGAGACACACCTTAAATCAAAAGATGCACACAGACTGAAGATAAAAGGATGGAAAAAAATATTTCACGCAAATGGAAATGAAAAAAAAGCTGGGGTAGCAATACTTATATCAGACAAAATGGACTTTAGAACAAAGACCATAGTTAGAGATAAAGAAGGTCACTACATAATGATAAAGGGAGCAATACAAAAGGAAGATATAACCATTATAAATATCTACGCACCTAATATAGGAGCACCTAAATATATAAAGCAGACTTTGATAGACTTAAAGGGCGAGATCAACAGCAATACTATAATAGTAGGAGATTTCAATACCCCATTAACATCATTAGACAAATCCTCAAGAAAGAAAATTAACAAAGAAACAGCAGACTTAAAGGACATATTAGATCAACTCGATTTAATAGATATCTTCAGAACCTTTCACCCTAAAACAACAGAATATACATTCTTTTCAAGCGCTCATGGTACATTCTCTAGAATAGACCACATGTTAGGGCACAAAAGCGGGCTCAACAAATTTAAGAAGATTGAAATCATATCGAGCACTTTCTCTGATCACAATGGCATTAAACTAGAAATCAACCACAATAGAAAAATTGAAAAACATTCAAACACTTGGAAACTAAATAGCACGTTATTAAACAATGAATGGGTTAACATTGAGATCAAAGAAGAAATTTAAAAATTCCTAGAGACAAACAATAATGAGCATACATCAACTCAAAATTTATGGGACACAGCAAAAGCAGTCCTGAGAGGGAAGTTTATAGCATTACAGGCATACCTCAAGAAGCTAGAAAAAGCTCAAATAAACAACTTAACCCTGCATCTAAAAGAACTAGAAAAAGAACAGCAAGTAAAGCCCAGAGCTAGTAGAAGGAAGGAAATAATAAAGATCAGAGCAGAACTAAATGACATAGAAGCTAAAGAAACAATACAGAGGATCAATGAAACCAGGAGCTGATTCTTTGAAAAGGTAAACAAGATCGATGAACCTTTAACAAGACTCACCAAGAAAAAAAGAGAGAGGACTCAAATAAATAAAATTGGAAATGAGAGTGGAGAAATAACTGACAAAACAGAAATACAAAATATTGTAAAAAAATACTATGAAGAACTGTACGCCAAAAAACTAGACAACCTAGATGAAATGGACAATTTCCTTGAATCATATAATCTTCCAAAAATCAATCTGGAAGAATCAGAAAACCTAAACAGACCAATTACAACAAATGAGATTGAAACAGCTATCGAAAAACTCCCAAAAAAGAAAAGTCCTGGGCCTGATGGCTTCACAAGTGAATTCTACCAAATATTCAAAGAACTAACTCCTATCCTTCTCAAGCTATTTCAAAAAATTCAAGAGGAAGGAAGACTTCCAAACTCCTTTTATGAGGCGAGCATAATCCTGATTCCAAAACCAAGCAAAGACAACACAAAAAAAGAAAATTATAGGCCAATATCCCTGATGAACTTAGATGGAAAATCCTCAACAAAATATTAGCAAACTGGATCCAGCAATATATGGAAAAAATCATACACCATGATCAAGTAGGATTTATTCTTGGGAGGCAAGGCTGGTACAATGTTCGTAAATCAATCAATGTGATTCATCACATAAACAAAAGAAAGGAGAAAAACCACATGATAATTTCAATAGATGCAGAAAAAGCATTTGATAAAGTCCAGCACCCATTCATGATCAAAACTCTCAGCAAAGTGGGAATACAGGGAACATACCTCAACATGATAAAGGCCATCTATGACAAACCCACAGCCAACATCATACTCAATGGGCAAAAATTAAAAGCAATACCCTTAAGATCAGGAACAAGGCAGGGTGCCCCCTTTCACCACTCTTATTCAACATAGTTCTGGAAGTCCTAGCCACAGCAATCAGACAAGAAAAAGAAATAAAAGGTATCCAAATTGGAAAAGAAGTAAAACTATCATTATTTGCAGATGACATGATATTGTATATAGAAAACCCTAAAGTCTCAGTCAAAAAACTACTAGACCTGATAAAAGAATTTAGCAAGGTGGCAGGATATAAAATTAATACTCAGAAATCAGAGGCATTTTTATATACTAATAATGAACTGTCAGAAAGAGAAATCAGGGAATCAATCCCCTTTACCATTGCAACCAAAAAAATAAAGTACCTAGGAATAAATCTAACCAATGAGATTAAAGACTTGTACTCGGAAAATTATAAAACATTGATAAAAGAAATCAGGGAAGATACGAATAAGTGGACGCATATACCGTGCTCATGGTTAGGAAGAATAAACATCATTAAAATGTCTATATTACCCAAAGCAATTTATAAATTCAATGCAATACCAATGAAAATACCAATTACTTACTTCAAAGACATAGAACACATATTCCAAAAATTTATATGGAACCAAAAAAGAACACGAATAGCCTCAGCAATCCTGAAAAGGAAGAAAAAAGCGGGAGGTATCACACTTCCAGATATCAAGTTATATTATAAGGCCATTGGACTCAAAACAGCATGGTACTGGCATAAGAACAGGCACATAGATCAATGGAACAGAACAGAGAACTCAGAAATAAACCCACAGCTCTATGGACAACTGGTATTTGACAAAGGAGGTAAGACAATACAATGGAGTAAAGACAGCCTCTTCAACAAATGGTGTTGGGAAAACTGGACAGCTACCTACAAAAAAATGAAACTAGACCACCAACTTACACCACTCACAAAAATAAACTCAAAATGGATAAAAGACTTAAATATAAGCCGTGAAACCATAAGCATCTTAGAAGAAAACATAGGCAGTAAGCTCTCTGACATCTCTCGCAGCAATATATTTGCTGATTTGTCTCCACAGGCAAGTGAAATAAAAGACAGGATAAACAAATGGGACTTTATCAAACTAAAAAGCTTCTGCACAGCTAAAGACAATAAGAACAGAATAAAAAGACAAACTACACAATGGGAGAATATATTTGACATTGTGTCTGATAAGGGGTTAATAACCAAAATTTATAAAGAACTTGTAAAACTTAATACCAGGAAGACAAACAATGCAATCCAAAAATGGGCAAAAGAAATGAATAGACACTTCTCCAAAGAAGACACACAGATGGCCAATAGGCATATGAAAAAATGTTCAACATCACTAATGATTAGAGAAATGCAAATTAAAACCACAATGAGATATCACCTCACACCAGTCAGAATGGCACTCATCAATAAAACAACCCAGAATAAGTGCTGGCGAGGATGTGGAGAAAAGGGAACCCTCCTGCACTGCTGGTGGGAATGCAGACTGGTGCAGCCATTGTGGAAAACAGTGTGGAGATTCCTCAAGAAATTAAAAATCGAGCTGCCTTTTGACCCAGCTATACCACTGTTAGGAATATACCCCAAGAACACCATAGCACTGTTTGAAAAGAAGAAATGCACCCTCATGTTTATGGCAGCATTGTTCACAATAGCAAAGATTTGGAAACAGCCCAAGTGTCCATCAGAGGACGAGTGGATTAAAAAGCTTTGGTATATATATACTATGGAATACTACTCAGCCATAAGAAATGATGACATCGGATCTTTTCCAACAACATGGATGGGCCTAGATAACATTATACTGAGTGAAAGAAGTAAATCAGAAAAAACTAAGAACTATATGTTTCCACACATAGGTGGGACATAAATATGAGACTCAGAGACATGAACAACAGTGTGGGGGTTACAGGGTGGGGGGAGGAGAGGGAGGGGGTTGAGGTAGGGGAGGGGCACAAAGATCATGGCTTTTCAGCATTTGCCATATTCCCCCCTTAATCTATAGACAGACAGCAAATATTTACGTATGGTGTCCCCACTATAAAGACTGCTGTGTTAGGGACAAATGCTGATAAACTATTTCAGCAGTTCCTCCTTCTTCAAAGACTTATATGTAAACATAGAGCTCCATGTTTCATAGGACATTCTCAAGCTCACTCCATGCTCCCTGGTGCTTATAGCACAAGGGAATGCCCCCCCCTTTTTTTTAGTATTTTTTCTTTTATTTATTTATTCTTTGTATATTTCTGAGGATGGGGATGGGGAGGCAGTCAGACAGACTCCTGCATGTGCCTGACTGGGATCCACCTGGCATGCCTACCGGGGGGAATGCTCTGCCCATCTGGGATGTTGCTCTGTTACAACCGGAGCCATTCTAGCGACTGGGGCAGAGGCCATGGGGCCATCCTTAGTGCCCAGGGTGGATTTGCTCCGGTGGAGCCTTGGCTGTGGGCGGGAGGAGAGAGACGAAGAGGAAGGAGAGGGGGAGGAGTGGAGAGGTAGATGGGCGCTTCTCCTGTGTGCTCTGGCCAGAAATCGAACCCGGGAATCCTGCACACCAGGCCAATGACTCCGACAGGTCTACCATATCATGCTTTTTACTTAAAAAAAAAAAATTTACATTTCTTTTGAATGCTGATGAACAGGAGACACCAAATCTTTTTCGCCTGCAAACTACTACCTTCTTTATTAGATCTAGCTAATAACACTGTTCTGTCTTTTTTCCAAATAGCTCCAGATATATGAAAAAGATTTATATAGGTGGAAGGGGATCCTCAATCCCCTCAGCGAGATCTTCTGAGAATGGCTTTTAAGATACCTAGAGGCAGAAAAAGCCCAATAGAGATCAGGGGAACTACCAGCTTTTAGGATACACCCTTAAAGGCTCCAACACCCCAAAGGGTCTCATAGGATGCCATCTAGGTCCTGCTTCAATAGTGGAAAGGAAGGTCATTGAGCTAAAGCCTGCCAGGCTTACACACCTCTCCTGTGAGGAAACAGGGACACTGGAAGGTGGGCTTCCCCCTCGCTCCTCTAAGGGAGGGTTCAGTCTCTTCCAGCCCTGCTCCAGCCACCTATAACCTAAACCTGCCCAGAAAGCTGGGGTTTGCCACTGAAGGCTGAAGGTGCCCAGGGCCATCGGCCCCATCTACGACACTGTGGACGAGCCTAGGGTATTTCTTCCAAGAAGCAGGTAAACTGATCTCATTCGCACAAGGGCCACTTAACTATGTTTTGCCTGAATAGTCAGGTTTTTTATTCTTCCCTCAAAGATCTCTGTTGTGGGTGTTGATAGTCCTATTTTCTGCTGCTTTGCTTAATATATAGTGTTTCCTTTATCCCTCCTACCTCAATGCCCCACTCATATTTCAGGCTGAGACCTACTCTTAATTTAGAGCTCTCTTTCCTCCTTTTGCCAACTTGTATTATGAATTTACCTTTGCCACCCAGCTTAGTGTATCCCAAGGTTCTCTTTACCAGGCCACAGTCACAGAGCTCCAGGGAAAAGCAACTTGGTCTCAACTCTCCAGGCAGAGGAGAACAGAAGCTCCATATCCATGCATGCTGCAAATGGCTTTTTCCAGTCCGCCTGAATCATTACCAGCTAGAAGCAGCAGTCATTGGGACTTGGACATGAGCTGCAAAGCATAGGATGGTGACAAGAAATCCAGTGCCATGCGGACTTTTCCTGTGGGGAACTTTCCTGGACTCCTGTTCCCTGTGACAGCTCCTAACAGACTGAACTGTGGTTGGGTTGCATTTTTCAGGGATTTGGCATGGTGATGGGGCCAACTTGGACTTGGGGAACATGTTAAAGACACTACTCATTCATGGATTCTTGCTGTATTGGCCAAGAGTTTGCTCAAAGTCTGTTAATCACTGTAAAAAAAAATAGAGGACTGGATGAAGAAGATGGGGCACATATACACCATGGTATATTATTCAGCTAGGAGAAAGGGTGACATCGGATCACTTATAGCGGAAGGGTGGAGTCTTGGTAGCATTGTGCGGGGGTGAAATAAGCGAATCAGAAAAAAACAGGAACTGCAGGATTCCATACATTGGTGGGACATAAAAGCGAGACTAAGAGGCATGAACAGGAGTGTGGTGGCTATGGGGGGTGGGGGTTGGGAAGGAGGGAAAGGGGGAGGGGGAGGGGTACAGAGAGAACTGGATGGAGGGTGGTGGAGGACGATCTCTCTTCGGGTGATGGGTATGCAACAGAACTAAATGACAAGATAACCTGGAAATGTTTTCTTTGAATGTATGTACCCTGATTTATTGATGTCACCCCATTAAAATAAAAATTTATTTATAAAAAAAAAAAGAATTGACCATATGTTGGGCCACAAAAATAACATAAACAAATTCTGAAAGACTGAAATTATACCAAGCATGTTTTCTGACCATAAAGCTTTGAAACTAAAATTCAACTGCAAAAAGGAGGTACACAACCCCACAAAAAGGTGGAAATTAAACAACATACTATTATGAGTGGGTCAAAGAAAAAAATAAAAACAAAGAAATCAAAAGATACATACAGACAAAGGAAAATAACAATACAACATATCAGAATCTCTGGGATGCAGCAAAAGCAATAATAAGAGTTCATACCACTACAGGCCTATAGGATCAAACAAGAGAAAGCCCAGGTAAACTACTTAACTTCACATCTTAAGGAACTAGAAAAAGAACAAGGGCAACCCAAAACCAGCAGAAGAAAGGAAATAATAAAAATCAGAGCAGAAATAAATAAAATAGAGAACAGAAAAATTACAGAAAAAAATCAGTTAATATATACAAGGAGCTGGTTCTTTGAAAAGATCAGCAAAATTGACAAACCCTTGGCAAGACTCACTAAGGAAAAAAGAGAAAGAACTCATATAAACAAAATTCAAAATGAAAGAGGAGAAATCACCACAGATATCATAGATACAGAAAGAATTACTGTAGAATACTATGAAAAAGTATATGCTACCAAATATTAGAATCTAGAAGAAATGGATAAATTCCTAGAACAATACAATCTTCCTAGACAGAGTCATAAGAAGCAGAAAGCCTAAACAGACCCATAAGCAGGTAGGAAATAGAAACAACTATCAAAAACCTTCCCAAAAATAAAAGTCTTGGGTCAGAGGGGTATACTAGTGAATTTTATCAAACATTCAAAGAAGACTTGGTCCTATTCTACTTAAAGTCTTCCAGAAAATTAAAGAAGAAGCAATACTTCTAAACACATTTTATGAGGCGAACATAACCCTCATACCAAAACTTGGCAAGGATGGCACAAAAAAAAAAAAAAAAAAGACCAATATCTCTAATGAATACAAATGGTAAAATACTAAACAAATTACTAGCAAATCGAATACAACAACACATTAAAAAAATAATTGATCATGATCAAGTGGGATTCATCCCAGATCATAAGGATAATTCAACATATGTAAAACGGCTAACGTAATACACCATTATCAAGAAAAGAAAGAACAAAAACCATATAATCCTATCAATAGATGCAGAAAAGGCATTTGATGAAATACAACACCATTTTATGTTTAAAACAGTCAACAAAATGGGTATGGAGGAAAATATCTCAACCTAATAAAGGCCTTTTATGATAAACCATCAGCTAACATCATATTATATGGCATAAAACTGAGGACTTTTCCTCTAAAATCAGAAACAAGACAAGGTTGTCCACTCTCTCCACTCTTATTCAAGGTAGTACTGGAAGTTCTAGCCAGAGCAATCAGACAAGAAATAAAAGGCATTCATATTGGAAAAGAAGAAGTAGAGGTTTAACATTTTGCAGATGACATGATCCTTTACATCAAAAACCCCAAAGACTCCACAAAAAGGCTACTAGAAACAATAAAATACAGTGAGGTCACAGAATACAAAACTAATATACAAAAGTCTACTGCCTTGCTATATGCCAACAATGAAACATCATTAAATGAACTCAAGGCCCTGGCCGGTTGGCTCAGCGGTAGAGCGTCGGCCTAGCGTGCGGAGGACCCGGGTTCGATTCCCGGCCAGGGCACATAGGAGAAGCGCCCATTTGCTTCTCCACCCCTCCGCCGCGCCTTCCTCTCTGTCTCTCTCTTCCCCTCCCGCAGCCAAGGCTCCATTGGAGCAAAGATGGCCCGGGCACTGGGGATGGCTCTGTGGCCTCTGCCCCGGGCGCTAGAGTGGCTCTGGTCGCAACATGGCGACACCCAGGAGGGTCGCAACATGGCGACGCCCAGGATGGGCAGAGCATCGCCCCCTGGTGGGCAGAGCGTCGCCCCTGGTGGGCGTGCCAGGTGGATCCCGGTCAGGCGCATGCGGGAGTCTGTCTGACTATCTCTCCCTGTTTCCAGCTTCGGGGAAAAAAAAAAAAAAAAAAATTAAAAAAAAAAAAAAAATAGTCCCCTTCATGGTTGCAACCAAAAAAATACCTAGGAATAAACATAACAAAGAATGTAAAGGACCTATATAACAAAAACTACAAAGCATTGTTAAGAGAAATCTAAAAAGACACAATGAAATGAAAAAATATTCCTTGTTCTTGAATAGGAAGAATAAATATAGTCAAAATGGCTATATTACCCAAAGCAATATAAAAATTTAATGCAATTCCCATCAAAATTCCAATGTCATTTTTTAAAGAAATAGAACAAAAAGTCATCAGGTTTATATGGAACTATAAAAAACCCCAAATAGCCAAAGCAATCCTAAGGAGAAAGAACAAAGCTGAGAGCATTACAATACCTGACTTCAAATTATATTATAGAGCCACAACAATCAAAACAGCATGGTATTGGCAGAAAAAAAGACACTCCGAGCAATGTAACAGAATAGAAAGTCCAGAACTAAAACCACAAATATATGGTCAAATAATCTTTGATAAAGAGGCCAACAACACACAATGGAGAAAAGAAAGCCTCCTCAGCAAATGGTGCTTGGAAAACAGGAAAGCCACATGCAAAAGAATGAAACTAGACTAGAGTTTGTCCCCTTGTACTAAAATTAATTCAAAATAGATCAAAGACCTAACTATAATAACTGAAACAATAAATTACATAGAAGAAAACAGGTACTAAACTCATGGACCTTGGTTATAAAGAGCACTTTATGAATTTGACTCCAAAGGCAAGGGCAGTGAAGGCAAAGATAAATGAATAGGACCACATCAGACTGAGAAGCTTTTGCTCAGCAAGAGAAACTGACAACAAAACAGACAGCCAACTAAATGGAAGTTGATATTTTCAAACAACAGCACAGATAAGGGCCTAATATCCAAAATATACAAAGAACTCATAAAACTCAACAACAAATAAGTAAACAATCCAATAAAAAAAATGGGAAGAGCACATGAACAGAAACTTCTGAAAGGAAGAAATACAAATGGTTAATAGATATATGAAAAGTTGCTTATCTTCATTAGTTATTAGAGAAATGCAAATCAAAACTACAATGAGATACCACCTCACACCTTTTACACTGGCTATTATCAATAAGACAGTGTTGGAAAGGCTGTGGAGAAAAAGGAACCCTCATTCACTGTTGGTGGGAATGTAAAGTAGTACAACCATTGTGGAAGAAAGTATGGTGGTTCCTCAAAAAACTGAAAATAGAACTACCTTATGACCCAGCAACCCCTCTACTGGGTATATACCCCCAAAACTCAAAAATATTGATACATAAAGACACATGCAGCCCCATGTTCATTGCAGCATTGTTGACATTGTCCAAGACATGGAAAAAACCAACAAGCCCTTCAATAGATGACTGGGTAAAGAAGATGTGGTACATATATACTATGGACTACTCAGCCATAAGAAATGATAACATAGTATCATTTACAACAACATGGATGGACCTTGATAACATTATACTGAGTGAAATAAGTAAATCAGAAAAAACTATATGAACTATATACTTCCATACATAGGTGGAACATAAAATGAGACTCAAGGACATGGACAAGAGTGTGGTAGTTATGGGGAGGGGGGAGAAGAGGTAGAAGTGGGGAAGGGGGGAGTGGAAGGGTACAAAGAAAACTAGATAGAAGATGACAGAAGACAATTTGACTTTGGGTGGTGGGTATTCAACATAATCAAATGTCAAAATAACCTGGAGATGTTTTCTCTGAATCTATGTACCCTAATTAATCAATGTTACCCCATTAAATATAAAGGAAAAAAAAGAAATAAAAAATACCTAGCTCTACCACTAGTGCACTGCAATTACACTACTGCATATTTATTGGAAGAAAATTAAAATAGGATATTGAGATTTCTGGTCAAGATGATGAAGTAAGGATATTGAGTTTTCTGGTCAAGATGATGAAGTAAATGCTGTACTTACCTCCTCATATGAGTATACCAAAGTTACAACTGAACAACCACACTAGTAAACAATCTAAAAATAAAAAGAACTGCTATAACTAAGAGATAAAGAAGAGAATGGCTAGGAGAGGTGTAGATGTAAATGGCCTTGCATATGTGGCAGTTAAGAAGCTAGACAGGTATTTCCTATGCAAAAGTATGCCCTGAGAAGTGAAGAGTCTCAGCTCCATGCTCTGCTTACCAGGCCAGGATACCATGGCCAGGAAAAAGAGTGCTCACAAAATTCAGCTGTGAAATGGGCTAGGATTCAAGCTGGGTTAGACAAAGGGATACTGGAGACCAAGGTGTTCTCTTAAAGGGTTGATGCATACCTCACTCATGCACAAGAACTCACCCCAACCTCTAGTAAAGGACAGTCACTCAAAGATGACAGGGACATTTGAAAAGAAACTGAACTGTGTGACCTCAGTGTCAGGCTGGAGGAGCTCCTACCACAATCCTTAGCTGAGGCCTCCCCACACAGTCTGAAAGTGCACATCTAAAGTAATGAGGTGAACCAAATCTAGGTTAATGAGGTGAACACCACTAACTCCAACCTAGTGACTTGCTAAGCTATACCCCCACACAACTGACACACGATTACAGTCTCTTTCAGTACTTGTGCTACAAATGCAGCTGAACTCAGCCTGAACTATAAATTTTCCTAAAAACTCTCAAAGGCCTGAAGACACCAAGAAGATAGTAGATATACTCCCTGTTCCGTGTCTTTGTGGAGAAGTCTAGTACTGGGGACACCCTCCTTGGTTTAAAGTGTCACCTTTGTTCAGAGTGTGTCTTTTCCCAAGTGCCTCAGGACACAGAACTAGCAGCTACAACCAAAAATTTTCTTGTTGCTTCCACCAAGTAACCCAGCGTTAGGAAAAGGCAACAAAAGAACTTTAGCCTGTACTAGATTGTCTCTCCCAGAGTGGCAAAACCTGGTGGCCAACCTCAGGTAACAGTAGAGAACTACCTGACTAAACTACAATCAGCATATATACAGAATGGTTTAGGCAAGTAGAAGAGCCTCGCTGGGGCAAATGCCACTCCATCAGGTCATACTCCATGCAAGCAGCTTGTCAAAATGTGGTTATGTCAAGTTGTCTTAGCTAGCAAAGCAAAAGGTGAACCACATACATATTTGCCAACAACAATCAATGTTCAATAACTGGGCACACACAAGGGTCACCCTGTAGCAATGAGTTCAAGTGACCAGAAAGCCAGCATTACCAGGATCTTCAGAACTCCTAGTGGGAGACATAGTACTGTGACCTACTACATAAAAACAAACACAGGGAGGCTTCCAAAATGAAGAGACAAAGAAACATGTCCCAAATTACAAAACTGGACAAAAATCCAGAAAAAGAATGAAACAAAATAAAAACAGGCAATCTACCACAGAGAGAGTTTGAAACACTAGTTATAAAAATGCTCAATGAACTTACAGAAGGAGTATGTGAACTTAGTGAGAACTTCCAAAAAGAGATACAAACCATAAAAAGGAAGTTAGAAATAAAGAAATTAATAACTGCAATGAAAAAAAATCAGATGAAATCAACAGCAGATTAGATGTAGCAGAAAATACACTGTGATTTGAAAGACAAGGAAGCAGAAAACACACCAAAGTAACAAAATTATCATCATCATCATCTAAAAACAATGAGAATACTTTAAGGAACTTCTGAAATAACATTAAGTGTTAACAGCATCTGCATTATAAAAGGAGAGAGAGAGAGAGAGCGCGCGCGCAAAGCACTGAAAACCTATGTGTAGTCTGAAACCTATGTGTAGAAAACCTAATGACTGGTGAAAAAAATAGAGGCCCAACTCCAGGAAGGTCAGAGTAGGATAAATCCCAACAGGCCAGCACCAAGACACAGCATAATGAAATGCCAAAGGTTAAAGACAGAGACAATCATAAAAGCAGCAAGAAAAAGTCAGCTACAAAGAAGCTCCCATACGGCTGTCAGCTGATTTCTTAAAAGAAACATTTTAGGCCAGCAGTTATTGGCATAAAATATTCAAAGTGAAGAAAAAGCAAAAACACAGAGCAAGCTAAGATGCTGGTGGAGTAAAAGCTACACTCACCTCCTCCCAAACTGGTAATACAACTAAATTCAAGATCACCCTGTATAACTAAGTCAAGACTACATGAAGAGGACTATTAAAATCAAGGATTCAACCCTGGCCAGTTGGCTCAGTAGTAGAGCATCAGCCTGGTGTGCAGGAGTCCCAGGTTCAATTCCCGGCCAGGGCACACAGGAGAAGCGCCCACCTGCTTCTCCACCCCTCCCCCTCTCCTTCCTCTCTGTCTCTCTCTTCCCCTCCCGCAGCCAAGGCTCCATTGGAGCAAGGTTGGCCCGGGCACTGGGGATGACTCTGGTTGCAACAGGATGACGCCCCAGGTGGGCAGAGCATCGCCCCCTGGTGGGAGTGCCAGGCGAATCCCGGGCAGGCGCATGCGGGAGTCTGTCTGACTGCCTCCCTGTTTCCAACTTCAGAAAAATACAAAAAAAATAAAATAAAATCAAGGATTCACAGAATAAGCCACATTGACACTGACAGGAAGGATAGTTGTAAAAAGGGCTGACCCCGTTACTACAGGACACAGCTGAGGTTCTGGTGGGATGTTTTAACTATGAGGGTTCACCCTCAGGCACGTCTAAACTCAGAGGACTAGGCCTGGAAGAGGTGACAACATAACATGTAGCTGTGAAACGCAGCTCGGATTCTGTCTATCAGGTACAAACAGAGGTATGCAGGAGACACTGGCACCCTCTTAAAGTGCCAACACAGCCTGACCTGTGGTGGCACAGTGGATAAAGGTTTGACCTGGAATGCTGAGACTGATGGTCTGAAACCCTGGGCTTGCCTGGTCAAGGCACATATGTGAGCTGATGCTTCCTGCTCCTCCCCACTATCTCCCTCTCATTCTCTCTCTCTCCTCTCTAAAATAAATAAAAAAAATAAAACCTTAAAAAATAAAAATGTCAACACAAAATTCCATTCATAGTCACTCAACCTGAATTCCATCAGAAGGACAGAGCAGACTAGACTCATATGAAGACAGTCTAGGATTTGTTGTTCTGGGGAGAAAGCTGAAGGAACTGCAGCCACCAAGACCCCTGTGTTGAGTCACTCTCCCAAACCATAGATACCATATTTTCTTGGGTAGACCATTGCCCTTCATGAGCTATAAACCTGGAGAAAAGCAACAGCTCTACCCTCTGGACTCTATTCACCCCACCCTACAGAGACAGAGCTTAAGCCCTGCCTAGGAGTCATCTGTGTTACCAGTTTGTATAGATCAGGGCAATCTCAGCAGGTGTTACTGACTGAGGTGATTGGCTTTGAAGACAGAACAGTTACGGAAAATTATGAGTTCAGGACTGACTTGTACAGTACTTTCTCCTCGTGTGAGATATGCTAGGACCACCTCCACATTTTCAGCAGACTCACCCTTTGGGATCTCAAGAGCCACTGGAATACTAATGGCTCTATCCTGCCAAGCTTGGGGCACAATCCAAGATAGACTAAACTGAGTGGTTCTAGGACAAGGGACACACCTCTACCTTCCTGGAAACATGATCTGCACCACCCCACCACCCCTCTTCTTGGGACAGTCACTTGTCATTATGCAATGAGTACCACCAGACACTTTATCAGTAACTAAGCCTAAAATGCTGCCAACAGGTAAAAGTAGATGTAGACAGATATCAAAGTGCCTTAGGACTTTTGTTGACCTGTGTTCAGGCCAATGCTAAGAAAACAGCTGGCCTTGTTCTGGCCAGACAGCTCAGTTGGTTAGCACAACATCCTGAAGCACAGAGGTTGCTGCTTTCATCTCCGATCAGGACACATATAGGAATAGCTCAATATTCCTCTCTCTCTCTCTCTCTCTCTCTCTCTCCTCCTCCTCCTCTCCTTTACTCTCTCATTGAAATCTATTTAAAAAAAAAAAAAAGGACAGCACAAGCAGCCATAAACTTATAGCTCCAAACAGGTTGCCCATGACCAGTCACTGGCAGTGCCTTGCATCAGCCTGTACCAGAAGTCTCTCCCAAGAGACTCAGCACCAACACAACCAGTCCAATGGCCAGATTCAGGCACCATCAGAAGAGGATGCAATAAGCTTCACAAGCAGCATATCCAAAGGGAGATCTAGGCAGGCACCAGATCCAGCATGACAAATTCTACTTAGTATGGTCAGCAGCTGAAGAGGACTTCAGAATGCTTTATTTGAAGTAGAGTCTCAGAGTCAGCCAGCCTGGGAGTCAATCCCATGTGTAATAGGCCAATAATGATCAAGGCTCAATGACAACAGAAAGGCCACATAACACACAAACAGTCATCCCTAAAGCACCCAGCTCAGACAGTCAATAAGATTGCACCACTGGATCCACAACATACCTACTACATAAGATCACCCCATGAAGACAGGGAGTCATAGCAAATTTATCTAAAATATACAAACAAGCACAAAGAGTCAGACAAAACAAGGAAATAAAAAAATTGGCCCCACCAAAATGAAAAAAATAAACCTCTAGAAAAAGAACTAAATGAAATAGAGGCAAGCATTTATCAGATACATAGTTCAAAGTAGTAAGAATGCTCAAAAGAATGAAAAAAACATTGAAACAATAATATACAAAGCACAGAGATGAAAAACACAATATGTGAAATGAAGGATATACTGAAAGAAACAAACAGCTGAATAAAGCAGAGGGCTGAATCAGCAATTTAGAACAAAAGGTAGGAAAAAAACACAAGGAAGAAGAAGAACAGCAAAATAATTTTTGGTTTAAATGTTTAAGGGACCATTAGGACAACATGAAGCATATCAATATCTACATCATAGGAATATTAGAGGGGATCAAGAGCTATTTGAAATAATGACTGAAAACTTCCCAACCCTGGTGAATGAAATGGATACACAGGTGCAGGTAGCACAGACAGCTCCAAAACAGATGAACCCAAAGAGGCTCACACCAAGGCACATTCTAATTAAAAAGGAAAGGTAAAGAAAATGACATATCTTCAAAGCAGCAAGTAAAGAGTTATTTACCCTAGAGAGGGAGCTTCTAGAATGCTGTCAGCTGATTTCTCAACAGAAACATTTCAGTGACTGGGATGAAATACTCAAAGTGATGAAAAGCAAGAACCTACAACCAAGACTACTTTCCCCAGCAAGACTATCACTGAAAATTGAAGAAGAAATAAATACCATCCCAGACCAGAAAAAGGTGAAGGAGTTTGTTATCATCAAACAAACATCACAAGAAATGTTCAGAGGGACTGTTGTAAGATGTACAGGAAAAACAAAAACTAACAAAAGAAGAACAAAGTTCAGAGAATAAAATACCCCTTAAATACATACCTATCAATTATCACTTTAAATGTAAATGGCTTTAAAATTCCATATATATAATATATACTGCCTACAAGAGACCCACCTCAATAAAGGAAACACAAAGACTGAAAGAACTGGATAAAGATATTTCATGCAAGTAGAAAGGAGAAACAAAGCTGGGGTAGCAATACTTGTTTGTATCTGATAAAATAGACTTTAAAACAAAGGCTGTGGTAAGGGACTATGAAGGACATTACACAATAATGAAGGGAGCAATCCAACAGGAAGACATAACCTTTATAAACATTTATTAACCCAACACAGGAACTCCTAGATATGTAAAGCAAATCTTTATGGACATAAAGGAATAAATTTACAATACAATCATACAGGAGGTTTTCTATGCCACATTAGCATCAATAAATAGATCTTCCAGACAGAAAATCAAAAACAGAACAGTGACATTAAATGACAAACAACTGAGACAGATTTAATTGATATTTACAGAATACTTCATCCCAAAGCACTAGAATATACTTTCTTTTCAAGTGCTCATGATACAGTTTCTAAGACAGACCACATGTTAGGATATAAAACAAGTCTCAATAAATTTCAGAACACAGAAATCATATCAATCATCTTCTCTGACCATGATGATAATAAAAGTAATCTATCACACACAAAAAAAGAAAATCACAAAGACAAAGAGGCTAAATAACATGTTACTACACAATAAATGGTTTAACAAAGAAATTGAGGAAGAAATTGAAAGATGTTTGGAAACCAATAAAAATAAAAGCGTAACAACTGAAAGTCTATGAGACACACTAAAAACACTCCTAACAGGGAAATTCATCTCATTACCAGCCTATCTCAAGAAACAAGAAAAATCTCAAATAAATAATCTAACTTGACACTCAAAGGAATGTGAAAAAAAACAAAGCCCAAAGCAAACAGAAGGATGAAAGTAATGATCATCAAAGCAGAAATAAAAGAAATCAAGTTTTAAAACATCAGTGAAACCAAGAGCTAGTCTTTCAAAAGATAAGCAAGATTGACAAATCTTTTTTGTATTTGTGACAGAGACAGAGAGAGACAGAGAGAAGAACAGATAGGGACAGGCAGGAAGGGAGAGAGATAATAAGCATCATCAATTCTTCGTTGTGGCTCCTTAGTCTCCTTAGTTGTTCATTGATTGATTTCTCATATATGCCTGGACTGGAAGGTTACAGTAGACCGAGTGACCCCTTGCTCAAGCCAGCGACCTCTGGCTCAAGCTGGAGAGCACTGCTCAAATGAGCTGAGACCATACTTAAGCTGGCTACCTTGGGGTTTCAAACCTGGGTCCTCCGCATAACAGTCTGACGCACTATCAGCACCACTGCCTGGTCAGGCATGATTGACAAATATTTACCCAGACTCATTAAGAGAGAGAGAAGACACAAATAAATAAAATTAGAAGTGAAAGAAAAGTAACAACTGACACCAAAGAAATGCAAAGATATGTAAGAAACTATAACAGCCAATGAGATGGCAACAAATTGATCAGGATAAAATGGATAAATTGCTACAAACATAAAACCTTCCAAAACTGAATCAGAAAATATCAGTTAATGTGAATAGACAGATCACAACTAATGAAATTGAAGCAGTAATCAAAAAAGCCCTGGACAGAATAGATTCACTGGTGAATACTACCCAACATTTAAAAAAAAATAACTAACATTTATCCTTCTCAAACTATTTCAAAAAATTTTAAAAAAAGAGAGCAGAATGACAAGCTTATTTTAAAAGAAAAGAATTATCCTAATCCCAAACCAGGTAAAAACACTACAAAGAGAAACTATAGGCCAATATCCCTGAGAAATATATCTCTTCACGTATAAGACATATCTTAATTTTGGGGCCCAAAATGTGGGGGGGGGAATGTTTTACATAAAGTTATTGAACTCAAGTTGTATTTATCATAAAAATTCATAAAACTCCATCACTGTCAAAACTCCCATCCAATAGCTTGTCCTCATCTATGACTGATGACAAATCAGTCTTCATATATTGCCTCGTCCTCAGTTCCATCTATGGCATTTGAAATACCACACTTCTTAAATGACTTTACAATGATCTCAATCTTCGTATTATCCCAGGATCTTTTCACCCAGGTACAAACTTCCTGTAGTTGGTTTCTTCACTCTTCCTGCTGGTGTCAAATTGTCCCCAAAAGACTTCATCCACTGGTTCCATTCGTCTCTTGTGAAAGCTTTGAAGGGTTAGTTAATGCTGACATCAAGTGGTTGTAGCTGGGATGTCAAACCTCCAAGTATGACAGCAAGTTTCGTTTTTTGCTCTGCAGCAATCTTCTTTGCGGTTTTTGTTCTGTGTACCCCGTATAGGGCAGGTCTGAGTAAGGGCCCACCTGGCCTCCTTCTCCAAACTTTCTCAAACCAGATCTTCATCCCACCCTAATCCATCCAACCCTTGTCATGAACGTGGCAATCGCTCCTCGAGGAATGTCTTCTGTTGGCATTGTTCTGCATTTGAAAGTCAGCACAGAAGGCAGCTTATTTCCATCGGCACAACAAGCTAGAACAACTGTATAATAACTCTATTCATGTTCACCTGTCTTCACAGTAACAGTTTTCACCCCCTTTTCATCAACAGTTCTGTTACTTAGGACATCAAATTGAAGGGGGACTTCGTCCATATTTGCAATCTGTCCCAACTCAAACTGATGTATCTTCCAACATTGAATGACAGAACAATGAAATTCGAGGACCTTCTGCTCATAGCTTTCAGGCATCTTTTAGTCAAGTCTGATGCGTGTACACATGCTTAGTCCATTTTGTTTCATGAGCCTAAAGCACCAATTGTGTCCTCCTTTGAAATCACTAACTTCTTTTTCATCAGCAATTCTTCTTGCCTCATGCTGAACCATCTCTGTGGACACAGGAATTCCAATTGCCCTTTGAGCTTCATTCCGTATCTTCAATTCCCCCTCTAAATCAGGCCATTTTGCTGACTTGATTCTAACAGCCTTCTTCTGCCGTGGCATTTTCACTAAGGTTTATTCTTCCCCTAGCCACTCTTAGACTGATTTCTCAGTTGGAAGAGGACCAAACTCATGTTCAACAGCACAATTTCCATTCACTTTTGCATACTGGATCACTTTTAACTTGAATTCAGCACTGTATGAAAATCTTTCTGAGCTACTTCTGGGCAGAACGTAACCTACCATAATATACCAGTAACAAGTGTGAAACATAAGCGCAAAGACAATAAACAAGAAAAAGCCAGAAATGCAAGTTTAAAAAATCTACAACCACTATATAAGATGCACCCCAGTTATTAGACCCCAAATTTTTTGAAAAAGGGTGCATCTTATATATGGGAAAATTCAGTAGATGCTAAACTCAACAAAATATTAGCAAACCAGATATAGCAATACAGTAAAAAGATAACATACCATGATCAAGCAGGATTTATAACAGGATGCAAGGTTGGTACAATATCCACAAACACAACATCACATAAACAAAATGAAGGATAAAAACATCATGATCATATCAATAGATGCAGAAAAAGCATTTGATAAAATCTACCTCCAATTTATACAAAAACATCATAAAAGAAAGAGAACATACTTCAACTTAATGAAGGCCATTTGGGATGAACTCTAACCCACAGCCAACATCATACTCATGGGCAAAAACTAGAAGCTTTTCCCTTAACCTTTTCTGACAGGATGTCCACTCTTACCACTCTTATTCAAGATGGTACTAGAAGTCCTACCCACAGCAGTAAGTCAAGAAAAAAATAAAAGGCATCCAACTTTGAAAGTAACAAACAAACAGATAACATGATTCCGTATATGGATTCCAAAATTCATAAAACTACAATAAAAAAAAACAACACCCAAATATTCACAACAATCTTGAGAAAAAATTAAAAAATTGGAGGAATCAAACAACCTGATATCAAACTATAAAAAAAGTTCATGGTAATAAAAACAGCATAATACTTTTATAAAAACAGACATGCATATCAATGGGATGACATAGAGAGCCCAGAAATAAACCCATACCTTTATGGTCAATATTTAACACAGGAATCAAAAACATACCATATTGGGGTAAAGATAACCTAGTCAATAGCTGGTGTTGGAAAAATTAAGACAAATATATGCAAAAAAAAAGACATTAGACCACTTTCTTATACAGTATACAAAAATAAACTCAAAATGGATTAAAAACTTAATATTAAACTTGACACTATAAAACTCCTAGAAGAAAACATAGGCAATGAAATCTTGGACATTTCTTGAATATTTCTGATATATTTGCTTGGACCAAGGAAACAAAAGCAATAATAAAAACAAAATTGATGTAAACTTGATGAAACTAAACAGTTTTTGCACAGCAAAAATACCCATAAACATAATGAAAAGACAACACCTTGAATAGGAAAACATATTTGGTGATGACATAAAGAGTTATTATCCACCTGACTAGGCAGTGTCTCAGTGGACAGAGCATATGACTGGGATGCTGAGGATTCACACTCAAAATCCTAAGGTCACTAGCTTAAGTGTGGGATCACAGATATGACCCCATGGTTGCTGGCTCCAGTAAGAGCACATCTGAGAAAGCAAGCAATGAAGGTGCCACAACTATGAGTTGATGCTACTCATCTTTCACACTTCTTGTTTATCTGTCCCTGTTTGTATCTCTCTCTCTCTCTTGCTTAAAAAAAAAGTTATCCAAGTTTTGTAAAAGTTATAAAAAATTATCACCAAAATAATAATCTGATTTATAAATGGGCAGAAGAAACATTTCTCCAAAAAAGACATGCAGATGGCCAATATACTTATAAAAAAAATGTTCAGTGTTACTAGTGTTACTAATCACCAAAGAAATTCAAATTAAAGCCACTATAAACTATCACCTCACAGAATAACTACCATCAATATTAACAAATAACATGTGCTGTCAAGTAAATGGAGAAAAGTAAATCTCTGTGATCTGTTGGTGAGATTGCAAATTGTTGTAGTCACTATGGAAAACAGTATGGAGGGGCTTCCAAAAGTTAAAAATAAAATTACTTCACTGACCCAGCAATTCCACTTCTGAATAGCCAAACACTAATGAAAAGATGTATCAACCCCAACATTCACTGCAACTTTATTTATAATAGCCAAGATATGGAAGCAAATTAGTTCCATCAATAGAGGATCAAATGAAGTAAAAGTGGTACATATATGCAGTCAAATACATATTACTTGGCCATAAAAAGAAATGAAATCTTGGCCCTGGCCGGTTGGCTCAGCGGTAGAGCGTCGGCCTAGCGTGCGGAGGACCCGGGTTCGATTCCCGGCCAGGGCACACAGGAGAAGCGCCCATTTGCTTCTCCACCCCTCCGCCGCACTTTCCTCTCTGTCTCTCTCTTCCCCTCCTGCAGCCAAGGCTCCATTGGAGCAGAGATGGCCCGGGCGCTGGGGATGGCTCTGTGGCCTCTGCCTCAGGCGCTAGAGTGGCTCTGGTCGCAATATGGCGACGCTCAAGATAGGCAGAGCATCGCCCCCTGGTGGGCAGAGCATCGCCCCTGGTGGGCGTGCCGGGTGGATCCCGGTCGGGCGCATGCGGGAGTCTGTCTCACTGTCTCTCCCCATTTCCAGCTTCAGAAAAATGAAAAAAAAAAAAAAAAAAAGAAATGAAATCTTACCATTTCAACTGCAGAGATGGACCCAGAAGGTATTTGGCTAAGAGAAATAAGTAAGACAGAGAAAGACAAATGCCCTATAATTACATATATCTGTGGGATCTAAAAAACAAATAAATAAATTTATAGATACAGAAAACAAATGATGGCTGCCAGGTGGAAGAGGTTTCAAGGTCTAAGTAAAAAAAGGTTTAAGAAGTACAAGTTGGGGCCCTGGCCGGTTGGCTCAGCGGTAGAGCGTCGGCCTAGCGTGCGGAGGACCCGGGTTCGATTCCCGACCAGGGCACATAGGAGAAGCGCCCATTTGCTCCTCCACCCCTCCACCGCGCCTTCCTCTCTGTCTCTCTCTTCCCCTCCCGCAGCCAAGGCTCCATTGTAGCAAAAGATGGCCCGGATGGCCCAGGCGCTGGGGATGGCTCTGTGGCCTCTGCCCCAGGCGCTAGAGTGGCTCTGGTCGCAACATGGCGACGCCCAGGATGGGCAGAGCATCGCCCCCTGGTGGGCAGAGCGACGCCCCATGGTGGGCGTGCCGGGTGGATCCCGGTCAGGCACATGCGGGAGTCTGTCTGACTGTCTCTCCCTGTTTCCAGCTTCAGAAAAATGCAAAAAAAAAAAAAAAGAAGTACAAGTTGGCAGATACAAATTATAGTTACAGAGATGTAAAGATATAGCATAGAAAGCATAATTAATATTAATAATATTGTAACAACTATGTACCATGCCAGGTAAGCACTAGACTTACCCAGGGAAACATTCTGTAAAGTATATGGTTGTTTAACCACTATGCTGTACACTGGAAACTAAAATAATATGAAGTATCAACTGTAAGTAAAAGTAAAAGTATTCTTTCAAAACAAGACATATAAAAGACATACACACTTCCATGTTTATTGCAAAATTGTTCACAGGAGCCAAGAAATTAAAACAACCTAAAGTACCATCAACAGATGAACAGAAAATAAAGATACAGTATATATAAAGTGAAATATATTTTAGCCATAAAGAAAAGAGAAGAGCCCTGGCCAGTTGGCTCGGCGGTAGAACGTCGGCCTAGCATGCGGAGGACCCGGGTTTGATTCCCAGCCAGGGCACACAGGAGAAGCGCCCATTTGCTTCTCCACCCCTCCGCTGCGCTTTCCCTCTCTGTCTCTCTCTTCCCCTCCCGCAGCCAAGGCTCCATTGGAGCAAAGATGGCCCGGGCGCTGATGATGGCTCTGTGACCTCTGCCCCAGGCGCTAGAGTAGCTCTGGTCACAACATGGCGACGCCCAGGATGGGCAGAGCATCGCCCCCTGGTGGGCAGAGTTTCGCCCCTGGTGGGCGTGCCAGGTGGATCCCGGTCGGGCGCATGCGGGAGTCTGTCTGGCTGTCTCTCCCTGTTTCCAGCTTCAGAAAAATGGAAAAAAAAAAAAAAGGAAAAAGGAAAAAAAAAAAGAAAAGAGAAGAGGCCCTGGCCGGTTGGTTCAATGATAGAGAGCTGGCCAGGAGTGTGGAACTTCAGGTTCGATTCCCAGCCAGGGCACACAAAAAAAGTGCCCATCTGCTTCTCCACCCTTCCCTGCCTCCTTTCTCTCTATCTCTGTCTTCCTCTCCCACAGCCAAGGCTCCATTGGAGCAAGGTTGGCGGGGTGCTGAGGGTGGCTCCCTGACCTCTGCTTCAGGTGCTAGAATGGCTCCATTTCAGCAGAGCAATGCCCCAGATAGGCAGAGCATCGGCCACTGTTGGGCATGCTGAGTGGATCCCGGTCACTGCATGCAGAAGTCTGTCACTCTGCCTCCTTACTTCCCACTTCAGAAAAATACAAAACAACCCCCCAAAAAACAAACAAACAAACAAAAACAATAAAATGGTGATTATTAGAGGACAGGGATTTAAGGGCTAGGACAGATTTTGTTTCAGGGTACAAATCTGCAATGAGTAGTAAAATAACTCCTGGAAATTTAATCCATAGTATAGTGAATATAGACAACCATACTATATTATAATCATCAAACTTGCTAAACAAGTAGGACTTAATTATTCTAACCACATGAAACATGGTCTCACAGTTTATTTTATGCATTTGATACCAAAGGCAAAAGAAGTAAAGACAAAAGTTAATGAATGGAACGATATCAGACTAAAAAGCTCTACACAGCAAAAGCAACCATAAACAAAACAAAAAGGCGACCATTGAAATGAGAAGATATTTGAAAACATTATCTTCAGAAGGTGCTAATATCCAAAGTATATAAATAATTCAAAAAACAACAACCAAAGAAAACAAGTAAATCAATTAAAATATGAGTAGCTGACCTGGACACTTTTCCCAAGAAATGCAAATAACCAACAAATAGACATATGAAAAGATGCTTAAATTCACTAACTGTAAGGGAAATGCAAATTAAAACCACAATGAGATACCACCCCCCCCCCACAACCTGTCAGAATGGCTATAATCAACAAGACAACAATGCCTGATCAGAAGGTGGCACAGAGGATAGAATGTCGGCCTGGGACCCAGAGGACCTAGTTTGAAACCCAGCTTGAGACTCATCCAGCTTGAACATAGGGTCTCTGGTTTGAGCCCAAGGTTTCTGTTTAAGCAGGGGTCTCTCACTCTGCTGTAACCCCCCAACCCGGTCAAGGCACAAAGGAGAAAGCAAACAATGAACAACTAAGGTGCTACAACTATGAGTTGATGCTTCTCACCTCTCTCCCTTATTGTCTGTCTATCCCCAGCCATCCCTTTTTCTTTTGCTTAAAGAAAGAAAAATTAAAAAAGATAAAAAAGAAAAAATAAAATACTGCTTTCTGAAACAATATAAATATGGATCGTTCAAAAAGTAAACACTATATGATTTCACATCAATGTGAAATATAAAACAAAAGCAATAAATGAACAAACAAAAATTCATGACACAGACAACAGCATGATGAAGCATAGAAGATGGTTGTAGGACAATGAAGAATGTGAAGGGCATAAAATACACCGTTACTAACTTTGGGTAATGAGCACACATGACTATATACAGATTAATGTATTACAGAACTGTACACCTGAAACTTATACAATCTTGCTAACTTTATTATAAAATTAGCAACTTATAAAATCTTGCTAATTTTATTTTTTAAGTGAGAGGAGGGAGGATAGTGAAACAGACTCCTGCATGTGCCCCAACTGGCAATCCCCATTAGGGGCCGATGCCCAATATAATCAAACCACTGGCTATGGTATGAGAACAAAGAGAAAGGGGGGAGGAGGAGGAGAAAAGAAGCAGATGGTTCCTTCTATTGGGTGCTCTGACTGAAAATCGAACCCAAGACATCCCATAAACCTGGCCAACACTCTATCCCAGAGCCCTTATTAACCACAATAAATTTAATAATTTATTTAACTAATTTGGCCAAAATAAATTTAATTTTAAAAATTAATAATTATATAACATAATAGAACTGCTAATCATTGCTATGGTAGTAATCATATTAAGATATACAAATTAACATGTTATATATTGTAAATGTTTTATGTGAAAAGTTTCTATTTTAAAATAATTTTGCAGAGCCCTGGCTAGTTGGCTCAGCGGTAGAGCGTCGGCCTAGCGTGCGGAGGACCCAGGTTCGATTCCCGGCCAGGGCACACAGGAGAAGTGCCCATTTGCTTCTCCACCCCTCCGCCGCGCTTTCCTCTCTGTCTCTCTCATCCCCTCCCGCAGCCAAGGCTCCACTGGAGCAAAGATGGCCCGGGCGCTGGGGATGGCTCTGTGGCCTCTGCCCCAGGCGCTAGAGTGGCTCTGGTCGCAACATGGCGATGCCCAGGATGGGCAGAGCATCGCCCCCTGGTGGGCAGAGCATCGCCCCTGGTGGGCGTGCCGGGTGGATCCCGGTCGGGCGCATGCGGGAGTCTGTCTGACTGTCTCTCCCTGTTTCCAGCTTCAGAAAAATGAAAAAAAAAAAAAATTTTTTGCAAATGTTGAATAAATATATAAAAAATACTCAAATATAATTAGGCTTCACAAAAATTTCAACAAAAATCACAATGAGTTACTTCTTCATACCTAGGAGAATGGAAAAAGTGAAAAAGACAAGTAGTGGCAGGTCATGGAGAAACAACCTAACAGTATACATAATATTAAAATAATGTCAATGTTCTCAGGTTTCATTTCTGTAACCCTGCCAGTAAGTCTCCTTTCAGGGCTTGCAGCAATTGACTAATCATAAAGGAATGTCTGATGTTATAAGCCAAAACCTCCTGGCAAACTTCCATAGAAGACCCTCCTTGGTCCAGCAGCCAATGGGCTAAATGCCACACGACCCATCTCACTCCCCCTCCCAAAAACCCTTAAAAACCCAGCAATTATCCCTTGCGGAGTCAGCCAGGCAGGGTTCCTTTCTTCCTTTCAATAAAGCCTGTTACTCTGGTCTTTTCGGACTCCCACGGATTCTAACATTTGGTGCTGAAACCCGGGACAGGGTACCAGAAACTGAACGATCCCCTTCACCCGCCAAACTTACTACCAGAGAAGCAGTGGGCAGCGGCAGCTCTTCCGTCCCAGGCTAACTCCCTGATGCTGTTAGGCTGTGTGAACGTAGGTTGATTGGCCGGCTACCCAACCCTGTCTCGAACCCCTGCTGGACCAAAAGTAAGGAATTTCTCTTTCTCTATCTCTGGTAGGCTCCTCTCCTCCCCTCACCCTCACTCTACTCTCTGAGGTTCACAATTTGGGAGGCTTCTGCTCCGAGCGGCCAGCTTCTACGGACTTTCTTAAAAGTCTAGGCACCGCCTGACCTGTGGTGGCACAGTAGATAAAGCATCGACCTGGAACACTGAGGTCCCCAGTTCAAAACCCTGGGCTTGCCTGGTCAAGGCACATATGGGAGTTGATGCTTCCTGCTCCTCCCTCCCTCTTCTCTCTCTCCTCTCTAAAAATTAATAAAAGAAAAAAAATTTTTTTAACTAAAAAAAAAAAGTCTAGTCACCTAGACAGGTTGCTTTCTACTTCTCTGGAACTGAGGTCTCCGATGACGATCAGTTTCCTCAAGTTCTACACAGTCTACTCTACTCAGAATAATGGAAAACAGTTTGAGGATGCTCTTCTCTTTCTTTATTCTCAGCCTAACATGGGCTCCTCCCAATCTCAGATCTCGGAAACTACTCCTTCGGGATGCCTCTTAAAAAAAAAAAAAGTCTTCAAACTGAACCTCGCTGCAATATAAACACTACTTTCAATTACAGTACACTCAAAAATCTCAAAAATCTCTGCCACCGAATGGGGAAGGCCTCGGAATCTTAGGTGCAGGCTTTACTCCCGTCCTTAATCTCTGTGCCGCCTGTTCTACACAGGCCATCTCTGGCCAGAGAAACCTCACTTAAAACCTCTACTTCTAATCTTTCCTCCTCTGCAGATTCCCAACTCTCTCCCCCTCCTGCCTAACCCCCGGGGGCGCCTCACTCTTGGGACCCCTCTCTGATTCTTCTGCAAATCTCTACCACTGGAATATCTTCCCTCCAAGAGCCCCCTCCCCTCCCTTCTCAGTATCCTGTTTCTCATTCACCTGCAAATACCAGTCTCTATTTCTCCTCCCCTGCTGGCCAGGGGCCCCTCCCTTCTCCACTGTGTTTTTAAACCCCTCTTCCCCACTCACAGGCTGCTGCTCCACCTGTCTCTCCTTCATCCCCTCCCCCCTCCTTAGAAGCTGCAGCTCCAGCTGAGCTGCCAATCTTTCCTTCGCAACAACTCCCCTCCCCACAGGCAATTATGCCTTCCTCCCCCTGGTCCTCTCCCCTCTCCTCAGAGCTCTAAATCTTTTTGACTCCTCTGACCATGATTAAGGCGCCACCACCAGCACCTTATCCTCCTCCTGCAGATTCTGACCCTCCTTCTTTCCATCCAGCTGTTCACACTGTCTATCCATCTGCTTTCTCTCTTCCTCCCCTCTATGCTGACAACTCCCTACCATCTCATAAAGCTTAAAAAAGCAGAGTTGTCTATTAAGCTGTGTGAGTAATGTTTTGTCTGTCAGAAAATATCTCTAATATAATATTAATTGATACAAGTAAAGTGCACTTATTTAAATCTCTTAATTTATAATTTGTATGTAAAATCTTCGTTTACTGTGTAACTATGTCTGTTTCTAAGGTCTTAAACCAATAATTTACCACCTCTTAAACCAGGCTTACTCATCCCCACAGACTCTCCCTGCAATACCCCCATCCTTCCTGTTCAAAAACCTTCAGGGGCCTGACGAGGCGGTGGCACAGTAGATAGAGCGTTGGACTGGGATGCAGAGGACCCAGGTTTGAGACCCTGAGGTCGCCAGCTTGAGCGTGGGTACACCTACCTTGAGCAAGAAGCTCACCAGCTTGGACACAAGGTCGCTGGCTCAAGCAAGGGGTTACTTGGTCTGCTGAAGGCCCATGGTCAAGGCACATATGAGAAAGCAATCAACAAACAACTAAGGTGTCGCAATGAAAAACTGATGATTGATGCTTCTCATCTCTCCGTTCCTGTCTGTCTGTCTGTCCCTATCTATCCCTCTCTCTGACTCTCTCTCTCTCTCTCTCTCTCTGCCCCTGAAAAAAAAAACCTTCAGGGACTTATCACCTCGTACAGGACTTACGCCCAATCAATGAGGCAGTAATTCTCCATCCAGTAGTCCCTAATCTCTACAAATTACTGTCACACAGTCCCTCAAACACTATTCATTTCATAGTCCTGGACCTCAACCAAGAATGCCTTCTTTACCATTCCTCTCCAGGCATCCCCAAACTATGGCCCGCAGGCCGCATGCAGCCCCGAGGCCATTTATCCGGCCCCCCACTGCATTTCCGGAAGGGGCACCTCTTTCATTGGTGGTCAGTGAGAGGAGCACTGTATGTGGCGGCCCTCCAACGGTCTGAGGGACAGTGAATTGGCCCTCTGTGTAAAAAGTTTGGGGACCCCTGCACCCTGACTCTTACTTTCTGTCTACCTTGACTTGGACTGTCTTATCCCAGGGGTTCAAAAACAGCCCACACCTGTTTAGACAGACACTAGCTCAAGATTTAGCAGCATGCAATCTCAAAACTAGTATTCTCTTACAATAAGTAGATAATCTACTCCTCTACAGCCCCTCCTTGCCTGTCTCCAGGAGACACACCACCACCCTTAACTTCCTCACCATGAAGGGATATCATGTCTTCTCTGTTAAGGCTCAACTTCACTCTTAGTCCGCAGTCTATCTGGGCATCGCCTTAACCCCCACCACCTGAGGTCTCACCCTACATCAAACTCAGACCCTCCACAGTCTCCAACCACCTACCACTGTAAACCAAATCCTTTCTCTTCGGTTTCACAGACTTCTTTAGACACTGGATTCCCAATTTTGCTCTCTTAGTCAAGCCCCTCAGTGAGATCTTCTGAGTATGGCTTTTAAGGTCTATAATAGCCAAGGGAGTAACAAAAAAGCAAATAAGGCCCAAAAGAGGTCAGGAAATACCAGCTTATGGCATACGCTCTTAAAGGCTCCAGCATCCAGAAAGGGCTTCATAGGATTCCATCAAGTCCCTGCTTCAAGAGTGGAAAGAAAGGTCATTGAACTGAAGCCTGCCAGGCTTCCCGGCCCCATCAAGGGACACATCATTGCTGTGGAAAGAGGGACACAAGAAGGTAAGCTGTCCCCCTGCTCCATGGAGGGAGGGTTCAGTCTCTTCTAGCCCTGCTCCAGCTAACTGTGCTGGGAATTGCCACTGAGGGCCCATGGACATCGTTCATGAGTCTAAAGTATTTCTTCCAAGTAGCAGATAAACTGATCTCATTTCTTGTGAACACAAGGGCCATATACTATGCCTTGCCTGAATATTTGAGTTTTATTTATCCCTCAAAGATCTCTACTGTGGGTATTGACAGTCAGATTTTGTTGCTTTGTTTAATAGTATCTCCTTTTTTCCTCTTGTCTCAATGCCACATGCCTACTGTACACTGGGACCTGCTACTAATTCCAGGTAGAAGCAGTGGTCACTAGGACTTAAACTCTAGCTGCAAAGTGTAGAAATGTAACCACCCTTTCCCTAAGTACTTGCAGGATTTACAGGTTACTCAGCAAACTGTTCAAAGACTCTCCAAGAGGCACTTCCAGCAGCACATCACCCAAGGACTGACTTTCATGTTGACAGGTCCACACACCGTGATCCTGACAACTCTCACTGCTGCTAAAGTAGAAAAACATCATGCCTTACTCCAACCACAAACCGGGAGCTGGTTGGTCTACATATGGCAAATGTATGAAGAAACTAAGGATTCTTAATCAGACTTTGGGAAAAGGGAAACTACGGTAAAAAAGAAAGTCAACTTAATTGTCACTAAAGGTTAAAGATTATTAAATCAAGAGTTCTGACTAGAAAGGAATTGTGTGGTTTTGATAATAGAAGGTATAAGGTATGAAAATACTTTTGTAAAAAAAAGGAAAAAGCAAGTTGTTATGAAGGCCAGTTATTTCTGGATAAGAAAGTTTATGGAAGCTGAGGGTTTATATAAGTTGTAGAAGGTTTGTGCAGGTTGTAGGAAGTTTGTACAGAGAAAAAAAAATTTGAACAGTCAGAAAACTCGTTTTCAAAAAATGTTTAATTAGTCACCCTAGCTAACAATCCCCTACTCTCCCCACCCTGACCATCTGGAGCTCAGAAACAGAGAAACAAAGCAAACCCCTTGTCCTTCTATTCTCTATTCACCCCTCACCTTGTATCACCCAACCAGGGGCTTTCTACTTGTATGGGACCAACACCTATATGTGTCTCCCTACTAATTGGATAGAAACCTGTACCCTAATCTATCTCATCCCAAATATCAACCTAATCCCACCCCATTAGTCTCTTCCAGTTCCTAATACACTACCCATCAATCTAAAGGCCAAATGAGCTATACAGGTAATTCCTCTTCTTGTTACTTTAAGAATTTCAATAAAAATAGGTCTAGGGGCAGGGGGACTGGCCAGTGCCCTGTCTTTCTCTCTCTCTCTCTCTCTCTCTCTCTCTCTCTCTGAAGCTCAGAGAATTTGTAAAAAACAAACCAAGTCGTCATAGAATCAGTGGTTTCGCACAAATTGGGTGTCTTGAGAGGCAATAGCCTCTCATTGATTCACACTCTTCTATTTATTTTTCTAACTTTTGGACCCTGCCTCTTACGTTTGTTCACTAGTTTCTTACAGAACCGCATGCAAATCTTTGCCAATCAGAAAATTGGAAAAATCTACCTAGCCCTACACACCAACCCTGAAACCTGCCCTCATGAAACAGGAAAATCTGGAACCCTATAAATACACCCCTACCCGACAAGAAGTTATCACTGTATCTCTCTAACCCTCACTACTGAGAGTAATCCTTAGAGAGGCCATAACCCCTCACCACCCCTACTCAGCAGGAAGAGGTTACAGAAGATAATGACCTCTGCCCCTTTTCCCTTGAGGCCTCTCTAGGAACCACTCTCTTTCCTTTTTTATATATATCAAATAGTTGGGAATCTCAGGTTTCACTTCTTTTTTTTTTTTTTTTTTTCTTAAGCTGGAAACAGGGAGAGACAGTCAGACAGACTCCCTCATGCGCCCGACCGGGATCCACCCGGCACGCCCACCATGGGGCGACGCTCTGCCCATCCTGGGCGTCGCCATGTTGCGACCAGAGCCACTCTAGCGCCTGAGGCAGAGGCCACAGAGCCATCCCCAGTGCCCGGGCCATCTTTGCTCCAATGGAACCTTGGCTGCGGGAGGGGAAGAGAGAGACAGAGAGGAAAGCGCGGCGGAGGGGTGGAGAAGCAAATGGGCGCTTCTCCTGTGTGCCCTGGCCGGGAATCAAACCCGGGTCCTCCGCACACTAGGCCAACGCTCTACCGCTGAGCCAACCGGCCAGGGCTGGTTTCACTTCTTTACCCTGCCAGTAAGTCTCCTTTCAGGGCTTGCAGCAAATGACTAATTGTAAAGGAATGTCTGATGTCACAAGCCAAAAAATCCTGGCAGACTTCCATAAAAGACCCTTCTTGGTCTGGAAGCCAATGGGCTAAATGCCCCATCACCCATCTTACCCTCCCAAAAACCCTTAAAAACCTTGTCCTAGGATATGCCTGGCGTGCAACTTTCCCTTAAGAATCAGCCCGGCAGGGTTCCTTTCAATAAAGCCTGTTACTCTGGTCTTTTAGGACTCCAGTGGATTCCAACAAATGTACCCTCTCAAAAAAAAAAAAAAAAATCAGTGGCCTTCTCAGAAGGATACCTAAAACGATGCATAAAGAAAATACAAAGAGATTCCTGACATGGTGTAGGGTCCAGAGAGTAGGGATGGTGGGAGAGGTACAGGACAGGATTCAGGTTTGCTAGCCTATGGCGGGGCCAGAGTTCTGGGGTTTTGAATTCTGAGGGAAAGTGAACTAGAACTTTTGAAACTAGTGCTGGTGGCATCCACCAGCATTAAAGAACTGTATAGATCAGTTTGCTAATAAATACACGTAAGATTTGAAGAGCTGAAGAAAACAGTATTACACCTTTGTTTGTTTGTTTTTTAATTTTTTTTTATTTATTCATTTTTAGAGAGGAGAGAGAGAGGGAGAGAGAGAGAGAGGAGAGAGAGATAGGGGGGAGGAGCTGGAAGCATCAACTCCCATATGTGCCTTGACCAGGCAAGCCCAGGGTTTTGAACTGGCGACCTCAGCATTTCCAGGTCGACGCTTTATCCACTGCGCCACCACAGGTCAGGCTACACCTTTGTTTCTAATGGAAGAAAGATGGTGATTGGACATTCCAACTGCCACCTCCCAGGACCAAATTGAATTGCAACTTAATCTAAGAACAATCATCCTGAAAAAATAACTTTGGACTAAACTAAGAGGACTCCTTAGCTAAGGATCACTGAAGAAGCTACACGGAGACTGTAGGAAGGGCGGAGACGTGGAAAGGGCTGCCCTGCTCCCAGGAGCAAGTGGCAGCTTAGTGTCCGGAGGGACTCTCACAATGGGATGAGTTGCCCTGCGAGGTGTGGGTCCTCAGCCCCAGGCCCAGGGCCCCAGCAAACAGCCCCAGAGCCTAGAAGAGGCACCCAGACAGCATTTAGCTGTGAAAAGAGCTGGGTTTCTGTTCGCAAGAAAGAGATACAGCTCTCAGACACAGACTACATTTTAAAGGGCCCACACAGAACACCTCATTCACAGCCATTTACCCAGGACTCTGGAAGGGAAGAGCTGAGAGGACTGGAACTGCATGAGGGGAGTGTAAAGTTGGAGGCTGTAAGGCCAGGAGCCGCCATCGTGGCCATTCACATGCAGGTTCCCAATGGATTCCGACAGACAGTAAAGAAATGGCAGAGTCGGAGGATGGTGGGCCATTCTGTTTATTGGTGTCTCATCAAGACAGGCAAGCCACAAGAGAAGACAGGGAAAAGCAGAAAAGCTCTTTTCCCATGAAGGGCAAGAGATCAGGGAGGCCCCTGCAATGGTGATAGCAGGAACCAAGAGAGAGCAAGCTCTTGGTCTACCCCACTTCTATAGTATAGAAATCAAAACTTTTCATCCAATATACAAACAAGGTAGTCTCTGACATAAAGTCATTCATCTGAGCATAATGGGATTCCTCGTAAGAGTACACCATCCACATCATGCAACAGTCAAGGGTGTGGGGAAAAGTTTAGTCTTAAAACTAAGCCTCAGACCCTGCCTGCTTACAGCCTGTCTCCCACACCTAATGCAAACTATAAGTGAGCAAACGTATATATCATATTTACAAACTTATTTGACCAAAAGAGGCCCTCGGAGACACACTGTGGGGGATGGCCACCAGAACCGCTGTACTGAGTCATTCTCCAGTACTGCGATCACCATCTTTCTTGGATGGAGCAGAGCAATCTCCTCTGAGTGGCATCAGCCTGGGGAAAAGCAACCACTCTGCCCTCGGGAGTCTTTCCTACCAGTCACAGCAATGGGTCATTCTGAGAGACCAGGAAGTAGTGGGCGTGTCAGTGACTCAGCTTTCTACTGATGAGACCAGAGCTACCCCCCATTCCCTGGAGTCTATGACTCATGGTTCCACCTCACAAGAGACTAAATTGAAACTGTGGGCGAGCAGACCACACCTTCGGGTCTCAGAAGCAACGCCCACCAGATTCCTAGGGCTCTACAGAGCTCACTCTGCAGAGCTCTGTGAAAGCAGTGTGGGCAGACTGACACCTGGGAGCCAAACCCACCACCCTTCCCAATCCCTGAACAGCCTAAGGCTATAGACTCCAACAGAGGTTTTTTTCACCTGCTAAACCCATCAAGCAGCCAGCAGACAGACTGCAGGAGGTGGGACTCAGGGAAACCGGACCATTTGAGAGGAGTTTCCCCTAGGACCAGAGTAGGTAAAAACCGGCCTAGGAGAGTAGCTTGGTATTTCAATGTGCACCAGGGCCCAGCAGAGGCAGCCACAAACTCTGAATTGCTTATAACTCCAAAAAGGTTGCTGAGGGCCAGTCACGGGCAGTGTCTCCCACTGGTTGCACTTGGTTCCGGCTTGGGAGGCTCAGGGCTGGCACATCCAGGGCCCAGCTGCAGAAAGCATTGGTTCAGGACCATGAACAACCCTTGCTAGGGTGGTATGCTAAGGAAAAGCTCACACCAGGTTCACCTAAGGCAAGTTCCATTCTCTGTGATCACCACCAGCAGAGAGGCTCCTCTGCACTGGATAGGGTGCATTTAGTCAGCCAGCCTGGTTGCTGGATCTTCTGTCCTGATAGGCTAGATTCCAAAGGGGAAAGGGAAAGAGGCTTGGAGCATGAACATTTAAAGTGTAGGTCTGTAAAGCCAGTAGACATGGCCACCATCAAAGCCACCTGGCCCGTGCAGGTTCACATAGGATTCGAACAGATGGTAATGAAACAACGGAGCCAGGAACTGGTGAGCCATTAGCTTTAATCCTAGCTTGCACCCAGCGGGCAGGTAAAAACACACACTGGGTTCCAAAACCCACACAATCAGCACTCACAAAGCTACTGACTTATCCGAGTTTCCTAGAATCAAAGGTTTCTAACCTCACCAGTCTCGTTCGCCTCTGTTACCCATCTCCTTCTCTCTGCACAAACTGGCTTTTCCTTCAGCAACTCCACCTTCTTAGCTGCCTCTCCTCTCCTCCACGTGGCCTTACTCTGCTCTGTCTAGCTTGGGCTCCTCCTAGAACGTAATCCCTCTTCCCCCGTGATCTCTCCTTTTTAAAACCTTTTGGTGAGAAAGCTCTCCCCCAACAAACATTAATATAATCACACCCACCCCAAGCAAGAAGGGCAATGAATACTGTTACCTGGGTGACGGGCTTCCACGTGGGCAGCGCCATCTTTAATAAAGTGAGCATAATATATTTTATCTGGCCAACAGGGATCCTATGAGTCTTTTGTTGCATTTGGTCAACGGGCGCAGCCACCTCCGGGAGGGGCACCGTCAGCCCCAGGAGAGGAATCTCTCAGTCTTCCTCCCTGAGACTGGGGTCTCAGCAACTGTCTGAACTTCTGCAGAGTGGACTGTCAACCACAGTCGGTCTGAACCTGCTTCTCACCTTGTTGAGGAGAAATAAAATTTGAGTATCCAGCAGCGGCTGAGGGCTCAAGCTCTGGAGTAGGGGCCACATTTCCTTTACTAGCTCTTGACCAAGAAACTCCTGAAGTAGGGGGTCTCACAAATGTTGTATTCACAAACTCAGCTGCCCTAAACCACCAAGCATGCAACCTGTAGAGCTGTTGGTTGAGTGAGGCCAATCTGAGCCCACACTAAGGTCTTACTACAAAAGACTCTGTGGGAAGACCAGGCAGCTGCAAGAGGAGGAGGAGTAGCTGAAAAGTGGAGACAAATCTTTCAGAGCTTGGGTCTTAATGGAGCTGTGGTCATCTCTAAGCAGATGGAAACTGATCCTTATACAAAGGTTGGCCCCTCCCACAGTACTCAGACACAGAAAACACAGACACAAACTGTGAAAAGTGCAGTAGCTGCACACTGACTGTCCACAGCAGGTTACAAACAACATGTAATGCCAACCCATGAAGAACTACAGCCAACACTACTAGTACTGGGTGGCAGAAAGCACCAACAGTACACTCAGCTACCTCCACAAGCAGCACACCCAAAAGTGGAGTCTAGCAGGCACCAGACACTGTGGAGAATAAATATGCCCAACAGGACAGACATTGCACAGTGTGTAATATACATAATCAATGTTGACACTTAGAGCCAGCCAGCCTGAAGGGATAACTACCCACAAAAGTATCAACTGTATCTAAGACTCACAACAAGAAGGAAAATAGTACCCTCAAGAAGCATTCCTAGAACAAGGAAAACAAGTGGCCTGGAGGACAGTACCACCAAGCCCATCTTCTTCAAAAAGACACCACAAATTTTTCAAAGTCAGACTGTGCTATCTAATACACAAATAAGATGGGCAGACAGAAAAATGTGACCCAAATGAATCAACAAGAGAAATCCCCAGAAATAGAACTGAATGGGCTGGATGTAACCAAAATAACAGATGCAGAGTTTAAAATAATGATTTTTACAATGCTCAATAATCTTAGAGCAACAATGGATGGACATAATGAGCACCTAAATAAAGAAATAGCAAGTATCAAAAACACATTGAAATCATAAAGAAGAACCAGTCAAAATGACAAATACAATATCAGAAATAAAGACCACACTAGAAGGAATTAATAGCAGGCTGGATGAAGCAGAGGATCGAATCAGAGCACAAGATAAATAAAAATATGGAAGCAGAGCAGCAAAAAAAAAAAAAAAAAAGAGGCTCAAGAGGTCTGAGGAAACTCTAAGAGAGCTCTGTGACAACATGAAGAGAAATAACATCCGCATCATAAGGGTTCCTCAAGGAGAATACAATGAACAAAGAATAGAGAAACTGTTTGAAGAAATCATAGCTGAAAATTTTCTTAAATTGATGAAAGAATGAGTCACACAGTAGAAGAAGCACAGAGTTCTTAAAGAGGAATCCAAGGAGTCGTACAACAAGACACATCATAATTAAAGTGTCAAAGTTAAGAGACAAAGAATACTAAAAGCTGCAAGAAAAACGGACTTAATTACCTTCAGAGGAGGTCCAATAAGGACAGCTGACTTCTCAACAGAAACACTTGAGACCAGAGGGATTGAAAGAAATATTCAAAGAGATGCAAAGCTAAAACCTATAACAAAGACTTTTTTATCCAGCCACGCTATCGTTTAAAATACAAGGAGAAAAAACAGCTTACCAGGAAAAAAAAAAAACTCAAAGACTTCATTACAACCAAACCAATACTGCAAGAAATGTAAATGTAAAAAGTACAAAGGAAAAAGAAATCGAGAAAAAGAGGATAGTAGATTTAAATAATAAAAGGGTAATAATCAAATACATATCATTAATAACTTTAAATGTAAATGAATTACAAGCCCAATCAAAAGACATAGGGTAGCTGCATGGATAAAAAAACAGGACCCATACTTATGCTGTCTACAAGAAACACCCCTCGGAACAAAAGATACACAGACTGAAAGTGAAAGGATGGAAAAATCTATTTAGCACAAATAAAAATAAAAGAAAAGCTGGGGTAGCATACTTATATATGACAAAATAGACTTTAAAACAAAGGCTATGTAGTAAGGGATAAAGAAGGTCACTACATAATGATAAAGGGAATAATCCAACCGGAAGAGAACCATTATAAATATCAATGCACCTAAAACAGGAGCACCTAAATATATATAGCAGATTTTGACGCACATAAAGGGAGAGATCAATAGCAATACTTTAATAGTTGGGGATTTTAATACTCCATTAACATCAATGGATAGATCCTCCAAACAAAAAATTAACAAAGAAACAGAAGCCTTAAATGACACACTAGATCAACTTGATTTAATAGATATCTTCAAAACTTCTCACCCCATAGCAGCAGAATTTACATTCTTTTCAAGTGTTCATGATACATTCTCCAGGACAGTGGTAGTCAAACTGGTCCCTGCTGCCTACTAGTGGGTGTTCCAGCTTTCATGTTGGGCAGTAGCGGAGCAATCAAAGTATAAATAAAAAGATAGATTTAACTATAGTAAGTTGTTTTATAAAGATTGATTCTGCCAAACAGTGAAAATCTGACATAAAGTACTTAATAAGTAATTACTATTATATGCTTTTACTTGCTGTAACTCTGCTTTATAAATTTTATAAAGTAAAGTTACATCACTACTTTATAAATCACCATGACTGTGGAACTGGTGGGTGGTTAGAAAATTTTACTACTAACAGAGATACAAAAGTGGGCGGTAGGTATAAAAAGGTTAACTACCCCTGCTCGAGGATAAACCACATGTTAGGACAAAAAACGAATCTCTATAAATTTAAGAGGATTGAAATCATATCAAGCATCTTCTGTGATCACAATGGCAAAAAACAAGAAATCAACTACAATAGAAAAACTAAAAAACATTCAAACAATTGGAGGCTAAGTAGTATGTTATTAAATAATGAATGAGTTAACAACAAGATCAAGGAAGAAATAAAAAATTTCCTTGAAACAAATTAAAATGAACATACAACAACTCAAAATGTATGGGACACAGCAAAAGCTGTCCTGAGAGGGAAGTTCATAGCACTACAGTCTTATCTTAAGAAGCAAGAAAAAGCTCATATAAACAATTAACCCTGCATCTAAAAGAAATAGAAAAACAACAACAAAGAAAGCCCAGAGGAAGTAGAAGAAAGAAAATAATAAAGATCAGAGCAGAAATAAATGATATGGAGGCTAAAAAAAAACAATACAGAAGATCAAAGAAACCAAGAGCTGGTTTTTTGAAAAGGTAAACAAGATTGATGAACCTTTAATCAGACTCATGAAGAGAAAAAGAGAGAAGACTCAAATAAATAAAATTAGAAATGTGAAGGACCAATTTATATCGCCGAAATACAAACGATTATAAGAAAATACTACAAAGATCTGTATGCTAAAAAATTGGACAAGCTATGCAAAATGGATAAATTCCTAGAAACATATACTCTTCTGGAAGAATCAAACAAAACTCAATCTGGAAGAATCAAATAACCTAAACGAACTGATTACAACAAATTAAATTAAAACCGTTATCAAAAAAACTCCCAGCAAACAAAAGCCCTAGACCAGATGGCTTCACAGGCAAATATTCAAAGAAGAACTAAAACCTATTCTTCACAAGCTATTTCAAAAAATTCAAGAGGAGAAAGGCCTTCCAATTTTCTTTTATGAGGCAGGCATAAATCTCATTACAAAACCAGGTAAAGACAGTAGAAAGAAAAAAAAAACTCTAGGTCAATGTCCCTGATGAACTTAGATGCTAAAATTCTCAACAAAATATCAGCAAACTGGCCCTGGCTGGTTGGCTCAGCGGTAGAGCGTCAGCCTGGCATGCAGGGGACCCGGGTTCGATTCCCGGCCAGGGCACATAGGAGAAGCGCCCATTTGCTTCTCCACCCCCACCCCCTCCTTCCTCTCTGTCTCTCTCTTCCCCTCCCGCAGCCAAGGTTCCATTGGAGCAAAGATGGCCCGGGTGCTGGGGATGGCACCCTGGCCTCTACCCCAGGTGCTAGAGTGGCTCTGGTCGAGGCAGAGCGACGCCCCAGAGGGGCAGAGCATCGCCCCCTGGTGGGCAGAGCGTCACCCCTGGTGGGTGTGCCGGGTGGATCCTGGTTGGGCACATGCGGGAGTCCGTCTGACTGTCTCTCCCCGTTTCCAGCTTCAAAAAAATACAAAAAAAAAAAGTGTGTGTGTGTGTGTGTGTGTGTGTATATATATATATATATATATATATCAGCAAACCAGATCCAGCAATACATGAAAAAAAGCATACATCATGATTAAATGGGATTTATTCTGGGGAGGCAAGACTGGTACAACATTTGCAAATCAATAAATGTGATTCATCACATAAACAAAAGAAAAGATAGAAATCACATGATAATATCAATAGATGCAGAAAAAGCATTTGATAAAATCCAGCATCCATTTATGATCAAAACTCTCAGCAAAGTAGTAATACAGGGAACATAACTCAAAATGATAAAGGCCATCTAAGACAAACCCATGTGCATACACAATGTGCAAAAATTAAAAGTAATCCCTTTTAAGATCAGAACAAGAATCTCTTTCACTACTCTTATTCAAAATAGTGCTGGAAGTCCTAGAATAGTAATAAGACAAGAAGAAGAAATAAAAGGCATTCAAATTGGAAAAGAAGTAAAACTATCATTATTTGATGATGATATGATATTATACATAGAAAACCCTAAAGTCGTGGTCAAAAAACTACCAGACCTGTATGACCTGTGGTGGCGCAGTGGATAAAGCGTCGACCTGGAAATGCTGAGGTTGCCGGTTCAAAACCCTGGGCTTGCCTGGTCAAGGCACATATGGGAGTTGATGCTTCCAGCTCCTCCCCCCTTCTCTCTGTCTCTCTCTCCTCTCTCTCTCTTATTCATTTATTAAAATGAATAAATAAAATAAAATAATATAAAATAAAATATTTAGTAAAATCCCGTATTTTAAAAAAAAAAAACTACCAGACCTGATAAATGAATTGGGCAAGGTGGCAGGATATAAAATTAATAATCAGAAATCGGTGGCAAAAATAAACTGAAAAAAATATTAAGGAAACAATTTCCTTCACTATTGCAACAACAAAAAAGAAAATACCTAGGAGTAAATTTAACCAAGGAGATTAAAGATTTGTACTTGTAAAATTATAAAACACTGATGAAAGAGATCAAGGAAGATACAAACAAGTGGAAGCATATACCATGCTCATGGTTAGGAAGAATAAACATCATTAAAATGTCTATATCACCCAAAGTAATTTATACTATCAATGCAATTACTATTAAAATATCAATGACATACTTCAAAGATATAGAACACATATTCCAAAAATTTATATGGAACCAACGAACACAAATAGCCTCAGCAATCTTGAAAATGAAGAATAAAAGTGGGAGGTATTACACTTCCTGATATCAAGTTATACTACAAGGGCACTGTACTGAAAACAGCCTGGTACTGGCATAAGAACAGGCATATAGATCAATGGAACAGAACAGAGAACCAGAAATAAACCTGCACCTTTATGAACAATTGATATTTGACAAGGGTGGTGATAGCATACAATAGAGTAAAGACTGTCTGTTTATTAAATGGTGTTGGGAAAATTGGACAAGAACATGCAAAAAAAAAAAAATGAAACTAGACCACCAACTTACACCATTCACAAAACCTCAAAATGGATAAAAGACATAAATGTAAGTCGTGAAACCATAAACATTTTGGAACAAAACACAGGCAGTAAAGTCTTCAATATCTTTCATAGCAATATTTTTGCTGATTTATCTCTACGGGCAAGTGAAATAAAGAACAGGATGAAGAAATAGGACTATATCAAACTAAAAAGCTTTTTGCAAAGCAAAAGATACCATGAATGAAATAAAAAGACAACCCACACAATGGTAGAACATATTGGCCAATACATCTGATAAGAGGTTAATAACCAAAATTCATAAAGAACTTCTAAAACTCAGCAACAAGAATCCAACAAATTCAATTAAAAAATGGGCAAAAGAAATTAATAGATGCTCCTCCAAAGAGGATATACAAATGGCCAATAGGCATATGAAAAAATGTTCAATGTTAATAATCTTCAAAGAAAGGCAAATTAAAACCACAATGAGATACCACCTCACACCTGTCCGAATAATGCTCATTAACAAAACAACACAAAATAAGTGCTGGTGAGGGTGTGAAGAAAAGGAAACCCTCCTGTTCTGCTGGTGGATATGCAGACTTGTGCAGCCACTGTGAGAACTGTATGGGGTTTCCTCAAAAAGTTAAGAATGAAATTGCCTTTTGACCCAACCATCCCACTTTTAGAAATATATCCTAAGAATATCAAATCACTGATTCAAAAGAAGATGTTCACTGTAGCATTGTTTACAATAGCCAAGAGTCCGTGGACGAGTGGATTAAAAAGCTGTGGTACATATGCAGAACGAAATACTACGCAGCATTGTAAAAGAAGGAAATCTTACCTTTTGTGACAGCATGGATGGGCTTGGAGATTATTATTCTAAGTGAAATAAGCCAAGCAAAGAAAGAAAAGTATCATATGATCTCACATATATGTGGAATCTAATGGACAAAGTGAACTGAGGAACAGAATAGAGGCAGGGGCAGGGTCTCAGGGAGCAGAGGGACAGCTGTCAGAGGAAAGGGGGATGAGGGGATGGGGTCAGAGAAGGTGAAGAGATTATTGAAACTACATATACATAACACAGAGATATAGATAACAGAACAGCAAATCCTAGAGGGAAAAGAAGAGGGAGTCAGGGGGAGGGTGGCAAGGGGGATATAAAAAGAAACACAGGGGCGGGGGGTGGGAGAGTTATATATTCAGTGGGGCAATTGAATCCATGTAAACACAATAAATTAAAAATTAATAAAAAAAAAAGCCTGACTGGGCGGTGGCACAGTGAATAGAGCGTTGAACTGGGATGCGGAAGACCCAGTTTGAGATTCTGAGGTCACCAGTTTGAGCGCGGGTTTCTCTGGTTTGAGAAAAGCTCACCAGCTTGAGGCCAGGATTGCTGGCTTGAGCAAGGGATTACTTGGTCTGCTGAAGGCCCACGGTCAAGGCACATATGAGAACGCAATCAATGAACAACTAAGGTGTCGCTATGAAAACTGATAATTGATGCTATTCATCTCTCTTTGTTCCTGCCTATCTGTCCCTCTCTCTGTCCCTGTAAAAAAATATATATTTTATATATATTATAATATATATTATATTATGTTATATATTGTTATGTAGTTATAATATATTGTATATAATTATAATTTTATATTATATATAATAACTTTATAATATATAATTATATTATAATTTTATAGTATTATAGAGAGAGATTCATATAGTAATGATTTTAATTTTTTTTTTTTTTTTTTTCTTAAGCTGGAAACGGGGAGGTAGTCAGACAGACTCCCGCATGCACCCGACAGGAATCCACCCGGCATGCGCCCCAAGGGGCCGATGCTCTGCCCATCTTGGGGTTTTGCTCTGTTGAAACCAGACCCATTCTAGCACCTGAGGCAGAGACCACAGAGCCATCCTCAGCGCCCGGGCAAACTTTGCTCCAATGGAGCCTTGGCTGTGGGACTGGAAGAGAGAGTCAGAGAGGAAGGAGAGGGGGAGGGGTGGAGAAGCAGATGGGCACTTCTCCTGTGTGCCCTGGCCGGGAATCGAACCTGGGACTTCCACACGCCGGGCTGAGGCTCTACCACTGAGTCAACCGGCCAGGGCCTGATTTTAAATTTTTGTCAGTCACCTATTTTGAGGACTGAAAGTGATTTTCTATAAAATATCATGTTGTAATCTCTCTGCCCCCACAAAATTGAGAAGTTTAAAAAATGTATACTATACCAAAGTACTCATTAAAAAACATGCCTGTAGCCCTGGCCAGTTGGCTCAGCGGTAGAGCGTCGGCCTGGAGTGCGGGGGACCCAGGTTCGATTCCCGGCCAGGGCACATAGGAAAAGCGCCCATTTGCTTCTCCACTTCCCCCCCTCCTTCCTCTCTGTCTCTCTCTTCCCCTCCCGCAGCCAAGGTTCCATTGCAGCAAAGATGGCCCGGGCGCTGGGGATGGCTCCTTGGCCTCTGCCCCAGGTGCTAGAGTGGCTCTGGTCGCGGCAGAGCGACGCCCCGGAGAGGCAGAGCAACGCCCCGGAGGGGCAGAGCATCGCCCCCTGGTGGGCGTGCTGGGTGGATCCCGGTCGGGCGCACGCGGGAGTCTGTCTGACTGTCTCTCCCCATTTCCAGCTTCAGAAAAATACAAAAAAATACAAAAAAAACCATGCCTGTAGAGTGTGATTATGTTAAAGAAAAAAATAAATATATATATAGGTGTGTGTGTGTGTGTGTGTGTGTGTGTATGGCTGAATGTCACCAAGATGAGACAGAAGGCACTGACTTTCTCTCCTTCCAGAGGAGTGGCAAAAAATATATACATATATACAGATACATATAGATTAATTCTTTAATTCCAGAAACTAGTTGAGTCGCTCATACATATGCAGCAACTAAGAAAATTCATACATCAAAATAAGTAGAAAAAGCTAAGAATTCTACCCTACTAAACTCATTTTTCTTTTATTTTATTTATTAATTTTTGAGAGAGAGAAAGAGAGAAAAGGAGGATGGGGAGCAGAAAGATTCGACCCATAACTGCTTCTCATCTGTTCCTTGACTTGGCAAACCTGAGCTTTCAAACTGGGGACCTCAGCATTACAGGTTGACACTCTTATCTACTGCGCCATCACGTGTCAGGTTATACCAGTAAACTCTTCTCTTAAAATTGAAGTATCAATAATTAGGCCCTGGCTGGTTGGCTCAGCAGTAGAGCGTTGGCCTGGCGTGTGGAGGTCCAGGTTCAATTCCCGGCCAGGGCACACAGGAGAAACGCCCATGTTCTCCACCCCTCCCCGTCTCCTCCTCTCTGTCTCTCTCTTCCCCTCCTGCAGCCAAAGCTCCACTGGAGTAAAGTTGGCCCGGGCACTGAGGATGGCCCCATGGCCTCCGCCTCAGGCACTAGAATGGCTCTGGCTGCAACGAAGCAATGCCCCAGATGGGCAGAACATCACCCCCTGGTGGGCATGCCAGGTGGATACCGGTCAGGCACATGCAGGAGTCTGTCTGACTGCCTCCCCAATTCTCACTTTGGACAAACACCCAAAAAAAAAAAATTGAAGTAATTAACTTCCAACTCCAAGTTTCTCCTTGAGGGGCAATGTCTAAATCATAAATCTAGTGTACCAATTTTTAAAACAACCACCCAAGGACAGTCATCCAAATCACTTAATTCTGAGATCCAATGGTGTTTGATATTCATGAGTCCCTCAGAGAGAACCAGTTGTTAAACAGATATGCAAGCATCTCCTACAGCAGAATTATTCTTAAAGTAGTAAATTGTTTAAGAGGGAAAAGGCACCAAAAGAAATTTTGTAATTTCTCAAAGAAAAGTAACAGAAAAGGTGCACCTGGAGTATACACAGAAAAGCCCAGATCAAAAAACAATGGCTCTTCACCTAAACTAAACTCACTTTTCATGCAGAGCTAAAAATAGGTTTTAAATTTCTACGGTTTTTTTTAATATTTATTTTACTGACTACAGAGGAGAGAAAGAAAGAGAGAGTGTAGGGAGGAGAGAGGGAGAAAGAAAGAGAGAGACAAGAACATTGACCCACCCCTGTATGTGCTCCAACCCAACCAGGGATCAAACCAGCAACCTCTGCACCTTGGGCCGATGCTCCAACCAACCAAGCTGTCTGTCCAGAGGGCAAGTTTACCTTTTTTTTTTTTTTTTTAAAAAGTACATGACAGATAGCAAGTATAAATAATAAAACTTAAAATTGAAAGTCAAATCCTTTTTTTTTTTTTTTTCTTAAGCTGGAAACGGGGAGAGACAGACAGACGGACTCCCGCATGCGCCCGACCGGGATCCACCCGGAACGCCCACCAGGGGGCGATGCTCTGCCCCTCCGGAGCGTCGCTCTGCCGCGACCAGAGCCACTCTAGCGCCTGGGCCAGAGGCCAAGGAGCCATCCCCAGCACCCGGGCCATCTTTGCTCCAATGGAGCCTTGGCTGCGGGAGGGGAAGAGAGAGACGGAGAGGAAGGGGGGGTGGGGGGGTGGAGAAGCAAATGGGCGCTTCTCCTATGTGCCCTGGCCGGGAATCGAACCCGGGTCCCCCCCACGCCAGGCCGACGCTCTACCGCTGAGCCAGCGGCCAGTGCCTCAAGTCCATTTTTTATGTTTGTTAATGTCTACAATTAACTCTTAAACTTGTTTCTTAAAATATATTTTGTGGTAGAAAACAAAACTTACTAAATTCTCTGGTAAAGCAGATGTAATATATATTAAAGTATAGATCATGTTTTATTCATTTAAAGGAATAAAACCACTGTCAGAATTCTCAATGACCAGAGAGATACAGAACCAACAGAGTATGTGTATATGTGTGAGCATGCATAAAAAGATTTATTATAAGAAATTAAATAATTATGGAGGCTGACAAGTACAAAGATTTCAATGGTTAAAATGGAAAGACAGATGTTTTAATTCCAGTATGAAAGCAGGATACTACCTATGTTCCAGTTTAAAGACCGTCAAACTGGAGTTTCAATTTATTCACAGGTTAGCCAATCTTTGTGTTGTATTTGAACCTCCAAATGATGAAGGCCCACCACATTAAGAAGGGTAATTGGCTTCAGAAAATCTAATAAACATTCAAATTCTAATATCATCCAGAAACAAACTCAAAGGAAAACCCACAATAATTTTTGAACAAACAAGTACACGGTAAATTGACACATCCTAACAGAGTCCCACCCCTTTTGCACCTTGCATCCGTAAACATATGTATCTCCTTAAACCATACCTACTCTCCAAATAAGACAATAATCAGGTTGTAATTCTGAAACCTTACATGATAAAACAGCCACAACTGAATATACAGTAATACTTCAGAGAAGAGAACATACAAAAATTTCAGTGATATTTTTTCACTTTGCCTTAATAGCCTATAAGGGAATGAGAAAAACTTTAAAAATTTACATACACCACCAGTAACAGTCCTCATTTCTGTAATTATTCATGTAGTCATAAAACTACCTTCTTCCACCAGTCATTTTATATTCTTTTTGCTTGTAGCGAGCTCTTCAATAGGTCATGATTTTTTACATAATGAAATAATACAAACCCTTATTCCTAAGGATCTGAGCTATTACTACTATTCCTTCTTAGAATGTGTTTCTGTTATTTTTCAATGACCTTAATTATTAGCACAGTAATAATAAGAAATATACCTTAAGAAATGCCCGGTATTGCTCTTTATGTCCATTGTAGAAGAGTGGTCCAATTTTCACTTCTTAGGATGAATCAACACAGGCAGAAAGAAACCTTTTTGATCTAGTCATTCATATTAAGGTATATGGAATCTAAATGACCAGGCAACAGTCTTTAAACTTTTCAGTTTGATGGAATCATTGTTATGTTTTCCAGGGATAGCATTCCTCCATTTGAACCTAAGTACTATTTGCCAAGAAAGCATAAGGTTTGGGGAAAAGGAAACCAGTATTTTGCTGGTAGGTCACTATGGGGTAACAGTAACTGGTACTGAGTAGACACATCAAGATCTAACTTCAAGCCCTCTCACAAAAAGACCGACTAGCAAATACCCACAGAAAAACACCATTGTGAAAAATCCAAGAGGAGCCTTACTGGGCAGTGGCGCAATAGAGCATCAGACTGGGATGCGGAAGACCCAGGTTTGAGACCCCGAGGTCGCCAGCTTGAGCGCAGGCTCATCTGGTTTGAGCAAAAGCTCACCAGCTTAGACCCACGGTCGCTGGCTTGAGCAAGGGGTTACTCGGTCTGCTGAAGGCCCGCGGTCAAGGCACGTATGAGAAATCAATCAATGAACAATTAAGGTGTTGCAATGCGCAACGAAAAACTAATGATTGATGCTTCTCATCTCTCTGTTCCTGTCTGTCTGTCCCTGTCTATCTCTCTCTGACTCTCTCTGTCTCTGTAAAAAAATAAATAAATAAATAAATAAATCCAAGAGGAGTTAGACTGAAGCACATTGCTGTACCAGAGAGACTGCAATGGATGCATTAGAAAGGAAAGAGAACCTGCTACACACTCAGCACTGGCCCCCTCTACGATGGCACAAGCAAAACACCTAGAAGGTCCCACCAAACTATGATTTCTCCACTGAACTAAAGAGAACCCAAAGTGAACATCCAGCTCCTGAGTATGTAGGTCATTTCTAGAGCAAACCACTCAGATATTATCTCATAGGAATGTCAGTGTTTTACTCCCATTCCACCACCCTGTCTGATCAAAAAGTTAACTGAGAAGAGAGACCAGCACTGATCTTGGTTAATGAGTTCTTCCTTGCAAGGGCAATTCAGAAGAGATCCCATCTACTGGTTTTTTCTACCTGCACATTCAAACCAAGAACTCAAAGCATAGTTCTCCTCATTCAAGACCCAAATCAGCCTTGACAACTCTAAAGCCAGATTTACCAACTTCCCTGTTCAAACAAGAAAGTTAATTCATAGACTTGCCTGCTGGCTGGTGCATCCTCCAGCCTCAAGAGACCAGAAAACCTAGAACCTAGAAAGCAGTGAAGCCCAACTTCTAACACTATGTAAGAGTTGAGCACAGAGGCTATCCCGTGAGTTAGTACAAAACCTCAGTCTGCATGACCAGTAATACTGCAATGGATGGTATCAACCTAAGACATTGAGAAGTCAGCTTCAAACCCTGATCATGTAAGAGAAGCAATCAGTGAACTAAAGTGATGCAACTACAAATTGAAGTTTCTTATTCCTCTCCTCATCTCCCTCCCTCTTCTTCTTTCTCTCTCTTCCTCTCAAGAGGAAAGTAAAAAATAAATTTTATTTAAAAACAACTCAGCTAGTTTCACCCCTGGCCAAGGAGCTCAGTCACAATTTGCCATATTCAAGTCCCCAACAAACAAACCATGCTTAGAAGCCTATTCTACCACACTTTCTTCCTTTCTAATTTATTCATTTTAATGAAAGAAAAAGGAGAAGAGAAAAAAAAAGACAGACAGACACTGATTTGTTTTCCACTTATTTAAGCATTCATTGGTTTGATTCCTGTATGTGTCCTAAGAAATGGGACCAGCAATTTTAGTGTATCAGGATAAAACTATCCAACTACACTGCCCAGCCAGGGTCTCTAATTCCCTTTCTAAACAGAAAAGCAGCTTCATGGCTTCAATTACTACTGCCTATAGATCTCAGTGTCACTTATTCAGGAAACCAAGAAATGTGTTACCTATCCTACAAACCTTCAAAAGAGGTTTGCAGGCAGCTCGGTTGAATTAAGATGCCCATACATCAACTCATAACAGCCGAGGAAACCATTCCACGGCCCTGCTTACATAAGTAAGTAAATTAATAGATCCATCCAAATCCTGTACACAGAACCAAGTCCCACCCTACTGGAAAACCTGACCAGAAAATTCAGACAACCAGGGAACACCATTCTATAGCCACACATGTTCAGAAAACCAACTATCCCACTGTTTACAAAGCTTCCCTGACCTCAGAGGTTATATAATGAGCTCTCACAAATCCCACCTGTTCAAGGAAGCAACCAATGGGTGAAGCTGAGCTAACTATTGCTGGTTACTCAAATGTGTGAATACCAACACAACGAGTTAAGGATCATGAAAAATCAGGCAAACAAACATAACATACTCAAATGAAACATTATACTAAGCATCAACAAACTGACCCTAAAGAAATGAAGATCTGTGAACTGTACACAAAATAATTCAAAATAATTCTCTACGAAAGTTTTCAAACTCTATGAACATGAAGACACTAAATAAAATTAGGAAAACAATGCATGAACAAAATTAAGAATTTGCCCCCCCCCAAAAAAAGTAAATCATTATAAGACCTAACTTACCAGAAATTCTAAAGGAATTTTTCAAGAGAAAATAAAAAGATACTAATTATTATCATAAAAATATATGAATATGTCTGAGTAGGCAGTGGTACAATGAATACAGTGTAGGACTGGGATGCTGAGGACCCACATTTGGCTTAAGTGCGGGCTGCTCTGGTTTGAGCATGGGCTCACCAGCTTGAGTATGGGGTCACTGGTTTGAATGTGGGCATAATAAAAATGACCCCATGATTGCTGGCTTGAGCCCAGAGGTGACTGGCCTGAAGTTCAAGGTCACTAGCTTGAGCAAGGGGTCACTGGCTTGGATGGAGCCCCCGATTGGGGCACGTATGAGAAAGCAATCAACAAACAACTAAGGTGCTGCAATGAAGAACTGATGCATCTCATCTCTCTCCCTTCCTGTACCTCTCTCACGAAGAAGACAAAAAGAAAAAGGCCAAAAATATAAATAATAACATGGCAAAAACTACTATACATACCCATTAACAATTACTTTTTTTCCATTAACAATTATTTTAAGTGCAAATAAATTAAATGGTCCAATTAAAAAGGTGGCCAAGCCTGACCAGGCGGTGGTGCAGTGAATAGAGCATCGGACTGCGATGTGGAAGGAACCAGGTTCAAGACCCCGAGGTCGCCAGCTTGAGCACGGGCTCATCTGGTTTGAGCAAAGCTCACCAGCTTGGACCCAAGGTCGCTGGCTCCAGCAAGGGGTTACTCAGTCTGCTGAAGACCCACAGTCAAGGCACATATGAGAAAGCAATCAATGAACAACTAAGGTACTGCAATAAAAAAAGAGATGCTTCTCATCTCTCTTTGTTCCTGTCTGTCCCTGTCTATCCTTCTCTTTAACTCTCTGTCTCTGTAAAAAAAAAAGAAAAGAAAAAAAAAAAAGGTGGCCAAATGGATAACAAAACAAAACCCTCACCTATGCTCTCTATGAGACTCACTTCAGATCTAAAAAACAACATGCAAACCTAAAGTAAAAAAAATGAAAAAAGATATTTCATAAAAATGGAAATGAGGCTCTGCTGGTTGACTCAGTGGTAGAGCATCAGCCTGGCGTGTGGAAGTCCTGGGTTCAAAACCCAGCCAGGGCACACAGGAGAAGCACCCATGTGCTTCTCCACCCTTCCCCCTCTCCTTTCTTTCTACTTCTCTCTTCCTCTCCCACAACCAAGGTTCCATGGGAGTCAAGTTGGCCCAGGACTTGAGTACAGCTCCATGGCCTCCACCTCAGGCACTAGAATGGCTCCGCTTACAACATAGCAATGACCCAGATGGGCACAGCAGCACCCCTTGGTGGGCTTCCTGGGTGGATCCCTGTTGGGCGCATAAGGGAGTCTCTCAACCTCCCTGCTTTTCACTTCAGAAAAATACCAAAAATAAATGCTGACAGCTCTCTTTAAAACCGAAGGCTATAACAAAAAACAACTAAAAACACTCAGCAATTCCTCTTCTTTGTATTTACTCTAAGAAAGTCAAAGTACTAGTCTGAAAAGACATGCACCTCTATGTTCATTCCAGTAGCCAAGACATAGATACCACCTAAGTATCAATAAATAGATAATGAATGAATAAAGAATTATCTTTATATATAAAATGAAATATGGCTCAAACATATAATCTTATCATTTGTGACAACTAGGATGAATACAAATGGTATCGTGCTGAGTGAAGTAAGTCAAAAAAGAAAGACAAATGCCAGACAATTTTAATTAAAAAACAAAATATGCCTAAACAGGCAGTGACATAAGATATAGAGCACTAGCCCTGGCTGGTTGGCTCAGCGGTAGAGCGTCGGCCTGGCATGTGGGGGACGCGGGTTCAATTCCCGGCCAGGGCACATAGGAGAAGCACCCATTTGCTTCTCCACCCCATCCCCCTCCTTCCTCTCTGTCTCTCTCTTCCCCTCCCACAGCCAAGGCTCCATTGGAGCAAAGATGGCCTGGGCGCTGGGGATGGCTCCTTGGCCTCTGCCCCAGGCGCTAGAGTGGCTCTGGTCGCGGCAGAGCAACACCCTGGAGGGGCAGAGCATCGCCCCCTAATGGGCTTTCTGGGTGAATCCTGGTTGAGCATATGTGGGAGTTTGTCTCTCTGCCTCCCCGCTTCTCACTTCAGAAAAATAAAAAATATATAAAAATAAAAAAATGTTCAATGTCACTAATCAGCAGGGAAATGCAAACTAAAACTATAATAATATATCATAACACAGCTTTTATCAATTAACCCACAAACAAGTATTGGCAAGGATGTGGAGAAAAGGGGACCCTCATGTGGTGTTGGTAGGAATACAGACATGTGCATCCACTGTGGAAACTAGTATAAAGCTTACCTCAACAAATTAAAATTAGAACTAGCTTTTAACCCAGTTATTGTGGTGCTGGATATTTACTTGAAGAAATCCAAAACATTAACTTAAAAATATACAAAAGGCCCTGGTCGGTTGGTTCAGTGGTAGAGCGTCGGCCTGGCGTGTGGGAGTCCCGGGTTTGATCCCTTGTCAGCGCACACAGGAGAAGCGCCCATCTGCTTCTCCACCCCTCCCCCTCTCCTTCCTCTCTGTCTCTCTCTTCCCCTCCCGCAGCCAAGGCTTTATTGGAGCGGGGTTGGCCTGGGCACTGAGGATGGCTCTGTGACCTCTGCCTCAGGCGCTAGAATGGCTCTGGTTGCAACAGAGCGACGCCCCAGATGGGCAGAGCATCGCCCCCTGGTGGGCGTGCTGGGTGGGTCCCTGTCGGGTGCATGCAGGAGTCTGTCTGACTGCGTCCCCGTTTCCAACTTCAGAAAAAAAAAAAATACACACACACACACACACACACACACAAGAATTCTGACCCTACCCAGGTAGGTAAGTTGGTTCAAGTGTTCTCCCAATACACCAAGGTTGTACATCTGATCCCTGGTCAGAGCAAATATAAGAATTAACCTTGCCTGACCAGGCAGTGGCACACTGGATGGAGCATTGGAATGAGATGCAGAGGACCCAGGTTCAAAACCCCAAGGTCACTGGCTTGAGCGCACCTCATCCAGCTTGAGCCCAAAGGTTTCTGGCTTAATAGCTGTAACTCTTGCTGTTGCACTTGGTCTGTGTAGCCCTACCCACCCAGCAAGGCACACATGAGAAAGCACTAACTCAACTGAAGTACCACAAGAAAGAACTGATGCTTCCCATCTTTCTCCCTTCCTATGTGTCCCTCTCTATCCCTCTCTCTTTCTCTGTCTCTTTCACAAAGAAAATTAACCAATGAACTCATAAATAAGTGAAACAGAAAATTTACTATCTCTCTCTCATCATTTTTCTATAAAAATCAATAAATTGTATTTTTTAAAAAGATGTAAGAATCCCAATGATCACTGCAGCATAATTTACAATAGCCAAGATCAGCCCAAGTGCCCATCAGGAGGAGAGTAAATAAAAAAAGGTATGGTGCAATTACTAAATGGAATGGATATAGCACAATAGAATGGATATAGTATAATTTCACAAGCATATGAAATCTAAAATGATATCAATTAGTAAAATAGGCAAATTTATAGGTACACTGATGGTTACCAGACGAAAAGTGTGTTGGAGGAGATGAAAAAGAGAAGGAATTAAGAAGTGCAAATTGCAAGTTATAAAAATACTTACAGGGTCTGACCAGGCAGTGATACAGTGGATAGAGCATCAGACTGGGATGCAGAGGACCCAGGTTTGAGACCCCAAGATCGCCAGTTTGAGCACGGGCTTATCTGGTTTGAGCAAAAGCTCACCAGCTTGGACCCAAGGTCACTGGCTCAAGCAAGAGGTTACTTGGTCTGCTGAAGGCCCGCAGTCAAGGCACGTATGAGAAAGCAATCAATGAACAACTAAGGTGCCACAATGTGCAACGAAAAACTAATGATTGATGCTTCTCATCTCTCTTTGTTCCTGTCTGTCTGTCCCTGTCTATCCCTCTCTCTGACTCTCTGTCTCTGGAAAAAAATATATATATACTTACAGGGATGTCAGATGCCACAGTAAGACTATAGTCAGTAATATACTGCTCACAAAAATTAGGAGATATTTTTTAATGAATATGAAGCTATACATATCCCCTAGTTTTTGTAAGCAGTATATATTTTTTCTTTTTTCTCCCATTTATTTGAGGGTGTGAGAGAAAAGAGAGACAAAGAGAGAGAGAGAGAAGAAGGGAGAGAGAGAGAAGCATCAACTGTTGTTCACTTAGTTGTTCCATTTAGTTATACACTCACTGGTTGCCTCTCATATATGGCTGACCAGGGATTAAAAACCATTACACCGCAGTGCACCAAAACAACTTTCCGTCCACTGAACTACCCAGCCACAGCCTAGTTTATACTGTTTTAATAACTATGTATAACGTCAGATGGTACCACACTTACATAGAGATAGTTTTGTAAGTTGTATACATGTATAATCACTATGTTGTACTGTTGAAAATAATACTATATGTCAAGTATAATTCAAAAACATTATAAAACTCATAATTTTATAATAAAACCTCCTAGTTTTGTGAAAAAAAATGATAGTCTCATCTCCCAATTAAACTGTTTTGTTATTTTCCAGAGAGAAGTAGTGACATACTTGTTGGCAAAGACAAGGTGCACATGAGTGCAGCCAAGATAAGAGGCTCTGTTCTGTCTGTCAAACACCCAACATGGGGCCGAGGCTCTAAATTGGGGATGGTACATTTAGCACACTGGAGTCCCATCACCTTTTATATCACCTGGGCTCAAAAGTTAGTGGTTAGAGAGAAGTAGCAAGCTCAAAAAATATGAGGCTTACTCCTAAATTAGTCCACTAAGAAACATAGTACTAAAACAGGGGTATAATACTGTCCCTGTCCCAGCTCTCAACTACAAAATGTAATTTCAAGGTTTTGCCAAGAAGAAAGGGCTCCATGAAGCTACAACTCTTTCAAAATAAATGACTTATTCACAAGAAAATCTGTTGAAATTTTTATTTTACTAAGCGAGAGATAGGGAGGAAGAAACAGAGTCCTTTAGGTGCCCTGACAGGGATCCACTGACAAGCCCCCTACTGGGCAATGCTCTGCCCATTTGAAAACTGCTGCTCCGCTGCTCAGCAACCAAGGTATTTTAGCACCTGACGCAAGCCAAGGAGTCATCCTCAGCACCTGGGGCCAACTTTCTCCAATTGAGCCATGGCTGCAGAAAGGGAAGAGAGAGAGAAAGAAGGGGGAGGAGGAGGGGTGGAGAATCAAATGGTTGCTTCTCCTGTAAGTCCTGACCTGGAATCAAACTGAGCCAGCTGGCCAGGGCTGTTGAAATTTAAGCCTAAGTGCACTCTCAAAAGCAGTGGACATTTTGGTAAAAATAACATAGAAGTGACTGTTAAGGTTAGAAAAAAATTTTAAAGCCTTGTAATATTCTTTTATAGTAAGAAATATGTCTCTGGTGTTAAACCTCATTTCTGACCCAAAGCCCCTGAAATTTCCTAAGTGATAAGAACAATAAAGGTGTTTTTCTTATAATGAGGTAAATTTTAGGATGCCCCTAAACCATCAAAGGATAGAAGTTATCATCAAAAATTTGATAGTAGGTTTGAAACTTTCAGTGCCATCCCACTCCCAGCCTCTGAGAAGGTGAGAGGGACTGAACACACTTTAATGACTAAGGATTTAATCAATCATACCTATGTAATAAAGCCTCCATAAAATGAAAAAGGTGGGTTTGAAGAGATTCACCATTTGTAAACATGTGCTCTTGAGAACAGGAGGCTCCACACCCATTTCCCATACTTTGTGTCTCCATCTCTTCCATCTGGCTATTCCATGGCCAGTTATCTCCTTTTATAGTAAACTACTGGTTTATTATAAAACCACCTAGTAAGTAAAATATTTCTCTGACTTTTCTGAATCACAGAACATGAGGAGGATGTTATGGGAATCTCTTATGTACAGTCAGCCAGTCAGAGACAAACATGACAACCTGGACATGAAATTCCCACCTGATATTGGCGGAAGAGAAGGCAAGAGTTTTATGGGACTGAGCATTTAACCTCTGGAATCTGACAATATGTGCAAGACAGTATCAGAATTGAGTTCCATTATAGAATACTCAACTGGCATCTGAGAATTGCTTGACAGAAAATATGAGGCAAAAACCCATACAGTGAAACTCAGAGCAAACTGAGAACCAACAGGCCACAGAGCATACAACAAAGAACTACAAAAAAAAAACAGACAACTAGCCTGACCAGGCGGTGGCGCACTGGATAGAGCGTCGGACTGGGATGCAGAGGACCCAGGTTCGAGACCCCGAGGTCGCCAGCTTGAGCAAGGGCTCATCTGGTTTGAGCAAAAATCCCACCAGCTTGAACCCAAGGTCGCTGGCTCCAGCAAGGGGTTACTCGGTCTGCTGAAGGCCCGTGGTCAAGGCACATATGAGAAAGCAATCAATGAACAACTAAGGTGTTGCAACGCGCAATGAAAAACTAATGATTGATGCTTCTCATCTCTCTATCCCTCTCTGACTCACTCTCTGTCTCTGTAAAAAAAACAAAACAAAACAAAAAAACCAGACAACTAGCAAAAGCACTAATTAGAATATTGTGTAGAAAATGTAAGTCTTAAAGGATTGTAAAAAGCTAAACATCACCCTGACAGGTTGGCTCAGCAGCAGAACGACAGCCAGGCATGTGGTAATCCCAGGTTCAATTCCCACTTAGGGCACACATGAGAAGCAACCATCTGCTTCTCTTCCCACTCCCTCCCACTCCCCCTTCTCTCTGTCTCTTCTCATTCCACAGCCATGGATCAAATGATTCAAGCAAAGTTGGCCCGGGCACTGAGAATAGCTCCATGGCCTCCACCTCAGGCACTAAAATAGCTCTGCTGCTGAGATAAGCAGAGCATTGCCTGGTAGGGGGCTTGCTGAGTAAATCCCAACCTAGGCACAAGTGGGAGTCTGTCTCTGCCTCCTTGACTCTTACATAATAAAGAAGAAAAAAAAAAAAACTAAACACCACAGACTGCAATTAGAGGAGACTGATAGTTATGTATAATAAACAAAAAAAATATCAAGATGGCTCACTGTCAATCCAATACATATTGCATAATGCTTGAGATTGCACTCTCCAAATAAGAATGTCAGAAGCTTCATACTGTAGGAGGGAAACATACTATAAAAAATAATCCAACCATTGATTAAGCACTAAATGGAAAAACTACAAGGCCTAGGAGAAAGTACAATTATCAGATGTCAGAATTGCTATATTATGTTAGGTAAATTACATGTCAAAATTAATATACCCAGACAGCTAAGAGGAATTAAAAATCAACAGAAACTGTTTGGGAGAACAACCAAATCACAGTTTTTTGTTTGTTTGTTTGTTTTTTTTGGGGGGGGGTTGTATTTTTCCAAAGCTGGAAACAGGGAAAGACAGTCAGACAAACTCCCGTATGCGCCCGACCGGAATCCACCCGGCATGCCCACCAGGGGGCGACGCTCTGCCCACCAGGGGGAGATGCTCTGCCCCTCCGGAGCGTCGCTCTGTTGAGACCAGAGCCACTCCAGCGCCTGGGGCAGAGGCCAAGGAGCCACCCCCAGTGCCCGGGCCATCTTTTGCTCCAATGGAGCCTCGCTGCAGGAGGGGAAGAGACAGACGGAGAGGAAGGAGAGGGGGAGAGGTGGAGAAGCAGAGGGGGAGAGGGGGAGAAGCAGATGGGCACTTCTCCTGTGTGCCCTGGCCAGGAATCGAACCTGGGACTTCCGCACGCCAGGCCGACGCTCTACCACTGAGCCAATCGGCCAGGGCCCCAAATCACAGTTTTAGCAGACTTAAATACACAAATATTCAATAACTAAAACATTTAAAAAATAAATTGTGGTGGCAGTATCTCTCCAAATAAAATATTAATAAAAATTAAAATCCCATGGCTGGTTGGCTCAGTAGCAGAGTGTCAACCCAGTGTGTGGAAGTCCTGTGTTCAATTCTCAGTCAGGGCACACAGCAGAAGCACCCGTCTGCTTCTCCACCCCTCCCCTCACACTTCTCTCTCCCTTGTTTCTCTCTCTTTCTTCCCTTTCTGCAGCCATGACTGACCTGGAGCAAGGTGGCCCTGGACACTGAGGATGGCTCCATGGCCTCCTACTCTGGCGCTAAAAACTGGCTTGTATTGCAAAGGAGCAAGGACCCCAGATGCGCAGAACATCATCCCCTAGTGGACTTCATGGGTAGATCCCAGTTGGACCGCATGTGGGGGTCTCTATCTGCCCCACCCCTCACTTAATTAATTAATTAATGTATCCTGACCAGTTGGTGGCACAGTAAATAGCGTGTTGGAAAAGAATGCTGAGGACCCAGGTTCAAAACACCAAAGTTGCCAGCCTAAACAAATGCTCACCGTCTTGAGTGTAGGACCATAGACATAAACCCCATGGTCACTGTGGCTTGAAGCTCAAAAATCTCTGGCTTGAGCAAGGGGTCACTGGCTCCGCAGGAGCTCCCATCCCTTCTCCTCCCCCCATTAAGGCACATATCAGAAAGCAATCAATGGCCAACAAATACTTGATGCTTCTCATCTCTCTCCCTTCCTGTCTGTCTCTAAAAAATTAAATAAAAGCCAAAAATATCTTGCCTTATTTTTTTTAATTTATTTATTATATTTAATGCAGTAACATTGATAAATCAGGGTACATATGTTGAGAGAAAACATCTCTAGATTAATTTGACATTTGATTGTGCTGTATACCCCTCCCCCAAAGTTAAATTCTCTCTGTCACCTTCTATCTGGTTTTCTTTGTTCCCCTCCCCATCCCCCCAACCCCACCTCTGTTGCCATCACATTCTTGTTCATGTCTCTGAGTCTCATTTTTGTCCCTTTTATGTATGGTTTCATATAGTTCTTAGTTTTTTTTCTGATTTACTTATTTCACTCCGTATAATGTTATCAAGATCCATCCATATTATTGTAAATGATCCGATGTCATCATTTCTTATGGCTGAGTAGTATTCCATAGTATATATGTACCAAAGCTTTTTAATCCACTCGTCCTCTGACGGACACTTGGGCTGTTTCCAGATCTTCGCTATTGTGAACAATGCTGCCACAAACACGGGGGTGCATTTCTCCTTTTGAAGCCGTTCTATGGTGTCCTTGGGGTATATTCCTAAAAGTGGGATAGCTGGGTCAAAAGGCAGTTCGATTTTTTAATTCTTGAGGAATCTCCATACTGTTTTCCACAGTAGCTGCACCAGTCTGCATTCCCACCAGCAGTGCAGGAGGGTTCCTTTTTGTACACATCCTTGCCAGCACTTATTCTGTGTTGTTTTGTTGATGAGCGCCATTCTGGCTGGTGTGAGGTGATATCTCGTTGTGGTTTTAATTTGCATTTCTCTAATCATTAGTGATGTTGAACATTTTTTCATATGCCTGTTGGCCATCTGTATATCCCCTTTGGAGAAGTGTCTATTCATCTCTTTTGCCAATTTTTGAATTAGATTGTTTGTCTTCCTGGTATTGAGATTTACAAGTTCTTTATAAATTTTGGTTATTAACCCCTTATCAGACGTATTGTCAAATATGTTCTCCTATTGTATAGTTTGTCTTTTTATTATTCTTGTTGTCTTTAGCTGTGCAAAAGCTTTTTAGTTTGATATAGTCCCATTTGTTTATCCTGTCTTTTATTTCACTTCCCCGTGGAAATAAATCTGCAAATATATTGCTCCGAGAGATGTCCGAGAGCTTACTGCCTATATTTTCTTCTAAGATGCTTATGGTTTCACGGCCTACATTTAAGTCTTCTATCCATTTTGAGTTTATTTTTGTGAGTGGTGTAAGCTGGTGATTAGTTTCATTTTTCTGCAGGTAGCTGTCCAATTTTCCCAACACCATTTGTTAAAGAGGCTGTCTTTACTCCATTGTATTTCCTTATCTCCTTTGTCAAATATCAGTTGTCCATAGAACTGTGGGTATATTTCTGGGTTCTCTATTCTGTTCCATTGATCTATATGCCTGCTCTTAGGCCAGGACCAGGCTGTTTTGAGTACAATGGCCTTGTAGTATAACTTGATATCAGGGAGTGTGATACCTCCCACTTTATTCTTCTTTTTTAAGATTGCTGAGGCTATTCGTGTTCTTTTGTGGTTCCATATAAATTTTTGAAATATGTGGTCTATATCTTTGAAGTATGTCTTTGGTATTTTAATTGGTATTGCATTGAATATATAGATTGCTTTGGGTAATATAGACATTTTAATGATGTTTATTCTTCCTAACCATGAGCACGATATATGCTTCCACTTGTTTATATCTTCCTTGATTTCCTTTATCAATGCTTTGTAATTTTTTGAGTACAAGTCTTTAGTCTCCTTGGTTAAATGTACTCCTAGGTACTTTATTTTTTTGGTTGTAATTGTGAAGGGGATTGTTTCTTTAATTTCTCTTTCTGACTGTTCATTGTTGGTGTATAAAAATGCCTCTGATTTCTGAGTATTGATTTTATATCCTGCCACGTTGCTGAATTCATTTATCAGGTCTAGTAGTTTTTTGACTGAGACTTTAGGGTTTTTGTTTTTGTTTTTCATTTTTCTGAAGCTGGAAACGGGGAGAGACAGTCAGACAGACTCCCGCATGCGCCCGACCGAGATCCACCTGGCACGCCCACCAGGGGCGATGCTCTGCCCACCAGGGGGCGATGCTCTGCCCATCCTGGACGTCGCCATGTTGCGACCAGAGCCACTCTAGCGCCTGGGGCAGAGGCCACAGAGCCATCCCCAGCGCCCGGGCCATCTTTGCTCCAATGGAGCCTTGGCTGTGGGAGGGGAAGAGAGAGACAGAGAGGGAAAGCGCGGCGGAGGGGTGGAGAAGCAAATGGGCGCTTCTCCTGTGTGCCCTGGCCGGGAATCGAACCCGGGTCCTCCGCACGCTAGGCTGACGCTCTACCGCTGAGCCAACCGGCCAGGGCAGGGTTTTCTATATACAATATCATATCATCTGCAAATAATGATAGTTTTACTTCTTCTTTTCCAACTTGAATGCCTTGTATTTCTTCTTGTTGTCTGATTGCTGTGGCTAGGACTTCCAGGACTATGTTAAATAAGAGTGGTGAAAGGGGGCACCCCTGCCTTGTTCCTGATCTTAAGACGATTGCTTTTAATTTTTGCCCATTGAGTATGATGTTGGCTGTGGGTTTGTCATAGATGGCTTTTATCATGCTGAGGTATGTTCCCTGTATTCCCATTTTGATGAGAGTTTTGATCATGAATAGATGCTGGATTTTACCAAATGCTTTTTCTGCATCTATTGAAATTATCATATTTTTTTCTCCTTATTTTTGTTTATGTGATGAATCACATTGATTGATTTACGAATATTGTACCAGCCTTGCCTCCCCAGAATAAATCCCACTTGATCGTGGTGTATGATTTTTTCCATATACTGTTGGAACCGGTTTGCTAATATTTTGTTGAGGATTTTAGCATCTATATTCATCAGAGATACTGGCCTATAATTTTCTTTCTCTGTGTTGTCTTTGCCTGATTTTGGAATCAGAATTATGCTCGCCTCATAAAAGGAGCTTGGAAGTCTTCCTTCCTCTTAAATTTTTTGATATAGTTTGAGAAGGATAGGAGTCAGTTCTTCTTTGACTATTTGGTAGAATTCTATTGTGAAGCCATCAGGCCCCGGACTTTTCTTTGTTGGGAGTTTTTTGATAACTGTTTCAATCTCATTTGGTGTAATTGGTCTGTTTAGGTTTTCTGATTCTTCCAGATTGATTTTTGGGAGATTGTATGTTTCAAGGAATTTGTCCATTTCATCTAGGTTGTCTAGTTTTTTGGCATACAATTCTTCATAGTGTTTTCTTACAATATTTTATATTTCTGTTGTGTCAGTTGTTATTTCTCCTCTCTCATTTCTAATTTTATTTGAGTCCTCTCTCTCTTTTTCTTTTTTTCTTTTTTTTTTTTTTTTTTTTTTTCTGAAGCTAGAAACGGGGAGAGACAGTCAGACAGACTCCTGCATGCGCCCAACCGGGATCCACCCGGCACGCCCACCAGGGGCGATGCTCTGCCCACCAGGGGGCGATGCTCTGCCCCTCTGGGGCATCGCTCTGCCGCGACCAGAGCCACTATAGCACCTGGGGCAGAGGCCAAGGAGCCATCCCCAGCGCCCGGGCCATCCTTGCTCCAATGGAGCCTTGGCTGCGGGAGGGGAAGAGAGAGACAGAGAGGAAGGAGGGGGGGTGGAGAGGCAAATGGGCACTTCTCCTATGTGCCCTGGCCGGGAATCGAACCCGGGTCCCCCGCACGCCAGGCCGACGCTCTACCGCGGAGCCAACCGGCCAGGGCCCCTCTCTCTCTTTTTCTTGTTGAATCTAGTTAAAGGTTTACCAATCTTGTTTACCTTTTCAAAGAACCAGCTCCTAGTTTCATTGATCCTCTGTATTGTTTCTTTAGCATCTATGTCATTTATTTCTGCTCTGATCTTTATTATTTCCTTTCTTCTACTACATTTGGGCTTTACTTGATGTTCTTTTTCTAATTCTTTTAGATGCAGGGCTAAGTTGTTTATTTGAGCTTTTTCTAGCTTCTGAAAGTGTGCCTGTAGTGCTATGAACTTTCCTCTCATTACTGCTTTCGCTGTGTCCCATAAATTTTGAGTTGTTGTATGCTCATTGTAATTTGTTTCTAGGAATTTATTTATTTCTTCTTTTTTTTTTTTTTAATTTTTATTTATTCATTTTTTTTTTTAGAGAGGAGAGGGAGAGACAGAGAGAGAGAAGGGGGGGAGGAGCTGGAAGCATCAACTCCCATATGTGCCTTGACCAGGCAAGCCCAGGGTTTTGAACCGGCGACCTCAGCGTTTCCAGGTCGACGCTTTATCTACTGCGCCACCACAGGTCAGGCATTTATTTCTTCTTTGATCTCATTCTTAATCCATTCATTATTTAACAACCTGCTATTTAGTTTCCATGTGTTTGAGAATTTTTGAGCTTTTCTGTTGTGATTCATTTCTAGTTTCATGCTGTTGTGATCAGAGAAAGTGCTTGATATTATTTCAATCTTCTTAAATTTGTTGAGAGCACTTTTGTGCCCTAACATGTGGTCTATCCCAGAGAATGTACCATGAGCACTTGAAAAGAATGTATATTCTGCTGCTTTAGGGTGAAAGGTTCTGAAGATATCTATTAAATCGAGTTGATCTAGTGTTTCCAATAAGTCTGCTGTTTCTTTGTTAATTTTCTTTCTTGAGGATCTATCTAGTGATGTTAGTGGGGTATTGAAATCCCCTACTATTATAGTATTGCTGTTGATCTCGCTCTTTAAATCCATCAAAGTCTGCTTTATATATTTGGGTGCTCCTATATTAGGTGCATAGATATTTATAATAGTTATATCTTCCTGTTGGATTATTCCCATTATCATTATGTAGTGGCCTTCTTTATCTCTTACTATATCCTTTGTTTTAAAGTTCATTTTGTCTGATATAAGTGTTGCTACACCAGCTTTTTTTTCATTTCCATTTGCATGAAATGTGTTTTTCCAGCCTTTTACATTCAATCTATGTGTATCTTTTGTTCTAAGGTGTGTCTCTTATAGACAGCATATGTATGGGTCCTGTTTTCTTATCCACGCAGTTACCCTATGTCTTTTGATTGGATCATGTAATCTATTTACATTTAAGGTTATTAATGATATGTAATTGTTTATTGCCATTTTCTTCTTTAAAGGTGTATTCCTTTTTTGCTATATTCTTTTCCCACTTTGATCTGTTTACAACAGGCCCCTTAACATTTCCTGCAGCATTGGTTTGGTTGTAATGAATTCCTTGAGTTGTTTTTTGTCTGGGAAGCTTTTTATTTCTCCTTCGATTTTAAACGATAGCTTTTTGCTGGATAAAGTAGTCTTGGTTGTAGGTTCTTGTTCTGCATTACTTTGGATATTTCTTGCCATTCCCTTCTGGCCTCAAGTGTTTCTGTTGAGAAGTCGGATGTCATCCTTATGGGGGCTGCATTGTAGGTAAAAACTTTTTTTTCTCTTGCAGCTTTTAACATTTTCTCTTTATCGCTTAGTTTTGGTATTTTCATTATGATTTGTCCTGGTGTAGGTTTCTTTGAGTTTTTCTTTCATGGAGTGCTCTGTGCTTCTTGGACTTGTAAGAGTTTATCTTGCATTAATTTAGGGAAGTTTTCAGCTATGATATGATTGAACAAAGTCTCTATCCCTTGTTCTTTTTCTTCTTCAGGAACCCCTATGATGCGGAGGTTATTTCTCTTCATGTTGTCACAGAGCTAAGAGTTTCCTCTGACTTTTTGAGTTTCTTTTCTCATTTCTTCTCTGCTTTCATGCCTTCATTCCAGTTGTCCTCCAACTCGTTGATTCGATCCTCAGCTCTATCTATCCTGTTTTTAATTCCTTCCATTGTGGTCTTTATTTCTGATATTGTATTTGTCATCTCCGACTGATTCTTTTTTATACTTGCTATTTCTTTATTTAGGTGTTCATAATGACCATCCATTGTTGTTCTAAGATCCCTAAGGATCCTTACAATCATTATTTTGAACTCTGCATCTGGAAGTTTGATTATTTCCATATCACTCAGTTCATCTCTCGAAGGTGTCTCTTGTGGTTTCATATGAATTGCACTTCTTTGTCTTCTCATTTTCTGTTTTTGGGTGTTTTATTTGTAGAGTTGGTTGAGTCTAGGCTTGGTGTTTTCTGCCTCCAGTTTTCAGTTGTGCTATTTCTAGGTCTTCTTGGGTTGGTATCAGCTGTTATCTGTAATCCACTTTCGGATTTGGGTAGCTTTGAAGTCTTGATTTGTTTGTTTTCTTAACAGGTGATAGTCTTGTTTACTGATCTCAGCAGGGGGCTTCCTTGAAACTGTATCCAGGAATGCAATGGGTGTAACCTGTCTGAAGAGTCTGAAGGTCTCTTTAGCCAACTAATCTCCCTGGGGCAGGGTGTTTTCTCAGCTTCAGTAGGGGGAGGTGTATCTCAGATCTCCATGGAGACCTGAGTTACTGCCCCTCCTCCCCACTTTTTGTTTTCAGCTGTGTCTTGTTGCGCTGATTGGAGCTGGAGAGATGTCCGGAGATCTCTGATCCGGAAGCAATTCAGCTCTGTTTTGTGAAAGGCTCAGTCCCTCCCCCAGCTATGGCCGCCTCCAGCATGGATGAGTCAGCTTTTTTAGGTCGTCTCCTTCATTCCTTAGCCCCTCACAGTCTGTCCCTCTCTCTCTCCTCTCCATCTGGGAGATAAGCTGGTCTTTTCAACACACCTCGCTCCCCGGTCGCCAGGCAAGCAGCGAGATTCCTGTAAGCAGGAGTGATTCAGGCGCTCCCTACCAGGTTTGTTGTGGCTTCTTCTTTGCTCCTTGTTTTTTTTGTGCTGTTCTTGCAGTTCAGAGTTGGTTTTTCATGCTGATTTTTCCTAAATTGATTTGTATTCCAGTTTGGTGGTGAGAGCTGGGCGTCTGGGCGTCTGCCTACTCCGCTGCCATCCTTGCCTTCTTATTTTTTATTAATTTTTATTTATTGATTTCAAGCACGAAATGGAGGATGAAAAGGAGGAAAGGCAGGAGGGTCGGGGGAAGAGACAGAGAGAAACAGAGACACAGAGACAGAGAGAAACATTAATCTGTTTCTGTAGGTGCCCTGACCAAGGATCAAACCAGCACCCTCCGTGCTTTGGGATGATGCTCTAGCCAATCAAGCTTTCTGGTCAAGGGTATCTTTCCTTTTTAAAGTCAACAAATTTTATAAATTAATTTCAATAGTGTACTATTATGTTACTTAATATAATGCTATAAATGTTGGGGTTAAAATAGGGATGTACAAAACTAAATAAGAGTAACATTTCTATATCTTACAGCAATGAAATTAATATAAGGTGTTAAATTCATTTTACTTTATTAAGCCCTACAGCAACCGCTAAGAAAGTAATAAATACACAAAAAAATAATAAGTGAAAGAAATTAAATTTTAAAAATTTGTTCTGCACTGGCCAGTTGGCTCAATGGTAGAACATCAGCCCACTGTGTGGATTTCCTGGGTTCAACTCCCAAAACGGGCACACAACAGAGGCAACCATCTGGTTTGCCACCCCATCTGTCTTTTTCTCTTCCCCTCCTGCAGCCATGGCTTGACTCAGGGGTTACCAAACTACGGCGGTGGGCCGCATGTGCCCCCCTGAGGCCATTTATCCGGCCCAAAACACACTTCCGGAAGGGGCTCCTCTTTCATTCGTGGTCAGTGAGAGGAGCACAGGATGCGGCATCCTGTACTCCTGGAATACTGTATGTGGTGGCACCACAAAGCGCGGTGTCACTCACGTACAGTACTACTTTCAGTGACACAAGACGCACATGTCATGGCTTCAGAAGCACTTTATATGACTGACATCTGTTCTGGGGCTGTGGCGCCCCACATCACCAGAAGCAGTGTGAAATAACAGCAGAAGTAGGAAAAAAGGCAAAGCACTGTAACCATTACTACACAGTACAATGGCCCCCATACTCCCCCAAATATACAACATAGTGATCCCTATAACCTCCCTTTGCCCAAGTCTCCCCCCACATTACTACACACCATGTTTCCCCTATTTTAAGACCCTGTCTTATATTAATTTACCCCCAAAAGATGGGGGCTGTCTTATTTTTAGTTCCCATTGAAATACTGGTCAGTATGTTGATTTAAATTTACTTTATTTTAAATATTGCATTTTTTGCCGTTTTGTTTTTTTACTTTAAAATGAAATATGTGCAGTGTGCATAGGGATCTGTTCATAGTTTTTTTTTGTTTGTTTGGTTTTTTTGTTTCTCATTTTTCCGAAGCTGGAAACGGGGAGACAGTCAGACAGATTCCCATATGCGCCCAACCGGGATCCACCCGGCATGCTCACCAGGGGGTGATGCTTTGCCCCTCTGGGGCGTCACTCTGTTGCGTCCAGAGCTATTCTAGCACCTGAGGCAGAGGCCACAGAGCCATCCCCAGCGCCCAGGCCATCTTTGCTCCAATGGAGCCTCACTGCAGGAGGGGAAGAGAGAGACAGAAAGGAAAGAGGGGGGGTGGAAAAGCAGATGGGCGCCTCTCCTGTGTGCCCTGGCTGGGAATCGAACCCGGGACTTCCTCACGCCAGGCTGACGCTCTACCGCTGAGCCAACCGGCCAGGGCCCATAGTTTTTTTTATAGTCCAGCCCTCCAACAGTCTGATGGACAGTGAACTGGCCCCTGTGTAAAAAGTTTGGGGACCCCTGGCTTGATTGGTTCAAGCACATAGGCCCTGGACTCTGAGGATGGCTTCATGGAACCTCCACCTCAGGCACTAAAAATAGCTCAGTAGTAAACATGGGCCAAGATGGATCCTGGTCGGGGAGCATGTGAAAATCTGTCTATCTACCCCCCATTCTCTCATTTGGAAAAAAAGAAAAAAATATTTGTTCTGTGCAAAAGAAAGCAGTAAACCAGCAATAGAGGTTAAATATACACTCTTAAAAAGAAAAGTAAAATGGCATAAGGCATCAAATATATGAATAACATAAAACAAGATTAGATGAAACCCAAAGAATGCACATATTATAAGACTGGATAAAATTAAGATCTAACTATAGTGTGCAAGAAACGTATTTTAGATTAAAACACAAATAAAAAATAAGAAAAACAATAAATCTACAACAGTCCCTGGCCCTAACTGGTTGGCAGTAGAGCATCAGCTCTGTGTCTGAATATCCCAGGTTCAAGTCCCAGTCAGGGCACAGAGGAGAAGCTCCCATCTGCTTCTCCACCCTTTCCCTTCCTCTCTCTCTTCCCCTCCAGCAGCCATGGCTCAAATGGTTTGAATAAGTCGGCCCCAGGCATTGAGGATGGCTCCATGAATCGCCCCAGGCACTAAAATAGCCTGGCTGCCAGCAGCAGAGCAGCTGCCCCAATTAGGCAGAGCATCAGGGAATGCAAGAGTCTATCTCTCAGCCTGACCTGTGGTGGCGCAGTGGATAAAGCTTCGACCTGGAATGCTGAGGTTGCCGGTTCAAAACCCTGGGCTTGCCTGGTCAAGGCACATATGGGAGTTGATGCTTCTAGCTCCTCCCCCTGTTCTCTATCTATCCCTCTCTCTCTCTCTCTCTCTCTAATAAAAATGAATAAATAAAATCTAAAAAAGTTAATAAAAAAATTTTTAAAAAAAGTCTATCTCTCTGCCTCCCCTCCTCTCACTAAAAAAAAGTTAAATTAAAAACAAAAAACAAAAAAAATTGCACGCTGTACTAAGGGTTATGATAAAATTTCATCCTGTCCTACAACCATTCTAAGACATCTAAGTCATCACTTTGTCCAGTGTCTCCCCACTATCTATGCTCCCAACATTTAGTCAACTAGTTGCCATCTCAATTAAAATGTTTACTGTCACAAAACTGCAGTGTCTGGGGTCAAGCAACCCTATAATAGCCTGTCACAATGCCCCATCATCATAAGAATAAGACAGGTAAATACACTATTGAGAAAGTCCACATTCACATAACTTTTATTACAGTATACTGTTATAAATATTTTTGTTGTTGTTAATCTCTTACTGTGCCTAATTTTTAAAGTTTGTCACTAGTATGTATTTATATGAAAAAATACAGTATCTATAAGCGATTGGTATAGACACTTTTAGACATTCCCTGGGCTCTTCGATCCTATCTCTATCAGATAAGTGGAAATACTGGTATCATAAAAGCAATAATTATAAAAATTCTAGAATAAACTAATGTCTAGAAAAATACTTCAAAATAAAAAGGTTATATCCTGACCAGGTAGCTCAAAGGATAAAAATCATTGTCCTGCACAGCGAAAGCAGTGCTGAGAGGGAAGTTCATAGCACTACAGGCACACTTTCAGAAGCTAGAAAAAGCTCAAATAAACAACTTAACCCTGCATCTAAAAGAATTAGAAAAAGAACAGCAAGTAAAGCCCAAATGTAGTAGAAGGAAGGAAATAATAAAGATCAGAGCAGAAATAAATGACATAGAGGCTAAAGAAACAATACAGAGGATCAATGAAACTAGGAGCTGGTTCTTTGAAAAGGTAAACAAGATTGATGAACCTTTAAGTAGACTCACCAAGAAAAAGAGAGAGAGGACTCAAATAAATAAAATTAGAAATGAGAGAGGAGAAATAACAACTGACACAACAGAAATACAAAATATTGTAAGAAAATACTATGAAGAACTGTATGCCAAAAAACTAGACAACCTAGATGAAATGGACAAATTCCTTGAAACGTACAATCTTCCAAAAATCAATCTGGAAGAATTAGAAAACTTAAACAGACCGATTACACCAAAGGAGATCGAAACAGTTATCAAAAAACTCCCAACAAAGAAAAGTCCGGGGCCCGATGGCTTCACAACGGAATTCTACCAAATATTCAAAGAAGAACTAACTCCTATCCTTCTCAAACTATTTCAAAAAATTCAAGAGGAAGGAAGACTTCCAAACTCCTTTTATGAGGCGAGCATAATTCTGATTCCAAAACCAGGCAAAGACAACACAAAGAAAGAAAATTATAGGCCAATATCTCTGATGAATATAGATGCTAAAATCCTCAACAAAATATTAGCAAACCGGATCCAACAATATATGGAAAAAATCATACACCATGATCAAGTGGGATTTATTCTGGGGAGGCAAGGCTGGTACAATATTTGTAAATCAATCAATGTGATTCATCACATAAACAAAAAGAAGGAGAAAAACCATATGATAATTTCAATAGATGCAGAAAAAGCATTTGATAAAATCCAGCACCCATTCATGATCAAAACTCTCAGCAAAGTGGGAATACAGGGAACATACCTCAACATGATAAAAGCCATCTATGAGAAACCCACAGCCAACATCATACTCAATGGGCAAAAATTAAAAGCAATACCCTTAAGATCAGGAACAAGGCAGGGGTGCCCCCTTTCACCACTCTTATTTAACATAGTCCTGGAAGTCCTAGCCACAGCAATCAGACAAGAAGAAGAAATAAAAGGCATTCAAGTTGGAAAAGAAGAAGTAAAACTATCATTATTTGCAGATGATATGATATTGTATATAGAAAACCCTAAAGTCTCAGTCAAAAAACTACTGGACCTGATAAATAAATTCAGCAAAGTGGCAGGATATAAAATCAATACTCAGAAATCAGAAGCATTTTTATACACCAACAATGAACAGTCAGAAAGAGAAATTAAGGAAACAATCCCCTTCACAATTACAACCAAAAAAATAAAGTACCTAGGAGTAAACTTAACCAAGGAGACTAAAGACTTGTACTCGGCAAATTACAAAACATTGATAAAAGAAATCAAGGAAGATACAAACAAGTGGAAGCATATACCGTGCTCATGGTTAGGAAGAATAAACATCATTAAAATGTCTATATTACCCAAAGCAATTTATAAATTCAATGCAATACCAATTAAAATACCAATGACATACTTCAAAGATATAGAACACATATTCCAAAAATTTATATGGAACCAAAAAAGGACACGAATAGCCTCAGCAATCTTAAAAAAGAAGAATAAAGTGGGAGGTATCACACTTCCTGATATCAAGTTATACTACAAGGCCATTGTGCTCAAAACAGCCTGGTACTGGCATAAGAACAGGCATATAGATCAATGGAACAGAACAGAGAACCCAGAAATAAACCCACAGTTTTATGGACAACTGATATTTGACAAAGGAGGTAAGGAAATACAATGGAGTAAAGACAGCCTCTTTAACAAATGGTGTTGGGAAAATTGGACAGCTACCTGCAAAAAAATGAAACTAGATCACCAGCTTACACCACTCACAAAAATAAACTCAAAATGGATAAAAGACTTGAATGTAGGCCGTGAAACCATAAGCATCTTAGAAGAAAACATAGGCAGTAAGCTCTCCGATATCTCTCGGAGCAATATATTTGCTGATTTATCTCCACGGGGAAGTGAAATAAAAGACAGGATAAACAAATGGGATTATATCAAACTAAAAAGCTTTTGCACAGCTAAAGACAACAAGAACAGAATAAAAAGACAAACTACACAATGGGAGAACATATTTGACAATACGTCTGATAAGGGGTTAATAACCAAAATTTATAAAGAACTTGCAAAACTCAACACCAGGAAGACAAACAACCCAATCCAAAAATGGGCAAAAGAGATGAATAGACACTTCTCCAAAGAGGACATACAGATGGCCAATAGGCATATGAAAAAATGCTCAACATCACTAATCATTAGAGAAATGCAAATTAAAACCACAATGAGATATCACCTTACACCAGTCAGAATGGCGCTTATCAACAAAACAACACAGAATAAGTGCTGGCGAGGATGCGGAGAAAAGGGAACCCTCCTGCACTGCTGGTGGGAATGCAGACTGGTGCAGCCACTGTGGAAAACAGTATGGAGATTCCTCAAAAAACTGAAAATCGAACTGCCTTTTGACCCAGCTATCCCACTTTTAGGAATATACCCCAAGGACACCATAGAAGGGCTCGAAAAGGAGAAATGCACCCGCATGTTTGTGGCAGCATTGTTCACAATAGCGAAGATCTGGAAACAGCCCAAGTGTCCGTCAGAGGACGAGTGGATTAAAAAACTTTGGTACATATATACTATGGAATACTACTCAGCCATAAGAAATGATGACATCGGATCATTTACAATAACATGGATGGACCTTGATAACATTATACGGAGTGAAATAAGTAAATCAGAAAAAAAAAACTGAGATGAATCCATACATAGAAGGGACATAAAAATGAGACTCAGAGACATGAACAAGAATGTGATGGCAACAGGGGCGGGGGGTTGGGGGAGGGGGGATGGGGTGAAGAAGGAGAGAGGGGTTAGGGGAGGGGAGGGGCATAAAGAAAACCAGATAGAAGGTGACAGAAGACAATCTAACTTTGCGGGAGGGGTATACAGCACAATCAAATGTCAAAATAATCTAGAGATATTTTCTCTCAACAAATGTACCCTGATTTATCAATGTCACTGCATTAAATTTAATAAAATAAAATTAAAAAAAAAAAAAAATCATTGTCCTGGAGTATTGAGGTCACAGGTTCCATTCCCAGTCCAGACATATGTGAGAAGCAACCAATGAGTACACAACTACTATATATAGTATCACTAAGTGGAACAAGCTGATGCTTCTCTCTCTCTCTCTCTCTCTCTCTAGTTAATGGAAAAATTAAAATGTTCCTAGAAATAAAGAATCAATTACAGGATCTATCTCTGTATTATATAGTTTAAAACTGCTAATATAGTACATATTAAATGTTCTCAAGCCAAATAAAAAAAATGGCAATTATATGCCTGACCATGCGGTGGCACAGTAACAGTGTGGGCCTAAGATGCTGAGGACCTAGAAACCTCGAGGTCAACAGCTTGAGCATGAGATCATAGACATGACTCAAAGGTTGCTGGCTTGAGCAAAGGGTCACTGACTCAGCTGGAATCCTCCCCCCCCCCACCGGCAAGACACATATGAGAAACAATCTATGAACAAATAAGGTGCCGCAATTACAAGATGATGCTTCTCATCTCTCTCCCTTCCTGTGTGTCCCATGTCCCCTCCCACCCCCACCGTCCTTTAAAAAAAAGTAGAGATGGTAATTACTAACATTATAGTGTTAGCTACTAGTATTAAATATTTGGCAATAAATGTGTATCAATCAAATCCACACATTGTACACCTTAAATATATGCAATGGTTATATGTATACTTTAAACTTACACTATTATGTATCTATTATGTATCAATTATGTCTCCATAAAGTTGGTATGAAAATAAAAATAAGGCCCCGGCCAGTTGTCTCGGTGGTAGAGCATGAGTCCACCATGTGGAACTCCCAGATTTGAGCATGGGCCCAGCTTGTGGAAGTCCTGGGTTCAATTCCTTGTCAGGGCACACAGCAACCGTCTGCTTCTCCACCCTTCCCTCATCTTCCTCTCCCTTTCTCTCTCTCTCTATCTTGTCCCCTCCCACAACCATGGCTTAAAAGTTTCAAGCAAAGTTGGCCTTGGGCATTGAGGATGTCTCAATGGCCTCTCCCTCGCTGCTGAAATAGCTCAGAGGCCAAGCAACAGAGCAGCAGCCCAGCCAGGCAAAGTACTGCCTGGAAGGGCCTTGCCAGGTGAATCTGGTTGGGGAGCATGTGGAAGTCTGTCTCTGCCTCCTGCCTCTCACTTAATAACAAAAAAGAAACAAAAAATAAATAAAAAGATTCATTTATCAAAAATAGAGCAATTATAAACAAATCTGCATCTAAAAAAGAGCACACCGGCCCTGGCCGGTTGGCTCAGCGGTAGAGTGTCGGCCTGGCGTGCGGGGGACCCGGGTTCAATTCCCGGCCAGGGCACACAGGAGAAGCGCCCATTTGCTTCTCCACCCCCCCCCCTCCTTCCGCTCTGTCTCTCTCTTCCCCGCCAGCAACCAAGGCTCCATTGGAGCAAAGATGTCCCGGGTGCTGGGGATGGCTCCTTGGCCTCTGCCCCAGGCGCGAGAGTGGCTCTGGTCGCGGCAGAGCAACAACCCCGGAGGGGCAGAGCATCGCCCCCTGGTGGGCAGAGCGTCGCCCCTGGTGGGCGTGCCGGGTGGATCCCAGTCGGGCGCATGCGGGAGTCTGTCTGACTATCTCTCCCTGTTTCCAGCTTCAGAAAAATACAATAAATAAATAAATAAATAAATAAATATAAAAAAGAGCACACCAAAGTAAAAGAGAAAGAAACCTACAAATTATCCAAAGAAGTAGGTAATTCATCAACAATTGAAGACATTAACATATTCAATGTGGATAGAACTGCCAGGGAGAAAAATCAACAAGAAAGTGGATGTTGCAAGACCCCCAATAAATGCTTAAAATCAGAGAGTACCAACCCCCTACTACTCTATTTGTTCCTATACATGTATGCTCTGATCAAATTTTATTTGTAAACTGGGCATAGTAAAAGATTAACAACAATAGCCTGACCAGGTGGTGGCGCAGTGGGTAAGAGTGTTGGACTGGGATGTTGAGGACCCAGGTTCGAGACCCTGAGGTCGCCAGCTTGAGCGCAGGCTCATCTGGTTTGGGCAAAAGCTCACCAGCTTGGACTCAAGGTCGCTGGCTCCAGCAAGGAGTTACTCGGCCTGCTGAAGGCCTGCGGTCAAGGCACATATGAGAAAGCAATCAATGAACTAAGGTGTCGCAACGAAAAACTGATGATTGATGCTTCTCAGCTCTCTCCGTTCCTGTCTGTCTGTCCCTATCTATCCCTCTCTCTGACTCTCTGTCTCTGTAAAAAAATAAAACAAAACAATAAACATAAAACAGAACAATTAAAATAATATACTATAATAAAAGTTATATAAACATGGTCTCTTTCTCTCTCCTGAGTAATTTAGTTTTCAGTACAATTCTAATCCTGAATATATATGACTGTTCCTTCCTTGTAATAAGTGGTTTGTCCTATTTGTTTCCAGAGATCCCTTGCTGCCTGACTGGTTGTGGTGCAGTGGATAGTCATCAGTCTGGGACCCTGAGGTCCTCAATGTAAAAGGCTGAGGTCAACACCTTGAGCGCAGGCTCACAAGCTTGAGTACAGGGTAGCAGGCTTGATTGTAGAATCATCCATACGACCAACCCCATGGTCACTGGCTGGAGCCCAAGGTCACTGTCTTCAGCAAGAGGACATTAGCTCAACCGGAGCATCCTCCGCACTCCATCCCCAATAAAAAAAGAGAGAGAGATCCCTTGCTCAAGTCTTCACACAGGCTCAGTGCTTTCCAGCACAGAACATGTTGTTAAGCACTACTCATTTTCTGTTCATATCTTCCACCCACCACTAATCACACACTGTGATCATGAGTCATGACTTCTTTTTTAATTGAATTTATTGCGATGACATTGGGATATAAAATTTCATACATTTCAGCTGTACAATTCTATATCATTTCTGTGTTGTATTGTGTGTTTACCACAGCAAAACAAATCTTGCTCCACCATTTATTCCCTCTGTATTCTCTTCCACCTCTCCCTTTCTTGTGTCTATGAGTTTTTTTTCTTTACTTAATACTGTCACCTTTTGCACTCAGCCATCCAATCTCTCTCTCCTCTGACAGCTGTCAATCTGTTTTCTGTATCACTGCATCTGTTTGTATACTGTTAGTTTATCCCATTCATTAGATTGCACATACAAATAAGATTGTAAAGTATTTGCGTTTCTCTTTCTGGCTTATTTCACTGAGCATAATGCTCTCCAAGTCCAGCCATGCTGTCACAAAGGTAAGATCTGCTTCTCTTTTTTACAGTCCAGTAATATTCCATTACATAAATATACGATATAAGGTCATAACTTTTGCAGTTTTAGATACAATAGGACCCACTCTTCCAGCCAAGCGATTTGTGACAATGGTGTCAAGACCATGCAAATAGAGAACGAATATTCTTTAACAAATAGTGCTGGGACAACTAATGATAGCCACATAAAAATAATAAAGTTGGAACCCAATCTCACACCATATATAAAAATTAACTCAAGGCTCTGGCCAGGTAGGTAAGTTGGTTAGAGCATTATACCAAAGTTGTGGGTTTGATCCCAGGTCAGGGTATATACAAGAATCACCCAATGAGGGCATAAGTAAGTGGAACAAAAAATATCGATGTTGCTCTCTCTTCCACCAACTAAAATCAATTTTGAAAAATCTAATCAAAATAATCAAGAACCTAAAAGTAAAAACTGTTAACTATGAAAGTCTTTCTCGTTTTTAAATGGGGGGGAAGGTAAAGAAAGTAATGGGGGACTTAATGGTGATGGAAAAAACTTGACATGGGGAAGGAGTGAACATACAATAAAATATACAGATGATGTATTATAGAATAGTACACATGAAGTCTATACAATCTTATCAACCAATGTCACCCCAATAAATTATTTTTAAAAATAGAGCTTATATGACTTTTATATATTTTTCTTTTTATATAAACTTTCTTTTATTTTTATTATTATTTTTATTTAGTGAGAGGAGGGGAGGCAGAGAGAGACTCCCACATGCTCCCCAACAAGAATCTACCTGGCAAAGCCACTAGCACGATGCTCTGTTCATCTGGGCCCCTTGCTCTGTTGTAACCAGAGCCATTTTTTTTTAGCGGCTGAGGCAGAGGCCATGAGCTATCCTTAGCACACAGGCCAGAATGCTCTAATCAAGCCATAGCTCAGGGGTCCCAAAACTTTTTACACAGGGGGCCAGTTCACTGTCCCTCAGACCGTTGGAGGGCCGGACTATAAAAAAAACTATGAACAAATCCCTATGCACACTGCACGTATCTTATTTTAAAGTAAAAAAACAAAACGAGAACAAATACAATATTTAAAATAAAGAACAAGTAAATTTAAATCAACAAACTGACCAGTATTTCAATGGGAACTATGCTCCTCTCACTGACCACCAATGAAAGAGGTGTCCCTTCCGGAAGTGCGGTGGGGGCCAGATAAATGGCCTCAGGGGGCCACATGCAGCCCGCGGGCCGTAGTTTGGGGACCCCTGCCATAGCTGATACAGGAGGGGAGGGGAAAAGAGAGACAATGGGGAGTGGAGAAGCAGATGAACACTTTTCCTATGTGCCATGCCTGGGAATTGAACCTGGGATAACCACATGTCAGGCCGATGCTCTATCACTGAGCCAACTGGCTGGGGCCAGAGCTTATGTGACTTTGGATTGATAATTGATAGATGGCAACCAAAAACATAAGCATCAAAAACAAACAAAAGAGAACATTAATATTCTCAAATATTAATAACATATTTGAGATTATTTTGATTTGACTTTTCAAAATTGATTTTAGTTGGTAGAAGAGAGAGCAATATTAAACTTTTGTGCTTCAAAGGATTCTAACAAATGTCAAAAGACAACAACAGAATGTGAGAAAATACTGCAAGTGAACTAGGTATACAAGTAACTCTTCCAACTAAATAATAAAAATATTTTAAGAATTTTAATGAAAAGCAACATGCAGGCCTGACAAGTGGTGGTACAATAGATAGATCATAAACCTGGGATGCTGAGTAGAAGTCCAAACCCCAAGTTAGCTGGCTTGAACCCAAAGTCACTAGTCTGAGCAAAGGATCACTGGCTTGGCTTGAGCCCCAGGTCAAGGCTAATATGAAGCAATCAATAAACTACAGTAATAAAACTATTGTTTGATATTTTTCATCTCCTTCTCTTCCTATCTCTCTCACTTTAAAAAAAAAAATCTCTAGACATTTCTCCAGAAAATATCATACAAATGGCCAACAAAGAAAGATATTCAGACATCATTAGGTATGAAAACTAGTAAAAACCACCTCTCACTCATGAGGATGGTAAAAAGGTGGCAAGATTGAGAAATGGATCTTCAAACAATGAGTATAAAAGTTAAACACTATACGGTCACTTTAAATATTAAAATTACAGGCCCTGGCTGGTTTGCTCAGTGGACAGAGCAATGGCCTACCGTGTAGACCTCCAGGGTTCAGTTCTGGGTCAGGGCACACATGAAAAGTGACCATCTGCTTCCCCCACACACACTTCTCTCTCTGTTCCTCTCTCTCTCAGCTAGTGGTTTGATTGGTCCGAGCATCGGTCCAAGACAGGGGTTGCGGGTAGATCCCAGATGGAGCACATATGGGAGTCTTTATAGTTCCCCTCTTCTCACTTAAAAAAAAATTATTTTTACACATCATCATAATTTTAAATTACTATCTAACCCAGTAATACCAATACCGGGTATATGCGTGCATGGGCGCACACACACACACACACACACAAAATAAAAATATTTATACAAACAAAAATAGTAATATAAGAATTCACCCCGGGGTCGATTCCTGGCCAGGGCACACAGGAGAAGCGCCCATATGCTTCTCCACCCCTCCGCCACGCTTTCCTCTCTGTCTCTCTCTTCCCCTCCCGCAGCCAAAGCTCCATTGGAGCAAAGATGGCCCGGGCGCTGGGGATGGCTCTGTGGCCTCTGCCTCAGGCGCTAGAGTGGCTCTGGTCGCAATATGGCGACGCCCAGGATGGGCAGAGCATCGCCCCCTGGTGGGCAGAGTGTCGCCCCTGGTGGGCGTGCCGGGTGGATCCCGGTCGGGCGCATGCGGGAGTCTGTCTGACTGTCTCTCCCCGTTTCCAGCTTCAGAAAAATGAAAAAAAAAAAAAAAAAGAATTCACCAAAATATATCCATTACTGTTTCTAGGTGAATGCAGATGTCCATTTATTAAAAAAAGAAATATAAATAAAACAAATATCCAAATACTGGAATTTATAACCATAAAAATACATTAAATATTTTTGATACACGCTACAGTAAACTTGCTAATGACAAAAGAGGAAGTCTAGATTAAGCAAATATTAGATACAAAAGGTAAATAAATAGTTGCTTACAGCAGGAATCTCGAAAGATGAGAGAGAGAGAGAATATGAGGTTTCTTTTACATATAAAAAATATTCTAAAATTGAATGTGGTAATGGATACAAAACTTCATGAATGTATTTCCATTCAACTGTACTCTTCAAATTGGTTTACCATAGGTGTATTATGTTTCCATTATGGTGTTCCAAAATAACTTAAAATATATTTATGCTAATATTTCTAGATTAAGTACTCTATTTTTAATTATATCTTTCCAATCCATTTAATTCCAAAAATCCAGAAATTTTACTTTTTACCTCTATCAGAAATCATCACCACATGGACTTTCAAGCTCTTTGGGTAATCTAAAATGTCACTTTCATCAAATAGTACTATATCCTGGTATTACTTATATCTAAGTTACGTATTATTTTATATACTATTACAAGATATATTCACTTTGTGGTATACACTGACACATTATTAAAAACAATAGGCCCTGGCCGGTTGGCTCAGCGGTAGAGTGTTGGCCTAGCGTGCGGAGGACCCAGTTCGATACCCGGCCAGGGCACACAGGAGAAGCACCCATTTGCTTCTCCACCCCTCCGCCGCGCTTTCCTCTCTGTCTCTCTCTTCCCCTCCCGCAGCCAAGGCTCCATTGGAGCAAAGATGGCCCGGGCGCTGGGGATGGCTCTGTGGCCTCTGCCTCAGGCGCTAGAGTGGCTCTGGTCGCAACATGGCGACGCCCAGGATGGGCAGAGCATCGCCTCCTGGTGGGCAGAGCATCGCCCCTGGTGGGCGTGCCGGGTGGATCCCAGCGGGCGCATGCGGGAGTCTGTCTGACTGTCTCTCCCTGTTTCCAGCTTCAGAAAAATGAAAAAAAAAAAAAAAAGAATAGTACTTTTTACACTAGGTTTGTTCATTATTAAAGTATCACACTTAAAATATAACTTCATTTACTAATAAAATGTGATTAAAAATTCTAATTAAAAACAAGATACTTCAGACAAAATAGCTGGCACAAAATACTATCTTTCTCCTTTTCCATGGACCATACTTAAAAGTTAGTGTTGTATATAATTTGCTCCCAAATGAAAAACAAAACTGATATGCAAGGGTGTACTAACCTTCCAGTAGTCAGAATGCAAACTGTAGTATCTTTGATATGCAGATAATGCTGAAAAATGAAAAATAATTATTAGTCAAATTATGAGTCCTTTAAAAATCCACAACATAGATATTTATATTAAAACTTGTAAGATGCCCAATATGCCTGCTTTTCACAACATCAAGCAAAACATCAACAACTTAGTTATGTACTAATAACTTTATCATTCATGGAAATAATAAAATAATAGAAATAAATGATCTACAAAAGATAAGGTATTTAAACCATATTAAATCACATATTTGCACCTGATCAGGCGGTGCCACAGTGGATAGAGCGTCAGACTAGGATTACGAGGACCCCAAGGTCGCCAGCTTGAGCACAAGCTGATCTGGTTTGAGCAAAGCTCACCAGCTTGAGCCCAAGATCGCTGGCTCAAGCAAGGGGTCACTTGGTCTGCTGTATCCCCACAGTCAAGGCACATATGAGAAATCAATCAATAAACAACTAAGGAACCGCTACGAAGAACTGATGTTTCTCATCTCCCTTCCTGTCTGTCTGTCCTTATCTGTCCCTCTCTCTGACTTTCTCTGTCTGTCCCACAAAAAAAAAAAAATTTACACCTATCTGCACCTCACCTGTGGTGTCAGAGTGGATGGAGTGTCCACCCAGCAGATTGAGGTCACTGGTTCAAAACCCAGGCTTGCCAGGTCAAGGCACATACAAGAAGCAAGTAACAAGTTAATGCTTCCTACTCTTCCTCTCACTTTCTCTCCATCTGCTCTAAAATGAATAAATAAAAAATTTTCTTAAAAAAATCGTGCCAGCCTGGTGGGCTCAGTGGATAGAGCATCAGCCCAGCGTTCAGACATGCCAGGTTTGATCCTGGGGTCAGGGCACACAAGAGAAGTAATCATCTATTCTCTTCCCCTTGGTCTCTTCCTTCTCTTCCTCTTCCCCTCTCATAGTTAGTGGCTCTGTTGGGTCAATCGTGGCCCTGGGCACTGAGAATGGCTCCACTGTTCCAAGTATGTGTCACCCTCAGGCACTAAAAATAACTGGTATGTGCAAGGGGTCAGTGGCTCCAGTCACAGCACATATGAGAAGCAACCAATGAACAACAATGAACTGATGCTTCTCATCTCCCACCTCTCTGTCTGTACCCACACACTGCTCTCTCTAAAAATAAAAATAAAATAATATAAAACAGACCAGAAATTACATATAATGAGAATTTTAAACTGTCTTCTCTCCTTACCACAGGGCTATTTCCCTTTAAAATGACCATTATTAAATATTCCTGAGTATCCTGCCAAATTATCTGTCAGAAAATTTCTAAAATGAGTCAAATATTTATAGAAAGGTCTAAAGAAAAGACTCTAGAGCAGTCATGCCAGTTTGTCTGGTTGGTCAGAGCATCCTCCCAATAAAGGTTTTAAGTTTGATCCCCAGTCAAGGCATACACAGGAACAGATAGATGGTTCTGTTTCTGTCTCTAACATCAATCAATAAATATTTTTTTAAATTAAGAAAAAGAAACAAAAGAGGTTGACAGTTCGATCCTCATGGAGGGCACAAACAGAACAGTTTAATGTTCCCATATGTCTCTCTCTCCCTGACTCACTATAAAATAAATAAGTAAACAAATAAAAAAACAACAGCATAAATATTACTACAAAATGAAACCAGTACAAAACATACACAAAAGAGATATTCAAATTTTATTTGTTAAACTAATCTTCACGGTAACAATTCTTTCTAAGCGTGAGAGAGAGACAGACAGGAAGGGAGAAAGATAAGCATCAACATTCATTTGTAGCACCTTAATTGTTCATCAACTTTCTCATATGTGCTTTCTCATATGTGCCTTGGCAGGGGGGCGAAAGGGGAGGAGGCAGGGCAGCAAAGCCAGTGGTCCCCATCTTGGGCTCAAGCCAGCAACCTTTGGCCTCAAACCAGTAACCTCTGGGCTCAAGGCAGTGATCATGGATCATGTCAATGATCCCACACGCAAGGTGACAACCCAGCGCTCAAACTGGTGAGCCTGTGCTCAAGGAGGTGATCTTGGGGTTTAGAACCTGGGTCCTTAGCATCCCAGGCTGACACTCTATCCACTGTGCTACGACCTGGTCAGGCTGGTAACAGTATTTTATAAATCTTATTTATTGATTTTACAGAGAAATGAAAGGAGTGCGCACTGTAAAATGAGCAGAATAGAATAAAATTTGCCAGTGTGATTCCAGCAGAAATGAGATATGTAAAGCACTGACACAGATGTGTTCAAATACTCGTTTTTATTTAGTAGTTAATAATGTTTAAAATCTAATCTAATCTTGACAGATTGACCCAGTGGATAAGCATCCATTCGAGGTATTGTAGTAAGGTACCAAAAAGCTGCAAAATTAATATTGATATTCTATGAGGAAAGGTCAGGCTTTCCTGACCCATACTTCCTTTGGAGAGGGGAGGGAGAAGAATGTACAAGTTTCTGGCTTGCAAGGACAATGGGTCATTCAGTTTTAAATCTAAAATAAAGGTTAACTGAGGAATTTCTCTTTCAATAGAGGCAAAATTTACACACCACCTTACATTGATTGTGGTTCTCCCTCCCTTCCTGGAATCCTGAGAGTAACATACCTCTAGGCAAAGGAGGGAAGATAGGCACTAAAAGATTTGTAAATGTCTTTTATTGTGTTACCTTGAAACTTTTAATGTCTCTATGGATTCCCTAAACAAATGTTGTAAGCTTGTTAATAATTGTGTCATGATGTCATGCTCCCCCCAGCCTGTATGTGATCAAAGGTATTGTATATAACCAGCCTCTGAGACCCACAGGATTTGAGCCTGCAAATGCCCCCGTGTCAGCCATATCCGGCCTGCATATTTAATCAATCTCCTCCTTTAATGAAACCCTTCAAAATTCATCTGGACTTGGTATCTCTACATAAACCCACAGAACTGAGGTATGGTACTTTACAGCATTTGGGGTATAGTACTTTACAACATTCTGAAAGCCCCAGGTTTGCTTCCTGGTCAGGGCACATAGGAGCAGCAACCATCTGCTTCTCTCTGTCTCCCTCTTAGTCTTCTATAGTGGCTTCAGCGTTGGTGGGGGCACTGAGGATAGTCCTGTTAGTTAGAAAATCAGCTGCAGGCACTAAAAACAGCTCAGCTGATTTGAGCACTGCCCCAGACATGGGTTGCCAGGTGAATCCTGGTCTGGGTGCTGATGGATACATGAATTCACCAGAACTTCCAACTGCCCTTTTGCTGTTCCGCTTGTCCATCTAACCCCACCCTTGCTTACTTACTATCGTCCCTGAAGCAGAACAGTTCTAGGAAGCCAAAATCGTAGGACTGCAGAAGGGAGCATACCAGAACTAATGACTCAACACACACTTGCTCAAAGCTCTCCCCACCTTAATAAATGTTTGCCTCAGAGTCTGTTTCGGTGCTCTTCTCCCCAGGAGAAGAACCCAGCAGGGTTCCTTTCTTTCTTTCAATAAAACCTGTTACTCTGGACTTTCAGACTCCCATGGATTCCAACAGGTGCATGTGAGATTCTCTTCCCCTATCTCTCCTCCTCTCACTTTAAAAAAAGGAGGATGGGTGGAATCTAGTCTAGCATGGGTTCAACACTGTTAAAATATTATAATTCACTTAAGGACATTCCATATAAAGGGGCAGCAAAGTATAGAAACAAGAAACTCAGAACCTAGGAATTCCTAATTTCTTTAGGATAACTTCTGGTTAGGGCACAAAGAAGAAGCAACCATCTGCTTCTCTCCGTCTCGACCCTCTTCCCCTCCTTCGGTAGAGGTTTAAGCGTTGGAGGGGGAACTAACACCTATTCTTCCCAGCTACTCCAAAACTTTAGAGGAGAAAAGACTTTCAAGTTCATATAATGAAGACAATAATATCCTGATGCCAAAACCAGTTAGAGACACTACAAAGAAAGACAACTAAATATAGGCCAATATCCCTGATAAACAGAGATACAAAAATTGTCAAGAAAATATCAGTACATCTAATCCAGCAACACCATGATCAACTGAAATTATTCTGGGGATGCAAGGTTGGTACTACATCTGCAAATCAATATACATGATACAACATGCAAACAAAAAGAAAAGTAAAAATCACACGATCTTATCAAAAGATACAGAAGAAATACACATTTGATAAAATCCAGCACCCATTAATAACAAAGACCCCAGGAAAGTAGGTAGAGAGAGATCATACCTCAACATAATAAAGGACATAAACACACAGCTAACATTATTTTCAATGGAGAAAACTAAAAGTGTTTCCCTGAAGATCAGGACCAAACAGGATTTCCATTTTGCCACTCTTATTCTAAAGAGTAATGAAAGTCCTATCCATAGCAATCAAACAATAAATAAAATGAATCCAATCTGGAAAAAATTAAGTAAAATGGTCATTATGTGCAGATTACATGATACTATACAGGCAGATATCTAAATATTCTACCAAAACACTACTGGAACTGATAAACAAGTTCAAGTAAAGTAGCCAGATACAAAACAATATTCAGAAATCAGTTGCATTTTTACACACCATTAATGAACAGAATGGAACCAATAACTGACAAAATAATCTCATTTGCAACTGCATTAAAAATAAAATAAACTTAGAAATAAATTTAACCAAGAAGGTAAAGACCAGTAATAGGTAAATGACATGAAGCTGAAGAAACAGAATACAAATAAATGAAAGTATGTTATCCCATGCTCATAATAGGAAGAATTAACATCATTAAAATGTCTAACTTGACCTGTGGTGGCGCAGTGAATAAAGCGTCTACCTGGAAATGCTGAGGTCGCCGGTTCAAAACCCTGGGCTTGCCTGGTCAAAGCATATATGGGAGTTGATGCTTCCAGCTCCTCCCCCCTTCTCTCTCTCTGTCTCTCTCTCCTCTGTCTCTCTCTTCTCTAAAAATGAATAAATAAAATAAAAAAAATAAATAAAATGTCCATAATTCCTATCAGAATGCCAATGAAGTATTCCATAAAACTAAAACAAATAATCCAACTATTTATTCAGAACCAACAAATATCCCCAAAGAGCTACAGCAATCCTGAGAAAGATCAGCAAAGTACTGGCATAAAAACACACATATATATCAACAAAACAGAATGAAGACTACAGAAATAAACCAACACTTTTTTTTGTTTTGTTTTAATTATTATTTTTTTATTTATTCATTTTAGAGGAGAAAGGGGTGGGGAGAAGCAGGAAGCTTCAACTCCCATATGTGCCTTGACCGCGCAAGCCAGGGTTTTGAACAGGCAACCTCAGCATTCCAGGTCAACGCTTTATCCACTGCGCCACCACAGGTCAGGCCTAAACCAACACTTTTATGGTCAATTAATATTTGACAAAGGAGGCAAGAGTACACAATGAGTTAATGGCAGTCTATTCAATAAGTGATGCTGGGAACACTGAACAGATAAATGCAAAAAAAAAAAAAAAGAAAGAAAGAAAGAAACTAGATGCCTTCTAAACAATACACAAGAAAATGTTCAAAATGAATTAAAGACTTAAATGTGACTCAAAATTGTAGCCATCTAGAAGAAAACAGTAAAATCTCAAACACTTGTAGTAACAATATTTTCTGATATATCTCCTCAGGTAATAAAAACCAAAAAATAATAAAGATATGGGGCTACATCCAACTAAAATGTTTTTGCACAGCAAAAGGAACAATCCACAAAAAGGAATGGATGTATGTTACTCATACATCTGAAAAGGGGTTAAGATCCAAAATTTATATAGAACACATATATTAAAAAATGGGCAGGAGGCCCTGGCCGGTTGGCTGAGTGGTAGAGCATCGGCCTGGCGTGCGGGAGTCCCAGGTTCGATTCCCGGCCAGGGCACACAGGAGAAGCGCCCATCTGCTTCTCCACCCCTCCTCCTCTCCCTCCTCTCTGTCTCTCTCTTCCCCTCCTGCAGCTGAGGCTCCATTGGAGCAAAGTTGGCCCAGGTGCTGAGGATGGCTCTGTGACCTCTGCCTCAGGTGCTAGAATGGCTCTGGTTGCAACAAAGCAATGCCCCCAGATGGGCAGAGCATCGCCCCCTGATGGGCATGCCAGTTGGATCCCAGTCGGGCGCATGTGAGGGTCTGTCTGACGCCTCCAACTTCAGAAAAATACAAAAAAAAAAAAAAAGGCAGAGGACCTGAATACATACTTCCACAAAGAGATAATACAGGTAACCCACAGGCATATGAAAAGGTACTCAACATCACTAAGCAACAGGTAAATGAAAGTTAAAACCACAATGAGAGCCCAGCCTGGGTAGTTCAGTTGATCAGAGGATTGCCCAGATATGCCAAGGTTGTAAATTCAATCTCAGTCAGAGCACATAAAAGAATCAATCGAGCCTGACCAGGCGGTGGTACAGTGGATAGAGCGTCGGACTGGGATGTAGAGGATCCAGGTTTGAGACCCCGCGGTCACCAGCTTGAGCGTGGGCTCATCTGGTTTGAGCAAAGCTCACCAGTTTGGACCCAAAGTCACTAGCTCGAGCAAGGTATTACTCGGTCTGCTGAAGGCCCACAGTCAAGGCACATATGAGAAAGCAATCAATGAACAACTAAGGTGTCACAACGAAAAACTGATGATTGATGCTTCTCATCTCTCTTCGTTCCTGTCTGTCTGTCCCTATCTATCCCTCTCTCTGACTCTCGGTCTCTGTAAAAAAAAAAAAAAAGAATCAATCGATGAATGCATAAATAAATGAAACCCAATAAACGTTATTCTCTCTCTCCCTTCATCTCTTTCTAAGGTCAATAAAAAAGTTTCTAAAAACACACAATGACATATCAACTCACACCTTTCAAAACATTAATCATCAAACAACAAGTATTGTGGAAACTGTGGAGAAACCGAGAACAAGCATTCTTTGTGAGAATGCAGACTGGTCCAGGCACGGTGTAAAAGAGTATGAAGAGTCCTCAAAAAATTAAAAATGGGGCCCTGCGCTGTTGGCTCAGTGGTAGAGCATCAGCCCAGTGTGTGGAAATCCTGGGTTCAATTCCCCAACAGGGCACACAGGAGATGTGACCATCTGCCTCTCCACTACCCTGCTCCTACCCTCCCAAAGACAGGGCTCAAATGGTTCAAGCAATTTGACCCCAAGTGCTGAGGATGGTTCTGCACCCTCACCTCAGGTGCTGAAATAGCTCAGATGCCAAGCAACAGAGCAGTGGCCCCAGATGGGCAGCGCATCACCTTGCAGGGGCTTGCTGGCTGGATCCCAGCTGTGGAAGTCTGTCTCTCTGCGTCAATGCTTCCCTCCCTCTCATTTAATAAAAAAAAAATTTTTTTTTTTTAGTTAAAAATGGGCCTGACCTCTGGTGGCACAATCAAGCATAAAGCTGGAATGCTGAGGTTGCTGGTTCAAGACCCCAGGCATGTCCAGTCACAGAACATACAGAAAGCAACTGTGAGCTGGTGCTTCCTGTTCCTCCTTCTCCCTGCTTTTATTTCTCTCTCCTCTCTAAAATCAATAAATAAAATCTTTTATAAAAATAAACTAAGACACACACCCCAAATTAATGGAACTACTTTATGACCCAGTGATTCCATTTCCTGCATGCATCCAAAGAAACCCAGACCTGGCCAAGTAGATCAGTTATTAAAGAACATCCTGATCCACCAAGGTTGTGGATTCAATTTCCAATCATGGCACATACAAGAATCAACAACAATAAATAAGTGGAACAAATAATTGTTTCCATTTCCCTTTCTTTTTCTCTTTCCCCCAATCCTCTCTCTCTAATATCAACAAATTTTTCAAAATGAAAAGAAAAAACCCAAAACATTAATTTGAAAGAATATATGCACCCCTATGCTCACTGCATAATTTTCAACAGACATGATTTGGAAGCAACCCAAAGTTTCCATTAATAGGCAAGTTGTTGAAAAATCTGTGGTACACATACAATGGAATATTAATCAAAATAATCTCACCATTTTCAAGCATGGCTGGATGTAGAGGGTATTATGCTAAATGAAATAAGTAAACCAGAGAAAGGAAGTACCATATGATTTCACTCATATGTAAAATCTAGAGAACAAAATAAACAAACATAAAACAGACTCTTAATACAGAGAACAGACAGGCTGCCAGAGGGAGGAGGCCAGGAAACAGGGTGAAATAGATGGAAAGGATTAGGAGTAATAATTGGTAGACACAAAGTAGTCACAGAATGTAAGTACAGCACAGTAAAAAAACTAGTAATATTGTAATAACTATGTATAATACCAGATGGGTACTAGAAATATCAGTGGACGGTAGCATGTCTCATATATATATATATATATATATATAATTTTAAACCACTGAGCTGTACACCTGAAACTAATACACAATAATACTGAATGTACTCTTGAAAATTACCATATTTCTCCATGTATAAGATGCACCCATGTATAAGATGCACCTTAATTATGAGGCCTAGCCTTGACCGGTTGGCTTAGTGGTGGAGCATCAGCCTGGCGTGCAGGAGTCCCGGGTTCAATTCCCGGCCAGGGTACACAGGAGAAGCACCCGTCTGCTTCTCCACCCCTCCCCCTCTCCTTTCTCTCTTGTCTCTTTCTTCCCCTCCCGCAGCCAAGGCTCCATTGGGGCAAAGTTGGCCCGGGCTCTGAGGATGGCTCTGTGGCCTCTGCCTCAGGCACTAGAATGGCTCTGGTTGCAACAGAGCAACAACCCAAATGGGCAGAGCATCGCCCCCTGGTGGGTGTGCCGGGTGGATCCCAGTCGGGTGCATGCGGGAGTCTGTCTGACTGCCTCCCCATTTCCAGCTTCAGAAAAATACCAAAAAAAAGGGGGGGAGTGCATCTTATACATGGAGAAATACAGTAAAATGAAATGGATGACCAAGCAGTGTGACAATGCATAGTGTTGGTGGCCTGGGATGCTGAGGACCCAGTTTTAAAACCCAATGTTATTGGCTTAAGTACAAGTTCATCCGGCTTGAGTATGGGCTCATCAGCTTGGGCATAGGGTCACCAGCTTGAACATGGGATCATAGAGAAAAGCCCATGATCACTGGATTAAGTCCAAAGATCACTAGCTTGAGCAAGGGACATTGGCTGGGATGAAGTCCTGTTGGCAAGGCAAGTAAGTAAAAAGCACCCAATGAACAAACTAAGGTGCTTCAAGGAAGAATTGGTGCTTCTCATATCTCTCCTGTCTGTCTGTCCCTGTCTTTCAGCTTAAAAAAAAAAAGGATATTTATATACATACACACACACACACACATACACATTTACGTATCTATACACACACATACATATATATAATATAATTGAAATGAAATAAAACACAACAAATTAACCCATATGTGGAAGAAGCTCAAAGGAAACAAAAACTATAAAGATAACAATGAAAGAAAAGCATATTGTAAAGACTTGTTTAAAAAACAAGCAAGTAACCAAAACAGATGGTGTCACAGTGGATACAGCATCAGCATGGGACACTGAGGAGGCAGATTTGAAACCCTGAGGTCGCCGGCTTGAGTGTGGACTCATCCAGCTCATGGGATCATACACTTGACCCCATAGTCACTGGCTTGAGCAAGGGGTCACTAGCTCTGCTGGAGTCCGGGTCAAGGAACATAGGAGAAAGCAATCAATGGACAAATAAGAAGCCATAACTATGAGTTCATGCTTCTCATCTCTCTCCCTTCCTGTCTGTTCCCACTCTAAAAATAAAATAAAATATAAAAAAGCAAGTGCTCTAACTTGCTTTGCAACTAGTATGTACCTGTTTACCTCATCTGCAATTATCTTTTTTTGCTGGTTATTTGGGGAAAGCAAGAATTAGGGAGAGAGAAAGGGACAGAGAAAGAGAAGCATTCATTAGTTGCCCCAATTACTTGTTCATTCACTGATCGCTTCCCATATGTGCTCTGACTGACATTTAAATCTGAAACCAACTGGGGCGGGCCTGCAATTACCTTTTTACTCTGATTGTATTATATTAGAAATCTTCACCCTTCCCCAAGTTTCAAAAATTACCTTAGGTAACACATGAAAAAGATTTAGACTAAAACAAAAATGAACTTCCATAGAAATATTTATAAATCTGTTTCTCTTATTATCAAACAATTACCTTCTGTACTGATTCAGTTACTATCTTTTTTTTTTACAGAGACAGAGCGATAGAGAGAGGGATAGATAGGGACAGACAGACAGGAACTGAGAGAGATGAGAAGCATCAATCATCAGTTTTTCGTTGTGCCACTTTACTTGTTCACTACTTTCTCAAATGTGCCTTGAATGTGGGTCTTCAGCAGACTGACTGACCCCTTGCTCTAGCCAGCAACCTTGGGTAGGATAAATAAGAAATGGTCACTCCTCCTGTGTGCCCTGACAAGGAATCAAACACAAACCTTCCATAGCCAGGGTGACTCTCGACTGCTAAGACAATTGGCGAGGTCCATAAAAATCTTTAAAAAAAAGCAATCATCCTGACCAGGCAGTGGTACAATAGATAAAGCATTGACATGGGACATCAAGCACCCAGCTTCAAACCCTAAGGTTGCCAGCTTCAGCAAAAATTCACCAGCTTAAGGCCAGTGGTTCTGGCCATGTAGGATCAACTTGAATTTGGCTAGACATTAAAGAAACTGTGGAACTGAAAAAAGGTGGGTAATTACATTTATCAAAGTCTTACTGGCCCTGGCCGGTTGGCTCAGTGTAGAGCGTTGGCCTGGCGTGCAGAAGTCTTGGGTTCGATTCCCAGCCAGGGCACACAGGAGAGGCGCCCATATGCTTTTCCACCCCCCCCCCCTTCCTCTCCGTCTCTCTCTTCCCCTCCCGCAGCCAAGGCTCCATTGGAGCAAAGATGGCCAGGGTGCTGGGGATGGCTCCTTGGCCTCTGCTCCAGGCGCTAGAGTGGCTCTGGTCGCAACAGAGCGACGCCCCGGAGGGGCAGAGCATCGCCCCTGGTGGGCAGAGCATCACCCCTGGTGGGCGTGCCGCGTGGATCCCGGTGGGGCGCATGCGAGAGTCTGTCTGACTGTCTCTCTCCGTTTCCAGCTTCAGAAAAATACAAAAAAAAAAAAAAAAAAAGTCTTACTACAGCAGACAAAAAAAAAAAAATGCTTCTCTGTCTCAGGGCTGAAAATCAAGCAGACCAGGGGTAAAAACCTCTTCTCCAGCACGAAAGAGAAAAACATGCCCTCTCCAGAAGGCATGCTTTTGTGTAGCAGAAGACAATACACAATCTACAAACTGCCTCCCTAAGGGTAAGTACCTGAAGACTTACATAGAATATATAAACATGCTGCTGTCCCAAGCTTATGCACCAATCAGACAAAAGTACAAGCAAGCAAGCCTAACAGACTTGTTATCCCAACATTCCACCGCTTTAGGGTTGCTCTCCTCACAATCTACACGACAGGTGTCCTCCTGATGGTCCCTGTGCGAGGAGTGAGGTACCTAACCTAAACAGACTACAGCAAGAACACAAGTTACACAATTACAGTAATTACAAAGGTGCCCTTCACACTGTTTCCCTGAGCACTCTGCCCAAAGCGCTTATTGAAAGCCCTTTTCTAGCCCCTGACCAGACCGTAGGTGGGAGGGCCTGTATAGTCAGTCCAGGGTTGGGTCTATGGAAACTGTAAAATGTCCTTGGTGTATCTCTGCAACTGTCTGAGAGCAGCTTCCCCGTGCAGGAGGGCCTCCACTGGAGCTGGGCCTCCTATCCCCATCGGGGTCTCTCATTCTGTCCAAAAGCAGCCAGTGCCGCTTTGGGAGCCGGTGCCCACCTCTGGTTGCGGTCCAAGAGTCCATTACACTGCTCAATGATCAGTCCACCATAGACAGCCCAGCTGTCTGTGCAAATCACCAAGGTAAAGGTCCATTACCAGCAACTAGGCATACAGCTCTTTATTAATGGACCTCAGCACGCTGTCCATTGCCACCAGCCCCGTCCAAATCCCTTACAGGTCCAAGCTCACAGGGCCTGGTGGAGTCAAACACTTTCAAGGCCTATTCCACCTTGACAGTTCTCTTATCTGTTGCTGCTGCCACTGCAAAAAAAAAGGGACCTGTTATCTTCTAATGCCAACAGCAGCTGCACATTAGAAGGTGATCAGTGGATTGTCAATTTCAAATGGGACCTCAGGCCTCCCTGCCCAACCCCCTGAGAGGTTAGGTGGCCTCTCAGACTTTCCCCTAGTCAAACAGGAGCAGTGGGTCTTGGGGAAGATCCTCCTCTCCCACAACTGTCTCCAACAAGTAATCCTGCAACTGTGCCACATGCACACCAGTCCTTTTATTGGTAGCTGCTGGGGTCTTTCATCTTAGCGGCTGGAACCTCTGTTCCAGCTCAAGCTGCCACCAAAGCTCCAAAATAACTTTATTAGATCTGACATCCAATTTCTCCCTATCAGCCCCAGCCACAATCAAATCTACCCACATCTGTGTTCAGGTAACCTTTATAGGCCTATTTTCCTTGTTAGTCGGGGGGCGGGGTGGGATGTGGCAAGCATGGGCAACAGCCTTCACTGCTTTATGAGCCTGTGCTGCCTCCAGATCCCCCAATCTGCTATCATCTGCGTAACCCTGTTGATGAACTGCCCCATGTAGAGGCCCAAACTAGCCACCAGTGACCCAAAAGGGGCTGATCGGGCTGCTGCAGAGGATAAGATCCCTCATCCCAGCCGTAAACGCTTCTTGTCTGGTTGAAAACAACATTCTTCATATCTAGTTCCCGAAGGACCTTTACTAACTCACTGGAGAACTGCCACTGACTCACTGCCCCCAGCAATTCTCCAGCATTCTGCCAGACTGTACAAATGGAGGTCATCACTCATTCTTTTTTTTCTTTTTTTTTGTATTTTTCTGAAGCTGGAAACGGGGAGAGACAGTCAGACTCACGCATGTGCCCGACCGGGATCCACCCGGCACGCCCACCAGGGGGCAATGCTCTGCCCACCAGGGGGCGATGCTCTGCCCCTCCGGGGCGACGCTCTGTCGTGACCAGAGCCACTCTAGCGCCTGGAGCAGAGGCCAAGGAGCCGTCCCCAGCGCCCGGGCCATCTTTGCTCCAATGGAGCCTCGGCTGCGGGAGGGGAAGAGAGAGACAGAGAGGAAGGGGGGGGTGGTGGAGAAGCAAATGGGCGCTTCTCCTATGTGCCCTGGCCGGGAATCGAACCCAGGTCCCCCGCACGCCAGGCCGACGCTCTACCACTGAGCCAACTGGCCAGGGCCTCATCACTCATTCTAATAGGGTGTGGTTTCCTGGGTTGCCCTGGCAGTACTGAAGACACTGCCTCAAGGAGGAGTGTGTAGTGATGGCAGCCAATTTCTCCACCTGTGATCTGGACAGCATGATGCCATCCACCCCCACATCCCACAACTTCAGCAACCACACTGCCAGGGGCTTGGTAGAGTTCTGCCTAAATTGTGCCCCAGCTCCATCTAAGGACAGAAACAGAATACCTCATCTGCTGCGGAAGGGTTGTGCTTGTCCCTCACGAACTCTTGGCTGCTGAGATTTTACCTTGTCAGCAACCACTGGGCAGGCTCTGGGTCTGCAGACAGCAGCTTCAGTCCCAGCCTCCTCCTCAGAAGTGTCGGAAACATCTGCTCCCAGCAGCTCAGAGCCATTCTGCTTGCTCAAACGCAGCTCTGTCCTTTGCGTCTGCTTCAGCTTCTGCGGCCAGCTCTCGGCCTGAAGCTGAGATTCAAGCTCTTGCACCTGCAGTTGTTTCTCCACCAACTGTCAATGCCAACGTTCCACTTTCAGGGAAAACCGGAGCTCACAAACCTGTAACTCCTCTGAGGTCGAGATCGCTCCCATTCCAGGTGCCGTTGGTCCTCAGCCTCCATCTCATACTGCAGCTCTAGAAAGTGCTCAGCCTCCTTCTCCAACACTTGGTCCAGTTCAAGCCACCACTGGTTCTTAGCCTGAAGTCTGACCTGCAGCTCTTTCTCGAGGGATCGTTCCAGCACATACCACTGTTGCTGCTCGGTCTGCAGGCCATCCTGGAGCTTTCAACCTCAGCCAGCTTCTTGTACAGAACTCCTGGTTTCCTCTTGCAGGGTTGCAAGAAACACGCAGCTACAGCCTCGGCCCCCAAAATGAGTTATGTGGTGAACCACATGCTGGAGAGCAATGACCACTTCTTTTTTTTTTTTTTTTTTGTACTTTTTTTTTTTTTTTGTATTTTTCTGAAGCTGGAAACGGGGAGAGACAGTCAGACAGACTCCCGCATGCGCCCGACCGGGATCCACCCGGCACGCCCACCAGGGGCGAAGCAACACTCTGCCCCTCTGCGGCGTCGCTCTGTTGTGACCAGAGCCACTCTAGCGCCTGGGGCAGAGGCCGAGGAGCCATCCCCAGCACCCAGGCCATCTTTGCTCCAATGGAGCCTTGGCTGCGGGAGGGGAAGAGAGAGACAGAGAGGAAGGAGGGGTGGGGGTGGAGAAGCAAATGGGCGCTTCTCCTATGTGCCCTGGCCGGGAATCGAACCCGGGTCCCCCGCACGCCAGGCCGACACTCTACCGCTGAGCCAACTGGCCAGGGCCAATGACCACTTCTTTACCCTACACCTCAAGGGTGTTGGTGACTCCATACCAATCTGATTTGAAATCTGTTGGCTGCACCAGATGTAAGTTTGGCAGCCATGGCCATGCAGGTTAACACTGCATTTTGTCAGATAGTAAAGGAACTGTGGAGCTGGAGGATTGTGGTTTACTCTGTTTGTTAGAGTCTCACAACACTGGATGGGTAAGCAGGCAGGGAAAAACTTCTTACCTCTCTCTCTTAGCACTCACAAGCAAAATAGGCCAGGGGTAAAAGAAACCCTTCTTTGTCAAACAGCAGGAACAAATGGCCCCTCCCAATAAAGGCAGGTTACCTGCAATTTACAATCTGCAGCCCTGAGGGCAAGGACCAGTCAAAGTACAAGGTGAGCAAGCTAACACTTATTTGCTTAACAGTTGTGCATTCACTGATCACTTTCTCTTTGTGAGGTGACTGGTGATCATATCTGCATCCTTGGTCTTTCAGAATGACAGAGAGATGGGTGGTGGGAGGGAGAGAGAAAGAGAAAATAGATTTATTCCACTTATTTATGCACTTATTGGTTGCTTCTTGTCTGTGGCCTGCCCAGGGTTTAAACCTGCAATCTTGGCATAATACAATAAACCACTTTTTATTATATTTTAAGATTCTATTTATTGATTTCACTGAAAAGAGGACGGATTGGGAGTGATCTGTATCAACTCATAGTTGCTTCACTTTAGTTGTTCATTGGTTCCTTGTAGTATGTGCCTTCAGCGGGCAAGCCCAGGATTTCTAACTGGTGACCTCAGTGTTCCACGTCAATACTCAAGCTACTTGCACTGCCACGGGCCAGGCTAGTAATTATTTTTTTCATCTTTATATAATCAAATAAAATGACTAGGAAAAATTGAATATTGTTACTTAATTATGGCACTGAACTAAAACTATTTTACCAGATAGGAAACTGTAGTATTTGGCCTTTATGCTGTCACATACACAGCCAGTGAGCAGAGACAGAGTGAATCTCTTTTTTTTTTTTCTTTTTTTTTCTTTTTTTTGTGGTGAGGGGGTGATAGAGAGGGGAGGGGGACCGACAGGAAGGGGGAGCGATGAGAAACATCAACTCAGAGTTGTAGCACCTCAGTTGTTCATTGATTGCTTCTTTTAGGTGACTTGACCCGGGAGCTCCAGCTGAGCCAGTGACCTTGGTCTTAAGCCAGTGATCATGGAGTCATGTCTGATCCCATGTTCAAGCAAGCTACCTTGTGCTGAAGCTGGTGAGCCCGCTCTCAAGCTGGCGACTTCAGGGTTTCAAACCTGGGTCTTCAGCATCCCAGACTGATGCTCTGTTCACTATGACACTGCCTGGTCAGGCAGTTAATCTTTAAGGGCAGTTTATTCAGATGGCCAATGACCAGAGAAAATAGATGGCAGGTTTTTTCCTTAAGGAAGACTGTCTTAACATTGTGTGCCCCAGCCGAGGATAAGACACTCAGACTAGTTAATTGCTGAAGAAAGAAGAATTTATTAGTAGCCGGCAGAGCATGTGACTCTAAAGCACCAAAACATGAGCTCCCCGGATTATATTTTTTACAGGTTATATACCTTTACAGAATCTAAGCAATGGGCATGTGATTCCTTTGTTTAAGGTTTCCAGGACTCAAGGGGAGTGTTGGTGGGGTCAGCAAAGGGAAAAGGGTTTCCAGATTACTGGTCATAGCTTCATAAAGATTCAGCTTTTCTTGGTTTGTATTGCAGTTGGCTCTAAGCAACCATTTAGAGCAGTGGTCCCCAAACCCCGGACCGCGGATCGGTACCGGTCTGTGGGCCATTTGGTACCGGTCTGCAGAGAAAGAATAAATAACTTACTTTATTTCCATTTTATTTATATTTAAGTCTGAACGATGCTTAATTTTTAAAAAATGACCAGATTTTCTCTGTTACATCCGTCTAAGACTCACTCTTGACACTTGTCTCGGTCACTTGATACATTTATCCATCCCACTCTAAAGGCTGGTCCAACAAGAGATAGAAAAACACCCTCCTAATTATGGCAGGCCATTCACAATCTACCATCTGCTACCCCGAGGGCAAGCACCTGCAGCCTTACATAGACTATACACACGTTGTACTGCCCCGTGCTCGTGCACCAAACAAGCAAAGGCTAACACACTTGTTTGCCCAACAGCGTTAAATCCTAGTTCATACCATGGTTGCTGGCTTGAGCCCAAAGGTTCCTGGATTGAGCAAGGGGGTCACTAACTCAGCTATATCCTTCCTCTACCCCAGTCAAGGCACATATAAGAAAGCAATGGCCTAACCAGGTGGTGGCGTAGTGGATAGAGTCAGACTGGGATGCTGAGGACCCAGGTTCGAGACCCAAGGTCACCAGCTTGAGCGCAGGCTCATCTGGTTTGAGCAAAAGCTCACCAGCTTGGACTCAAGGTCACTGGCTCGAGCAAGGGGTTACTCAGTCTGCTGAAGGTCTGCGGTCAAAGCACATATGAGAAAGCAATCAAGAACAACTAAGGTGTCGCAATGAGCAACGAAAAACTAATGATTGATGCTTCTCATCTCTCTGTTCCTGTCTGTCTGTCCCTGTCTATCCCTCTCTCTGACTCTCTTTCTCTCTGTCTCTGTAAAAAAAAAAAAAAAAAGAAAGCAATGAACAACTAAAGTGCCACAACCAGTTGATGCTTCTTATCTCTCTCCTTTCCTGTCTGACCCTGTGTATCTCTATCTCTTAAAAAACAATAAACAAAAAAAATCAATGAAAAACTAAAATGAAGTAACTATAAATTGATACTTATCTCTCTCAAATCAGTAAATAAAATCCAAAGAAAAAAGTCATTATTACCCTTACTTGTAATGCACAATGTCTGTTCTATTCTGACTGTAGCATTTGTCTGATTCTTCCCCTAGTAAATCAAAATTGATATCTCTTGCACTAACTAGGTACCTTGGTTAGAATGTAGGCTTGACTGACCTGTGGTGGTGCAGTGGATAAAGCGTCGACCTGGAAATGGTGAGGCCACCAGTTCGAAACCCTGGGCTTGCCTGGTCAAGGCACATATGGGAGTTGATGCTTCCAGGTCCTCCCCCCTGTCTCTCTCTCCTCTCTCTCACCCTCTCTCTCCTCTCTAAAATGAATAAATAAAATAAAATTTTTTTTAAATTTTCAAAAAAAAAAGAATGTAGGCTTGATATGCTAAGGTTACAGGTTTTCTCCCCATTAAGGACATAGACAAGAATCAAACAATGAGTGCAAAAATAAGTGAAAGAACGAATGCATGTTTCTCACGCTGTCTCAAATGTCTAAAACCAGTAAATTAAAAAGGGGGGAGCTATGTAATAAAATGCAGCCTTACATAGACTATACACACGTTGTACTGCCTGACACATTATGGGAGGACCACAAGGCAGGCCTGATGATAAGCTGAGTGACCAAGAGGAACCACACAGGATGGTTTGACCATAAATTCCTTACTGAGCAGGTCATAGCAGTTATATCATAGGGATACATATACTGCTCACAAAATTTAGAAGGTTATTTCAAAATGAATAAGAACATATAAAATATCCCCTTATTTTTGTGAGCAGTCATATAGATAGCTTCCAACTTCTCCAGTGTCAATCCTTGCCTTAAGAAAGCCCTGTCACCTGTTTTTATTCACATGGAGTAACATAGCCTTTAAATGTCAGTGATTTTTTTTTCTAGAACCCTCAGGGCACACCTAATACATTTGAGTTCAAGACCACAAAACTCCTCATTGTTATTTTGTTCTCTCTATACTACCTCTATGTACTGTAAATGTTAACTTACCAGTGTAAAAGAGGTATGTGTCTCTCCATTCTACTCTTTATCCTCAGAGATTTCTCCATTTTGCTTTCTCCTGCCCCCCTAACCTACCACCAATTAATTGTGGCAGTTTCTCAATCTGTTGAGATTTTGGTAACAGGTCAATGTCATCAATTTGGCTCTGTAGGTACACAAAACTAACAAGCTCAGAGGCGGCCTGCGGCCTTACAAACTCAGAGACCTAAAGTAACCACATGGGAAGATCTGACACTAAAAGTTCATAAATGGGCCTGGCTGGTTTGCTCAGTGGTAGAGCGTCGGCCTGGCATGCAGGAGTCCTGGGTTCGATTCCCGGCCAGGGCACACAGGAGAAGCACCCATCTGCTTCTCCACCCCTCCCCCTCTCCTTCCTCTCTGTCTCTCTCTTCCCCTCCCACAGCCAAGGCTCCATTGGAGCAAAGTTGTCCCGGGCGCTGAGGACGTCTCTGTGGCCTCTGCCTCAGGCGCTAGAATGGCTCTGGTTGCAACAGAGCAATACCCCAGATGGGCAGAGCATTGCCCCCTAGTGGGCGTGCCAGGTGGATCCTGGTCGGGTGCATGCGGGAGTCTGTCTGACTGCCACCCCATTTCCAACTTCAGAAAAATAAAAATTTTTTTTTAAAAAGTTCCTAAGCCAGACCTGTGGTGGTGCATTGGATAAAGCGTTGACCTGGAAATGCTGAGGTCGCCAGTTCAAAACCCTGGGCTTGCCTGGTCAAGGCACATATGGGAGTTGATGCTTCTAGCTCCTCCCCCCCTTCTGTCTCTCCTCTGTCTCTCCCTCTCCTCTCTAAAATAAATTAAAAAAAAAAAAAGTTCCAAAATAAATGTGGCTTGTCTTAGGTCTCTATCTTCCTGGACAAAGGTCAATCTTTACCTTATTTGAGCCTATCGTCTTTTTGCTTTTATGACTACATAACTTCGGAATATGCCGTCAAAATTCCTTTTATTCCAGACTGCTAAGGGTTCATACTTCCTCCACAGCATAAGACCACAAAGCTCTCATTGTTATCTTGTTCTCCAGCATACTGTCTCCATACGCTATAAATGTTCTTAACTATCCTATACCCACCAAAGTAATAGAAATGTGTCTCATCTTACTTTTTAATCTAATCTTGGAAATTTCTCCACTTTGCTTCCTCCTGCCTCCCTAATTTACTACCAATGGATTTCATATAACCATCTTATGCCTCCTGCTGATAGGGGTAACTCAAGACTTAAAATTTTAGTTTGAGTAACAGTGGCGTTGGTTTTGGTCAGTGAACACAACTGTTAAGGCAAGTAAAGCTTTGTTCCAGGAACTAGGATATCTGAACAGGTCTACATGAGTTAACTTTTGTGTCCCTGGGAAGTGCAAGCAAAGCCTTTGTACTCCAAGGACAAAATACACATTGACTAAGATTGAAATAACTTCAACTATAAACTAAGGCTCTGTTGAAATCCCAAAACCATTATTTATCCTTTTCTCCTCATCATAAAAAGGTTGGTTGAGGACAGGAAGTTGAGACAATTTGGGAATGCAATCTCCATTTTCCCAGATTGCCAACCATCTGAAAAAAGCGCCCATAAAAATTCAGTCCCTGTTAGACTTGACCAGAGGTGGCTCAATCGATTCAGCATTGCCGCAAGATGCTGCAAGACCAGGTTCAAAACCCAAAGGTTTCAGCTTAAGCCTGGGATAAGACATGATCCCTAGGTTTCTGACTTGAGCGTAAAGGTTGCTGGCTTTGAGCCCACAGTTGTAGGCTTTAGCAAAGGGTCGCTCAGCTTCAGCCCCCTAATCAAGGCACATATGAGAAGCAATCAATGAACAACTAAAGTGCTACAGTGAGGAGTGGATGCTTCTCATCTCTTTTTCCTCCCCCTCCCTTCCTGTATCTGAATTGGTAACAGGAAGCACAAATTCCAATACTTCTGATTTTACTGTTTTGTTTTGTTGTGTGTGTGTGTGACAGAGACAGAGATAGATAGTGGGACAGATAGGGACAGCTAGACAGGAAAGAAGAGAGATAAGAAGCATCAATTCTTCATTGCAGCTCCTTAGTTGTTCATTGATTGCTTTCTCATATGCGCCTTGACCGTGGGGCTACAGCAGATTGAGTGACCCCTTGCTGAAGCCAGTGACCTTGGGCTCAAACTGGTGAGTTTTGCTCAAACCAGATGAGCCTGCACTCAAGCTGGCAACTTCGGGGTCTCAAGCCTGGGTCCTCCGCATCCCAGTCTGACTTTCTATCCACTGCGCCACCGTCTGGTCAAGCTAACTTTACTGTTTTGTTTCTAATGTATAAAATAAGCTGCAAAGCTGCCATTTTCAGGATCATTTCCTCAACCCATTGAGGTTCTGCTTCCCAACTCAGTTTGGCTCAAAGAAAAGCATAAAAATTCTATACAGGTTTAAATGTTTCTTACATTAATAGCTGAAATACATTAATAAAGTTGGGTTCCAATATTCCTTACATAGACACCTGTATACTATTATCCAATTTCAGATGACAAGAAAGAATTTCATGAAGGTTACATAAATCTGTTTATTTGATATATTTTTAAATAATAAATTTAGAACTGGGATTACATACACAAATACTATATATCTCAGCATGTCATGCCTTACCTACTGTTTCAAACCAAAACAGAATTCATTAGCAAAGTTTTGGCTTAATTCATAAAGAGTAGCAAAATGTCTCTCTGGCATAAGAATTATATTAAGCTATCTTTTTTACAGATAATGATAAGAGGAAAGCTTTAAAAATAGATTAGAAGTTTCCCTTTTGTAGGGGAAATTTACATTTACAAAGTAATTGCCATTTGTAAATGCCTACCTTCCAGTACTAGAAGTAACAGGATCATGTTTGTTTGTTTGTTTGTTTGTTTTTACAAAAAAGAGACAGAGATTAAGGGAGGGAGACAAAAAAGCATCAATTTGTAACTGTGGCACTTCAGTTATTTATTAATTGCTTTTCATAAATGCCTTGACTAGGGGATGCAAGACAAGCCAGTGACCTCTTGCTCAAGCTAGCAACCCTAGACTCAATCCAGCAAACAGTGACCCTGTGCTCAAGCAAGCAATTTCTGGGCTTCGAAGTTGGGACCTCGACATCTAAGGTTGATGGTCTAACCACTGGGTCACCACAGGTCAGGGTTTTTAAGGGTTTTTTTTATTGACTGTAGTGAGAGAAGAAAAGGGGAACGAATGGAATATAGATCTGTTCCTATATATGCCCTGACCAGGGATCTACCTGGCAACCTCTGTAGAAAAATTACTAATTTAAATTACAAGAAACTCTTATCATTATAGGAGGCACTCAGTTACATCTACAAAACAATTGTTACTCATTTAGCTTTGTAAATCACACAGCTTCTGTGTAGGCCTAACCTGCTGGTGTCCCTGACCTTTGTTTAAAGTGCCTTTCCCAATTAACTTTCATAACTGGCATCCCCCACAACAGTATTTTATTTAGCTGAGCTTAACCTGATTAATTAGGCTATCTCAGTCATTTCCTCAGTCTGCCTGCCTAACTCCCATGTATTAATGATGTGGACATGTTAAACAGTTAATAAACTGTTATTTGTTTTTTTTCTTGTAAAAGTAACTTGAGGATCCTCATGATTTTGATTTGATTTGTGATTATAACTTTAGAACTATAATATTTTTTCTCTCTCTCTCTCTCTATACCCTTCAAAGACCTAGCTTTTCCCCTTGACAATCACTAACCCCTGATAGATCAGAAGACAATAGTCCAGACCAGACTAATGGTTACAATATCTGGATCTCTGGCACCTAAGCTCTATATCAGCTCCTACCCTAAGGCAGAATAACCAACCCCCTGGCTACTTTTCCTTTTAAAGTATTTATTTTTTTCATTTTTTTAGAGAAAGAAACATTAACTTGTTATTTATGCATTCACTGGCTGACTTCTGTATGTGCCCTGATCAGCAATTGAACCTGCAACCTTGGTGTATCAAGACAACATTCCAATCAAGTTAGCTACCCAGCCAGGGCATGTTTGACTACTTTTCTATAAAAAATAGAGGAATACCAGAGCAGACCTCAGAGTTAACTTCAAAAGGTGAAAAAATTATTACCTTACCACCACTGACAAATCAGTTCCTAACACAACTGCGAACCACCTAATTCATGGTGGCTTGTCATTTTGTTGTATGTAATCTATAGCCTAAAGTCCAATCAGGAAGTAGGGTCTTTTATAGCACGACCTGTATCACTCTTAGATTGGTCAATTTTATAAACTCCTTCCTCTTAAACTCTTGCTCATAAATTTTTTTTCTTTTCTTTTTTAAGTGAGAGGAAAGGAGATAAACTCCTGCATGCATCTGACAAGGATCCACCCAGCAACTCATCTGGGGTCAATGCTCAAATCAACCACGCTATTTTCAGCACCTGAGGCTGATGCACTTGGACCAAACTAGCTATCCTCAGTGCCTAAGGCCTATGCTCAACCCAGTTCAGCTGACTGAACTGAAAGATGGAGGGGCAGGAAGAAAGAAACAGATAGTTGCTTCTTATGTGTGCCCTGACCAGAAATGGAACCTGGGACATCCACATGCCAGTCCAACACTCTATCCACCAAGCCAGCCAACCAGGGCTGCTCATGCATTTCTTTAAGCAAAACTCAAATAATGAGGATGAGTAACATTAATCTATTATTGCAAGAGGTCTCAGCCTATAACGCAAAGGTAGGTACTGTAGATACCTAGGTATTAATAAAAGAAGGGAGCAAAGGGAATTGGACATTATCTTTATTATATGCAGCTTAAATGTCTGTTTGTCGCCGATAGCTTATTGGTTGCTTGCGTAACTGTACTAGCCAATGGGGTGAAGTTGCCATGGCTGACCGCAAATTGAGCGGGTCAGGGGGAAGGTGAACATTTGTTTGCACTGGCAATCATCTGTTTTACATAAAAACTACATCTTAATGTATTTTCTTTTAAGAATGCCTCCTAGAAAATACAGCACTGAAGAGGAGAGAAAAGGAGCTAAAGCTGCACAAAAACGGCTTTCTCGACAAAAAGAAACCACTGAGCAGAGAAAGACAAGGCTTGCTTCAGTCGCAGAGCAAATGTGTCTTTCTCAGCAAAATGAGACTGATGAGCATAGAGAAACAAGGCTTGCTTCAGATGCAAGACAAAAAAGCCTGTCTCGACAAAATGAGTCCCTTGAACAAAGGCAGGAGAGAAATGCAAAAAAACGTCAGAGTAATGCTGACCGAAACGCAAAAAGGATTAAAACAGTTTCAAACGGAGAAACTTTAATGTTTGAGTATTCCTCTGGTGACATGAATATTAAATGTGAACACTGTCAGTCCTTAAACTTCAAGTTAGAATCTAATCGATTTGACCGTGGCAAGAAAGGATTTTCTCAATGTTGCAAGTACGGAAACATTGTAATTCCACTAATTGAGAATTATCCACCACTCTTGAATAAATTATTGACTAATCATCATTATTATTTAAATCACCTTTATTTATTGAGCTAGCGGTGGCTCTTAAGAAATGTACCGCCAGTGGTTTCCTTCATTGCACTCTACTTTAAGCAATTAAGCAAGTAGAAGGGGGAAACCCCGTGGGGCAGTAAGCAAAGGGGCGTCCTCACCGCCTGCCCTGGGTAATACAGTTTGAATTAGCAGACACCTTTGCACAAATCATTTTAATTACAATTTATAATATCTAGAACAGCGGTCATTTCGTATGACCGCCGGGCTTTCTAGTTAAACATAATGAACAAGGGAGCTGAATCAGACAATAAGCAGCTTCAATCGAAAGTTGTAGCCCTGGCCGGTTGGCTCAGCGGTAGAGCGTCGGCCTAGCGTGCGGAGGACCCAGGTTCGATTCCCAGCCAGGGCACACAGGAGAAGCGCCCATTTGCTTCTCCACCCCTCCGCCACGCTTTCCTCTCTGTCTCTCTCTTCCCCTCCCACAGCCAAGGTTCCATTGGAGCAAAGATGGCCCGGGCGCTGGGGATGGCTCTGTGGCCTCTGCCTCAGGCGCTAGAGTGGCTCTGGTCGCAATATGGCGACGCCCAGGATGGGCAGAGCATCACCCCCTGGTGGGCAGAGCATCGCCCCATGGTGGGCGTGCCGGGTGGATCCCGGTCGGGCGCATGCGGGAGTCTGTCTGACTGTCTCTCCCTGTTTCCAGCTTCAGAAAAATGAAAAAAAAAAAAAAGTTGCAGCATTCATGGAATCCAGAGGGCTCACAGCCTTTCCCGCCCACCATGGGGATTAAACTTCTTTTCTCCCCTCAAGGAAACACTGGTTTTTCACTGTCTCCAGGGTACAAGTCCACTCCTCTGGACTAAGGGGAGAGGAATGAACAAAGAAGAGAATATTCCTCTGATGAGTGCATGTGCAGTAGAAGCCAAGGTGGCAACCATAAAGGGCAGCGCCTAGCCTGGGAAAAGGACTGGACTGGATAACTAATATGAAACCCTGGAAGATCTAGGGAATGGATTGGGTGAGGAGAGGGCCCAACCCTAACCCTCAGCATTAGGAAACTGACTGGATAGTTTGAGAAAATGCCTGGTCATTGCCAAACCCAAAATAATATAATCCAAGGCTAACAAAACTCTTTTATTCTCTCTCTCCCCACTTCTTTCCCATTCCCACTTGTGCCCCCCCCCTCTCGCTCTCTCTCTTCCCCTCACCATGTGCTTGGGCATTCTCTCTACATAGCACCCAAGTGGCCCCAGCAGCCATCTGAGATCTAGCAGCTATGCCTGCTCCAAATACAAGCCTGGGTATGGCAATGTAGCACCAGTTGGAATGCAGCCAGGAATAGAGAACACTACCTAGACAAGGACAGAAGCTGAACTGGGCTAAGTTTCAGCATGTCACAGAATTTTTGGACTTTAGCCTTTGTTCTGCCCTGGATAAAGGTTGGACTTCTTCCACAGAGGTATAGAAATGATACATTGAGACCCTGGGAACAGTCCTTTATTTCAATCCCAATAAATCTTACAACTACCTTATCTTCCCATAAGTGGGTCTCTGGGAATGCTTTCCTTGCCACTCCACTTCATCAAAGGGCCCATTTCCATTGGCAACATCTGCATAACTGAGAAAATTAATTTCCCTCCCCTACGTTTACCAAAAAGAGGAACACAATAAACTATGCTACTAAAATCACCAAAGTAGTATACCACATCTGCACTCTAGTCATAAAACAATTAGCCAATTGTATAACATGTCCATGCCCTCTCTACCAACAGATTTACTACCATAAATATGTTAATTACATAGTCTTATTTATAAAATACTTTTTATTTGATATGGGGATTTAGTTTGAAAGGGAGGTAAAAACCATTTCTCATGGTCACTTTAAGTTTCTTTTTTTTTTAAGCAAGAGGAGAGGAGATGGAGAGACAGATTCCCACATGTGCCCCAACCAGAATCCACCTAGCAACTCCCATCTGGGCACAATGCTCAAATCAAACGAGCTATCTTCAGCTCCTGAGGCTGAGGCTCAGACCAACCAAGCTATCCTCAGTGCCTGGGGCTGATGCTTGAACCAATCAAGCCATGGCTGGGAGAACAGAGGGGGGGAAGCAGATGGTCACATCATGTGTGCCTTGGCTGGTAATCAAACCCGGGACATCCACAGTCCAAGCCACATCTATCCACTGAGCCAACTGGCCAGGGCCCACTTTAACTTCATAAATGAGTAATGGTCTGGGGGAAACTATGAAAGCACACATCTAAAAGATTATCTCAAGTTATCTGTCTTCCCTATTTCTAAAAAAAAATATTCCAAATGAATAAAAAATGTTTTATTCCAGGCTTAAACTTAAAGAAGATTATGTGTATTACTACTATACAGTAACATAAACAAACATTGCATTTATGAATAAAATGGAAAATTTTTTTAAAACTCAAGAACAGAAATGATTCAAAATGCTGTTTATAGTAATAAAACATTATTGGTTTGTCCTGCCAGATGACTCAGTTGGCTAGAGCATCATCCCAAAGTGCAGAATTTGCCCGTTCGATCCCCAGTCAGGGCATACAGAGGAACGCATCAATGTTCCTGGTCTGTCCCTTCCTTCCTCTTTCACTAAAGCCAATAAATAAATAAAAATTTTTAAGTAAATATGTGCTGTGACTGGTTGGCTCAGTGGTAGAGCATTGACCCAGTGTGTAGAAGTCCTGGGTTGGATTCCCGGCCAGGGCACACAGGAGAAGCGCACATCTGCTTCTCCACCCCTCCTCCTCTCCTTTCTCTCTCTCTGTCTCTTCCCCTTCAGCAGCCAAGGCTCCACTGGAGCAAAGTTGGCCCCGGGCACTAAGGACGGCTCCATGGCCTCTGCCTTAGGTGCTAGAATGGCTCCAGCCACAACGGAGCAACGCCCCAGATGGGCAGAGCATTGTCCCCTGGTGGGCATGCCAGGTGGATCCCAGTCCAGCGCTTGAGGGAGTCTGTCTGACTGCCTCCCTGCTTCTAACTTCGGAAAAATACAAAAATAAATAAATAAATAATTTTGTCTAAGTCCTTGTTCCTGACACAGAACTCCTAAAAATTTTGGAATTTCCTGAGTGATAGGAGTTCTTTTATTATTCCTGACTCTTCTGAGCTCAGGAGAAGTTACGCTGATTAAGGGCTTACCATGGAGCCCTGCCATAGCCTCAACATGGGGTGCAACATAAACTCTTGAGTACTGAGATTTTACAAGTTCATCAACTTTCAAAAATTTTAAATATACCCTAAATCCTCAGCAATAAAAGCTCCTGAACTGTGAATACTTCAAAACCTCACGTGTTCTTCTAATTTGATTCTTCATCTGTATCCTTTACATATTCTTTATACATAATAAACTAGCAAATCTTGACTGGCTTAAGAAACCATCCTACCAAATTATCAAGCTCAAAGAAGGGATCTTGGGAACCACTGATTTAAAATTGATCTATCAGTAGCACAGGTGACCACTTGAACTTGGAAATGGCATCTGAAATGGAGACAGGTATGTGGAAGAAACTAAGTCTTTTACCTGTGGGATAAATACTATGTCAAGTATACAGTTTCAGAGTTGAATAGGACATGCTGACAGATAAAAATTAAATTACTGCTTGGTGGTGTTGGAAAACACTCTAGTGTTACTTTTTTCCAATATATCCACATTTATATTTAAAGATCTATCAAACTAGGTCTCTTTATACTGTGATGATATGTGTTATTTTTATTGATCTGCGACAGAGAGAAGGCGAGGGAGAGACATTAATTTGTTGTTACTGATTTATGCATTCATTAGTTGATTCTTCTATGTGCATTGACTAGAGATCAAACCCACAACCTTGTTGCATCAGGACAATGTTCTAAACAACTAAGCAATCCCATCAGGACCCTACTGTGATAAGGTTTAAAAGAACACAAATTTTTCATAAGGGAAAGCAAACTAGCAATACATGTATATGCTGTTACAAAATGGTCCATAAATAATTAGATGTAATTACATTAAAATTTCACATTTATTTTTTAGAGACAGAGAGACAAAAAGACAAGAAGGGAGAGATATGAGAAACATCAACTCATAATTGCAGCTCCTTAGTTGTTCACTGACTGCTTTTCATATGTGCTTTGACCAGAAGGCTGCTGCAGAGCAAGTGACCCCTTGCTCAAGCCAGTGACCATGGGACTCAAGCCAGTGACCTTTGGACTCAAGCCAATGAAAACTGGGTGATGTCTATTATCCCATGCTCAAAACAACAACCCTGTGCTGAAGCGTGTGAGCTCACAACCAAGCCAGAGACCTCAAGGTTTCAAACCTGGGTCCTCAGCTTCCAAGTAGATGCTCTATTTACTGTGCCACTGCCTGGTCAGACTAAAATTTCACATTTCCACCCACTCATTTTTTTAAGTTAGAGGAGGAAAGATAGAGACAAGACTCCTGCATGAGCTCTGCCTGGGATTCTACTCAGCAACCCATGTCAGGGGCTGATGCCTGAAGAAACTGAGCTATCCTCAGTGCCTGAGGCTAACACTTGAACCAATCAAGTTACTGGCTTTGGGAGAAGAAGAGGAAGATGGAGGATGAAAGATGCAGGATAGCCGCTTCTCATGCGTGCCCTGACTGAGGATCAAACCAGGGATGTCCACAGGCCAAACAAACAGATCTGCTAAGCCAACTAGCCACTGTTCCACTTTTTTTTAATTGGGGTGGAACTACTTAATGAAATCATACAAAATCAAATTCATTTCCCGTCAACATATATTTAACCAGTTTCCCTTTACTGCTTGCTCCCCCAACCCTGCTCTGGTAATCACCACACACGGTTGTCTGCATCTATGACTTTGCTTTTCAGTTCATTTGTTGCTTTCAGTTTTATATCCATCTATTCTTTCTTTCACACTGCCATTTGTGCTTATACTTATCAAAAGAAATTAAAATACAGTAATAAATACTCTTGATAAAGAGTAAAAATATTGACATTTATATATTATGCAAACAAATCAAGCACAAATTTTAAGAAAAAAAATATATTACCTTTTGGATACTCTTCCAATAACAGGTTGAAGTGACCTAATTGACAAAAGAAATCAGACTCCATTTTTCCTTCAGCTTTTAAGATTAAGGATTCATAGCAGCGAACAGCCTAGAAATGAAAAAACATATACATTAAGAAAAAATGCAAATTCCTAATTGCACCCTTCTGGAGAGAATGCAGTATTTACATGAGAGGACTCAAAAAATCAAAGTAGTCCCTGGCCAGTTGGCTCAGTGGTAGAGCATCAGCCCAGCATATAGATGTCCAGGGGTTGATTCTCAGTCAGGACACACAGGAAAAGTGCCCATCTCCTTCTGCATTCTCCTTTCTCTTCTCTCTCTCTCTTATCCTCCTATAGCCATGGCTCAGTTGGAGCAAGCTGGCCCTGGGAGCTGAGAACAGCTCCATACCCTCCACCTCAAGTGCTAAAATAGCTCAGTTGCCAAGTAATGAAGCAACACCCCACATGGGCAGAGCACTGTCCAATAGGGGACTTGCTGGGTAGATCCCCGTTGGTGCACATGTGGGTTCTGTCTTTCTGCCTCCCTGCTTCTCATTTAAGAAAAATTAGAAAGAAAGAAAGAAAGAAAGAAAGAAAGAAAGAAAGAAAGAAAGAAAGAAAGAAAGAAAGAAAGAAATCAAAGCAATCTATATGTCACCTCTACCACTGACCCAGGATTCAATTACTAAAAAGAAACAGCTTTCTAAGGATTCATCTATTAGATCACCTTATGACCTAAGTGCTTTCCCATACAAAAAAAGGGACTAAGACCTACCAAATAAAATAATAAAGGAGTTCCTCACTGACTTTATGTGAGTTGCAAATCTAAATTATTACAATGGTCCTTATGATAGATGAAATCAAAAGTTAGGCATTTCATTTCAGTATTAGTAGCTTTTAACTATAATCAATAGGGATTAGAAAACTGTTAATTTGCTTACTATTCTCCCTTAATGGCTCCCTGGCCTTCCCCTTGGAAATGTGGCAGAGAAATCTATCTTTGCAGAAGGTCCTGGGAAGCTTCTTTAGAAACTTACACCAGGAAGGGACCTAAAGATTAAGAGAGTTTGCCTGACCAGGAGGTGGCACAGTGGATAGAGCGTCAGACTGGGACACTGAGGACCCAGGTTCGAGACCGAGGTTGCCAGCTTGAGCACAGGCTCATCTGGTTTGAGCAAGGCTCACCAGCTTGAGCCCAAGGTCGCTGGCTCAAGCAAGGGGTTACTCGGTCTGCTGAAGGCCCATTGTCAAGGCACTAATGAGAAAGCAATCAGTGAACAACTAAGGTGTCGCTACAAAAAACTGATGATTGATGCTTCTCATCTGTCTCCATTCCTGTCTGTCTGTCCCTGTCTGTTACTCTCTCTGACTCTTTCTCTGTCTCTGTAAAAAAAAAAAAAAAAAAGATTAAGAGAGTTTAAATATAGTTTAAATCACAAGAAAGTTGTAAAAGCCTAGCCACAGAATTTCCTATGAAGAGTGAACAACCTATAAATGACTATAAAATTAGTTAATCTAAATCTAAAATTTTTACTTGTCTCCCAAGGAGAGTACAAAGTCATATTTGCAGATATTTCCCAGAGGCAGATGACCTCAGAATGTGCCCCTACAAGACCCCAGCTGCCCCTGAGATAACCCTAAAAGGGCCTGCACTAACTGAACCTATGCTAACATCAGAAGAACTAGCTGGGTAGACATTCCTGCCAAGTAAACCCCTACCTACTGCACACTGTTATGTGACTAACTGCATAAATTACTAATGTCGCGCCCCCCCAAAAAAGTAAATAAACTGGCTAGCTAGCCAAGACTTATAAGGCAGGCTTTGGAGGCATTTCTAGGCTCCCCGCCTTCTCAGGTTGCTGGCAATTTGAATAAAAGACGCTTTTATACCATTCAGATCCTGGTTCCATGACTCAGTGGCAATGGGCAACTCAGACCCCTGCTTGTTTCAGTAAAAAAAAATATGTGATACAGCAGAATAATCAGTTAACTTTAAGATGCACAAAGAAAACTGTCCAATTCAAAGAAAACATTGAACATAAAGCGCTACTGAGATCATGTAAAGCACTGCAACCAACATGTAATCAAGTCCCAGAGGGGTGTAAGAGGGACAGAGAAATATCTGCAATGATCACCATGAAAAATGTTTGATTTCTGAAAAATTAAGTTACATAAAGAACGATTTAAAGCTCAAGAAAATCCAAACCAATTAAAAAAAAAAAGGAACCACAAACAGACTTATGTATTAGTTTGATAAGGTGTCAAGGAACTGCAAAACTGTTGATATTGGTATTTCAAAAAGAAGAACCAGTCTCCCCCGTACCCCTCCTTTCTGAGGAGAAAAAAAAACCCAAGAGAAAGAGATTAAAGGGGCAAAAGTTAGTAATTAATCATAATTTAACTATAGTTCTTTGGAGTGACTGAGGCCACTACTTTCTAGACAGAGCAAAGAAGGTAGAACTTATCTTCCTCTTCCTTAAAAGCCTCTGGGAGACAATGTTTACATATCTTAATTAAAAATTCCTATAACTCTTCCTCCCCTCCTAGAGTCATAAGAGTGACCTATATCTCTAGAGCAGGAGCAGGGAACCTTTCTGGCTGAGAGAGCCACAAACGCCACATATTTTAGAACGTAATTCCGTGAGAGCCATACAACGACCCGTGTACGCTACGCATTATCCAAAAAAATTTAATGTTGTGGCCCTGGCCAGTTGGTTCAGTGGTAGAGCGTCGGCCTGGCGTGCAGGAGTCCTGGGTTGGATTCCCGGCCAGGGCACACAGGAGAAGCGCCCATCTGCTTCTCCACCCCTCCCCCTCTCCTTCCTCTCTGTCTCTCTCTTCCCCTCCCGCACCCGAGGCTCCACTGGAGCAAAGATGGCCCAAACACTGGGGATGGCTCCTTGGCCTCTGCCCCAGGCGCTAGAATGGCTCTGGATGCAACATAGCGACACCCCAGAGGGGCAGAGCATCGCCCCCTGGTGGGCATGCCAGGTGGATCCTGGTCTGGCACATGCGGGAGTCTGTCTGACTGCCTCCCCATTTCCAGCTTCAGAAAAATGCAACAACAAAAAAATATTTTTTTTGATGTTGTCCCGGAAGACAGCTGTGATTGGCTCCAGCACCCGCAACCATGAATATGAGAAGTAGGAAATGAATGGATTGTAATATATGAGAATGTATTTTTTTTTTTTTTGTATTTTTCTGAAGCTGGAAACGGGGAGATACAGTCAGAGAGACTCCCGCATGCGCCCCACCGGGATCCACCCAGCACGCCCACCAGGGCGATGCTCTGCCCACCAGGGGGCGATGCTCTGCCGCGACCAGAGCCACTCTAGCGCCTGGGACAAAGGCCAAGAAGCCATCCCCAGCGCCTGGGCCATCTTTGCTCCAATGGAGCCTCGGCTGCGGGAGGGGAAGAGAGAGACAGAGAGGAAGGAGGGGGGGAGGGGGGGAGAAGCAGATGCGCGCTTCTCCTGTGTGCCCTGGCCGGGAATCGAACCTGGGTCCCCCGCACGCCAGGCCAACGCTCTACTGCTGAGCCAACCGGCCAGGGCCTGTCTTATATTTTTAACATTATTTTCTTTATTAAAGATTTGTCTGCAAGCCAGATGCAGCCATCAAAACAGCCACATCTGGCTCGCGAGCCATAGGTTCCCAACCCCTGCTCTAGACAAAGGGATCACAAGCCCATCCCCTTGCTTGAAAAACCTGAATTCTGTAAATTTTATATGCTTTCTAATAATCATCCCTTTTGAAATTTATTATATGTATAAATTTGTAAACTAAACAAGCAGGGACTAACCCTAACACTTTTAGCAAAGGTAATTTCATTTAGCTTCTCTCCTTATCCTAAACTAAAACATTTCATTTCCCACTGTTGTAGCAACAAGGATAAGTAATAAATCCTGGAATATTTAAGAATGTCTTTGATAAGTAAAACATTTATTGCTACTGTGTTGAAATGTAAAACAACATTTACTGCTACTGTGTCCAGTATGTAAAACATTTATCACTACTGTGTTATCTTAAGAGTTTTAATGTATAGGAATGTTTTCCTTTTAAATAGATCCTATACCTCTCCCTCCTCTCCTTTAAAAAAAAAAAAAGTAAAATGTTAAATAGATCCTATAGATAAATGTTGTGAGCTTATCAATAAATGACTTTTGTGTCATGCTCCCCATCCTTTTCTCCCCAACCAGGATGTGATTATGTCTATATAACCAACCTCAGGACTATTATCGATGCTGCACAATTTGGGTTAGCTATACCCCGTGTAAGTCATATGTAGACGGCTTATTAATAAATCTCCTCCTAAAATTTCTTCTGTATCCTGCCTTGGTGTCTCTATGTAACTCGTGTATTAAAGTACAGTACTTTATAACGTAAGCAAATTGTTAACCAAAAGCAAAGTGAACAGCAAAAGAAAAATGACTTACTACACTACATTGACAGGGAGAAAATTATCAAATGAATGGCTGGTTTCTTTCTCATCATTGACACAGTGGTGTCAGTAGGCAGTGCAACAACATATTCAAAGTGTTTAAAACATGAGACCCAGAAAGATGACTCTAGACAGAATGTGGTCCTGACACACCCAAGTTCAATCTCTAGTCAGGGCACATACAAGTGGCAACCAATGAATGTACAACTAAATGGGATAACTAAATGAAACAGTGAGTTGGTGCTTTTCTCTCTCTCTCTCTCTCTCTCTCTCTCTCTTTCTCTCTCTTTCTCTTTCTCTGTCTGATTATAACTGCCTCTCCCCTTAATGTCTATTTTCCCCTGTATATAAGTACAGGGGGTACTCGGGTTATGATAGTCTTGACATACAACATTCAAATTTACAATGCTCACTCCAATAAACACTCAAGAAAACTGAGACATGAGTATTTCAACTGTTATGGATGGCTTGCAATATATAGCCAGATTTTGGAAGGGAAGTCATCAACCTTGCAGACTGGCCTGGAACAATTCTTTAAGAAGGTAGAGAGGCCTGCAACAGATCCTGTACACCAGGGGTCCCCAAACTTTTTAACAGGGGGCCAGTTCACTGTCCCTCAGACCACTGGAGGGCTGGACTATAAAAAAAAACTATAAACAGGCCCTGGCCGTTGGCTCAGCGGTAGAGCGTCGGCCTGGCGTGCGGGGGACCCGGGTTCGATTCCCAGCCAGGACACACAGGAGATGCGCCCATTTGCTTCTCCACCCCACCCCCCTCCTTCCTCTCTGTCTCTCTCTTCCCCTCCTGCAGCCAAGGCTCCATTGGAGCAAAGATGGCCCGGTTGCTGGGGATGGCTCCTTGGCCTCTGCCCCAGGCGCTGGAGTGGCTCTGGTCATGGCAGAGCGACACCCCAGAGGGGCAGAGCATCGCCCCTGGTGGGCATGCCGGGTGGATCCTGGTTGGGCGCATGCGGGAGTCTGTCTGACTGTCTCTCCCCGTTTCCAGCTTCAGAAAAATTTAAAAAATAAAAATAATAAATAAATAAATAAAAATAAACTATGAACAAATCCCTATGCACACTGCACATATCTTATTTTAAAGTAAAAAAACAAAATGGGAACAAACACAATATTTAAAATAAAGAACAAGTAAATTTAAATCAACAAACTGACCAGTATTTCAATGGGAACTAGGAGCCTACTTTTGGCTAGTGAGATGGCGGTCCGCTTCCAGAAGTGTGGCGGGGACGGATAAATGGCCTCAGGGGGTGCATGCGGGCCCCAGGGCCATAGTTTGGGGAACTCTGCTGTCCCCTCTCCATCAGCTGCTTCTCGAGATGAAACACCTGTAGTGCAGGTAGGATCATCTCCAGCGTCTCCTGCATGCTCCTTAGGGAATCCTGATTCCTCTGACCCAGTGTCTCCAGCACCTTCTGCAGGTTCTCCTGCCTCACCAGCTTCCTCCTCCCAACAGGTCCCTCTCTCCCACCTTCCAATGCCCCTCCCAGTGTGCAAGCCAACCACACGAATAAAGGTGAGGAATTTTTTTACACTAATTTTTTTATGTTACTACAGTACAGTGTATTTTTTTTTGTGATTTAGTTGTGTTTTTAAGTTCTAGTTTATGATTTTACAACTGTGTTAGGATTAGTAAGTGACTTAGGCTTGAGTGTGTTTCATCTTACACCAAAATTTGGATTACAACACCATCATAGAAATGGAACTGCATTGTAACACAAGGTCCCTCCGTACATTTCCATGTCTACAAACAGTTTAGTGTGTACAATTGCACTCCTTTCCTTTCTCCCTTCCCAAAATAAATCATTTTTGGTGATGAAGTGCCAATTTGATACTGTTTTTCACTCACATGCCATAACAGGGATAAATCTTGAAAACCTTGCACTATTTGAAAGAAACTAGACATCAAAGACCATATATTCCATGTTCTATTTCTATGAAATGTCCAAACTGGCAACAGAAAATGCAGTAGATCTACCAGATGTGAGGACAGAGGAGACCAGTAGGTAATAATGGCCAGGGTTTTGAAGAAGTGATAAAATGTCCCAAATCAAGTGGTAACATAATCCCACAACATTTTCAATGTACTAAAAGCAGTAAATTATAGTTTTAACTTACTAAAATGATCAACTTTATGCTATGTAAATTTTACTTTAGCAAATTAAAAATAGCAAAAACAAAGAAATTAAATGACACATAAAGACATAGGAATTTAGTAAGCCAAAACTGGCAAAGAGTAACAAAAAATTGGAGATATACAGGAAGCAAACAAAAGGCATACTGTATTCTCAATCTACCACCAACTTAAAATATATAAGAATAATCAAGACCTTTATTTTCCTTCCTTTATTTCTCATACATGCCTTAATAGGGGTGGGGGAGTGTCAACACCTTGGGCTCAAGGCAGTGATCATGATCCCACACGCAAGGCGACAACCCAGTGCCCAAGCTTGTGAGCCTGTGCTCAAGAAGGTGATCTTGGGGTTTAGAATCTGGGTCCTGAGCATATCAGGCTGACGCTCTATCCACTGTGCTACCACCTGGTCAGGCTCGTAACAGTATTTTATAAATCTTATTTATTGATTTTACAGAGAAATGAAAGGAGTGCGCACTGTAAAATGAGCAGAATAGAATAAAATTTGCCAGTGTGATTCCAGCAGAAACAAGATTCATAAAGCACTGACAGAGATGTGTTCAAATACTCTTCTTTATTACTAGTTAATAAATGTTTATGTTTATGTCCTTTTTTCTTTCTTTCTTTCTTTTTTTTTTTTTTTTGGTCTTCTTCTGAAGTGAGAAGCAGGGAAGCAGACAGACTCCCACATGGCCCTGACCAGGATCCATCCGGCACGCCCACTAGGGGGTGATGCTCTGCCCATCTGGGGCGTTGCTCCATTGTAACAGGAGCCATTCTAGCGCCTGAGGTGGAGGCCATGGAGCTGTCCTCAGTGCTCGGGCCAACTCCGCTACAATGAAGCCTTGGCTGTGGAGGGGAAGAGAGAGAGAAGAGGAAAAGGAGAGAGGGAAGGGTGGAGAAGCAGATGGGCACTTCTGTGTGTCCTCGCCAGAAATCGAATCTGTGACTTCCACACGCCAGGCCAATGCTCTACCACTCAGCTACCTGGCCAGGTCCAGTGGTTAATAATGTTTAAAATCTAATCTAGCCTTGCCTGACCAGGCTGTGGCACAGAGAACAAAGCATTGAACTGAGATGCAGAGAACCCAGGCTCGAGACTCCAAGGACGCCAGCTTGAGCGCGGGCTCATCTGGTTTGAGCAAAGCTCACCAGCTTGGACCCAAGGTCACTGGCTTGAGCAAGGGTTTACTCGGTCTGCTGAAGCCCCCGGTCAAGGCACATACGAGAAAGCACTCAGTAAACAACTAAGGTGTCGCAACGAAAACCTGATGATTGATGCTTCTCATCTCTCCATTCCTGTCTTTCTCTCCCTATCTATCCCTCTCTCTGATTCTCTGTCTCTGTAAAAAAAAAAAAAAAACCAGGAAAAAAAAATCTAATCTAGCCTTGACAGGTTGACCCATTGGATAAGCATCTGTTCGAGGTATGAATGTCCCAGGTTTGCTTCCTGGTCAGGGCACACAGGAGAAATGACCATCTGCTTCTCTCCATCTCCCTCTTCCCCTACCACAGTGGCTTGAGCATTGATAGGGGCACTGAGGGTAGCCCTGATAGTCAGAAAATCAGGCTCAGGCACTAAAAACAGCTGGGCTGATTTGAGCATTGGCCCCAGACAGGTTGCCAGGTGAATCCTGGTCTGGGTGCATGCGGGATTCTCTTTCACTATCTCTCCTTCTCTCACTTTAAGAAACAAAAAGGGGGGGGGCCTAGTCTAGCATTAGGACCTAGTCTAGCATTTAACACTGTTAAAAAATTTTAATTCACTTAATGATGTCCCATATAATGAGTCAGCAAAGTATAAAAAGAGATTCAGAACCTAGAAATCCCTAATTTCCTTAGAATCAGTCCATTTTTTTGTTACTTTATTGATTTTTAGGGAGTGGAGGAAAACAGAGAAACAGAAACATCAAGCTGTTCCTCTATGTGCACTGGCCAGGAATCAAACAAGCAACTTCTGTACTCAGGGAGATGCTCCAACCAATGGAGCCATTGGTCAGAGCAAGGATCAGTCTTTTTATCAAAGGAGTCATATCCTCAAACCCCATTTTAAAGATGAGGTTCATTACCAAAGAATAGTAACTAATCCATGATTATTGTCATTGCTTTAATGGGTACCTTCTTTGTGATACACACTGTATTAGATAATTTCACACTGGTTCTTTCACTCAAGAATCCGGTGGAAGAAATTATACCTGTTCTTAGAGAGGAAGTAACTGAATGGGGCCTGGAGAGATTTTTTTTTTTTTAACATCTAGAGTTCACACAACTTGAAGGAACAGGGCACCAAGGTCTAGCTGGGTCACAGATACAAACTTTTTCATGTAAATTCTAACACCCACACACAGTATACATAATATGTTTTTTAATTTTTTCTTTTCAGACTGCTTTATTTAGCTCAGTGGTTCCTTCGAGTGAAGTTATTTTTTTCATAACTTATTTATTATGAAATAATTTATTTCATGCTAATTTTTTAAGGTTTTATTTATTGATTTTATAGATGGGAAGGTGAGAAAAGGAACAAGGAGTATCAATTTGTGATTAACTATTGTTGTTCATTGGTTCACTGTCACATGTGCCTGGACCAGGCAAGCCCAGGGATTCAAACCATCAGCCTCGGCATTCCATTTCAACACTGTACCACCCACTATACCACCAAAAGCCAGGAGATAACATTTTAAAATATTTCACACTTCCCTCCTACAATGATATTCTAGGATCCTTGTCGTTTTCTTAACATCACTTAGGGCACTACAATTTCAATACAGTAAATGGGCAGCAGACTATACCACCCCAAAATATACCTCTTTGACATAGGATTTTAAGCCAATTACTTTTGAGAGGCCTGTAGACACAACAGAATCTATGAGAAAAAAAAGTAGCACAGGCTGTTTTGTTAGGTATTCTTTACACTTAAAGGGAAAACTTCTTTCGGTAAGGTGTCTCAGGAAGATGAGGATGATTCTGAAGCACAAGAAACACTCATCAATAGAGAGCCCCAAACTTATATTTGCATAACAACCTTACCTTAACTGACCTCCTCAACCCCAATATCCTTTTTATTTATTTTTTCTTTAAACTGGAGAGAAAATTAAGGTAGTGACTTGCACCATTTGAAAGAATTACTTAATTTTCCTGAGCATCTCTCCCATGTATACTGGAGGTATATACAAATCATACAACTGCTCTTTTTCTTTTGTTATTTTGTCTTATTACAGGGAAGGTCTCAGCCAAGAACAAAGAACATTACAGGGTAAATTACTTTTCCTTCCCCCAAAGAGGCATAGATATATTTATGTTATCTCTAATACTGACTGTGTAAAACTCTTTCACTTTTCACACTTAAGTTTTTTTTTGTTTTTGTTTTTTTGCATTTTTCTGAAGCTGGAAACGGGGAGAGACAGGCAGACAGACTCCCGCATGCGCCCGACCGGGATCCACCCGGCACGCCCACCATGGGGCAATGCTCTGCCCACCAGGGGGCGATGCTCTGCCCATCCTGGGCTTCACCATGTTGCAACCAGAGCCACTCTAGCGCCTGAGGCAGAGGCCACAGAGCCATCCCCAGCGCCCGGGCCATTTTTGCTCCAATGGAGCCTTGGCTGTGGGAGGGGAAGAGAGAGAGAGAGGAAAGTGCGGCGGAGGGGTGGAGAAGCAAATAAGGCGCTTCTCCTATGTGCCCTGGCCGGGAATCAAACTTGTTTTTATTGCTCTGATTTACTTTAAATTTATAAGGCAGTCATTTGTGATTTCTTTTTAAGCGACAGAGCCAGAGACAGAGAGACAAGAAGGGAGAGATAAGAAACATCAATTCTTTGTTGTGGCACCTTAGTTGCCCACTGATTGCTTTCTCACATATGCCTTCAGCAGGCGGCTCCAGCAGAGTAACTGACCCCTTGCTCAAGCCAGCAACCTTGGGCTCAAGCCAGTGACCATGGGGTCATGTATATGATCCCACACTCAAGCCAACTACCCCACGCTCAAGCTGGTGAGGCCACACTCAAGCCTGCAACCTTGGAGTTTCGAACTGGAGTCCTCTGCATCCCAGTCCGACACTCGATCCACTACAACACTGCCTGGTCAGGCATATAATGCAAACATTTGAAGCTTCAAGGCAGAGGTAAAAAAATATGCCAATCATTAAATACACTCCATTAACAGCAAATAAATATATAAGTATATACAAGCTTTAATATGTCAACTTAAACAATCTTTTGGTTTTCCTAACACACACTGGCTATATGGATACTTCATTTCAAAAATATCATATTGTTGGCCCTCGCCAGTTGGCTCAGCTGTAGAGCATCGGCCTGGCATGTGGAAGTCCTGGGTTCGATTCCCAGTCAGGGCACACAGAAGAACTTACCTGCTTCTCCACTTCTCCCCCTCTTCTTTCTCTCTCTCTCTCTCTCTCTCTCTCTCTCTCTCTCTCCCCCCCCCCCTTCTCTCTCCTCTTCCCGCAGCCAAGGCTCCACTGAAGCAAAGTCGGCCTCGGCGCTGAGGATGGCTCTATGGCCTCTGCCTCAGGTGCTAGAATGGCTCTGGCCGCAACAGAGCAACACCTGAAATGGGCAGAGCATCGGCCCCTGGTGGGCATGCCAGGTGGATCCCAGTCGGGCACACGTGGGACTCTGTCTGACTGCCACCCACTTCTTCTAACTTTGGAAAAATATAAAATATATATATATATAGTATTGTTCATTTAGCATCAGTTGCAAAGAGCTCAAAACATTACAAAAACAAACAGCAAAATGAAACACCATATACTCTTATAACTGAAAAAATATACTTTAATTCTATAGTTTGCCAAACATAAAACTTCATTTCAGTTTAAAGCAGAGGTCGGGAACCTAAGGCTCATGAGCCAGATGTGGCTCTTTTGAGGGCTGCATCTGGCTCGCAGACAAATCTTTAATAAAAAAATAATAACATAAAAAATATAAAACATTCTCATGTATTACAATCCATTCATTTCCTACTGCTCATGTTCATGGTTGCGGGTGGCTGGAGCCAATCACAGCTGTCCTCCGGACAACACCAAATTTTTATTGGATAATACGTAATATACACAGGTCGTTGTGAGGTCAGGAAGTAAACTTCCCTCCTTTTAATCAAGTAGTCAGCTAGCTAATTGCAGAAACCCTTTGACGAAGAAGATGGCTAAAAGAAAAAAAGATGAGGAGTATCGTACTTTTCAGCAGGAATGGACAGAGGAATTCACCTTTGTGGAGACAGCAGGTTCTGCAGTGTGTCTAATACGCAATGATAAAATTGCATCAACGAAACGGTCAAATATAAAGCGGCACTTCGACACACGCCATACTACATTTGCATCAAAATATCCAGCGGGGGACAGCAGGAAGAAAGCATGTCAAGAGCTACTGTGCAGAGTGCAAGCTAGTCAGCAGCAACTCTGTGTTTAGACCCAACAAGGTGACTGGAATTCAGCTAGCTTTGCTGGTGCTTTAGCAATTGTGAGAAACGAAAAGCCATTCACAGATAAGGAGTATGCCAAAACATTAATGCTTGATGATGTTAATGAACTTTTTTGATGACTTTTTGACTAAAAACAAGATAATCAAACAAATAAAAGACATGCCTCTGTTGGCAAGAACTGTTCATGATCATACCATCGTGACGGCAAATCAAATTGAGGCAACACCAGTGAAGGACATAAATGCAGCACCATTCTTTTCTCTCGCTTTGGATGAGACAACAGACATAAGCCATTTATCCCACCCAGTTCAGCCTGATTGTAAGGTATGCTGTCGGTGACACACTATGTGAGGAAAGTCTTGCCTATGAAACCAACAACAAGAGGGGAGGATTTATTCAAGTCTTTCACTGAGTTCACCAAAGAAAACAATCTACCAATGGATAAACTTGTTTCGGTGTGGACTGATGGAGCTCCGTGCATGGTAGGGAAAAACAGAGGATTCGTAGCACTTCTTCGTGAACATGAAGAGAGACCCATCCTAAGTTTTCACTGCATCCTACATCAGGAGGCACTTTGTGCTCAGATGTGTGGCAAGAAGCTTGGTGAGGTGATGTCGCTGGTCATTCGGGTGGTCAACTTTATTGTTGCCTGAGCTTTAAATGATCGCCAGTTAAAACACTGCTGGATGAATTTGGGAATAATTATCCTGGTCTGCGTCTGCACAGCAATGTGCATTGGTTGTCAAGAGGGAAGGAGCTCAGCCATTTCACGGCTTGTCTGAGCAAAAGCCGGACTTTTCTTGAAATGAAAAACATCGAGCATCCTGAGTTAGTTAACACTGAGTGGCTCCTGAAGTTCTACTATCTGTGGACATGACTGAACATCTAAACCAGCTCAATGTGAAAATGCAAGGCGTTGGAAATATAGTCTTATCCCTTCAACAAGCAGTGCTTGCATTTGAAAACAAGCTGGAACTCTTCATCACTGACATTGAGACAGGTCGTTTACTACACTTTGAAAAACTGGGGGAATTTAAAGATGCATGCACAGCAAGTGACCCTGCTCAACATCTTGATCTTCAGCAGCTAGCGGGCTTCACATCTAATCTCCTGCAGTCATTCAAAGCGCGCTTTGGAGAATTTCGTGAGCGCACTCGTCTTTTTAAGTTCATCACCCATCCACATGAGTGTGCAGTGGACAGTGCCGACCTGAGTTACATCCCTGGTGTCTCCGTCAGAGATTTTGAGCTACAAGCTGCTGATCTGAAGGCCTCAGACATGTGGGTAAGTTTAAGTCACTGAATGAAGATTTGGAAAGACTTGCACGACAGCAAGCAGAGTTGGTGAGCAAAGTGGGGAGAAATGAAAAAACTTCAACTCACTAACCAGATGATTGTCAAAACTTGGAACGTGATTCCCGTCACATACCACACACAGCAGCGTGTGAGTATTGCTGTACTGACAATGTTTGGCTCTATGTATGCATGTGAGCAGTCTTTCTCACATCTAAAGAACATTAAGACCAATCTACAGGCCCTGGCCGGTTGGCTCAGCGGTAGAGCGTCGTCCTAGCGTGCGGAGTACCCGGGTTCGATTCCCAGCCAGGGCACACAGGAGAAGCGCCCATTTGCTTCTCCACCCCTCCACCACGCCTTCCTCTCTGTCTCTCTCTTCCCCTCCCGCAGCCTAGGCTCCATTGGAGCAAAGATGGCCCGGGCGCTGGGGATGGCTCTGTGGTCTCTGCCTCAGGCGCTAGAGTGGCTCTGGTCGCAACATGGGGACGCCCAGGATGGGCAGAGCATCGCCCCCTGGTGGGCAGAGCATCGCCCCCTGGTGGGCGTGCTGGGTGGATCCCGGTCGGGCGCATGCAGGAGTCTGTCTGACTGTCTCTCCCTGTTTCCAGCTTCAGAAAAATGAAGAAAAAAAAAAACAAAACCAATCTACAATCACATTTAAGGAAGTCTCAACGCCTGCATGAAGCTTAACCTCACCACGCATCAACCAGACTACAAAGCCATCAGCAAAACCATGCAGCACCCGAAGTCTCATTAATGGTAAGAAGTACTCTATTCATCATTTGTTAGCCAACAGCATAACCACATTATTAAAAAGAATTCAGAGACTTACTATACTTTAAAAGTGATGGACTTACATAAAATGCACACATTTACTTGTATTTAGTGTTAAACATTGTATGGCTCTCACGGAATTACATTTTAAAATATGTGGTGTTCATGGCTCTCTCAGCCAAAAAGGTTCCCAACCGCTGTTTTAAAGAATGAGGCTTGGTCCTAACCAGGTGGCTCAGTGGATAAAGAATCACCCTGTAAATGAGAGACAACCAATGAGTTCACATCTGAATAGAACATTGATGCTTTTCTCTTTTCCTTTCCATTTCTCTCATCTGCTCTCTTAAATCAATGAAATTGTTTTTTCTTTTTAGGTGAGAAGAGGGGACAGTGAGACAGTGTACCCCACCCTGATCTGTATCCACCCAGCAAGCCCATCTTAGGCTTATGCTCACAACAAAGCTATCTTTTTTTTTCTTAATGCCTAAAGATGATTCATTTGGACCAATCAAGCTATCTTTAGTGCCCAGGCGGACACTAAAACTAATCCTGGAACTAATCAGGCCACTGGCTGTAGGAAAGGAAGAGAAAGAAGAGGCAGAATGAGGGGAAGAGAAGGAGATGGTTGCTTCTTTTGTGTGCCCTGACCAGGGATCAACCTGGGATGTCCATACATGAGCTGATGCTCTAAACCAGGGGTCAGGAACCTATGGCTCACGAGCCAGATGTAGCTCTTTTGATGGCTGCATCTGGCTCACAGACAGATCTTTAATAAAAAATAATAATAATAATGTTAAAAATATAAAACATTCTCATGTATTACAATCCATTCATTTCCTACCACTCACATTCGTGCAGCCAATCACAGCTGTCCTCCGGGACAACACCAGATTTTTATTGGATAATGTGTAACATACATGGGTTATTCTATGGCTCTCACAGAATTACATTTTAAAATATGTGGCGTTCATGGCTCTCTCAGCCAAAAAGTTTCCTGACCCCTGCTCTAGACACTAAGCAAGGGCCTGGACATTTTTGAAAAACCAAATAATACAGCTTATAATTCAATTACATCACCTAAATCAGGGAAACTCTTGAGTATTTATTTATTTATTTATTTATATTAAGTGAGTGTAGGCGAGGCAGAGGGACAAACTCCTGCACACACCCAACCAGGATCCACCCAGCAAGCCACCTCTGCCCACCTGGGCTGTCTGCCTGAGGCAGAGGCCAGGAAGCCATCCTTAATGCCTGGGACTAACTGACTGTAATCAATCAAGCCATTACGTTGAAGAAAGAGGGGGAGAGTGAAGGGGAGGGGTAGAAAAACAGATGGTTACTTTTCCTTTGTGTCCTGACCAGGCATCAAACCCTAGACATCCACAAGCCAGGCAGACACTCGATCACTAAGCCAAATGGCCAAAGCTGGAACTCTTGAGTTTAAATTTTCATTTTTAGTCATTGTTGTTAATGTTGTTTACTGTTTAGCATGTTAAGTTTTAAGTCTTAACTGATGGGTTTAGGGATTAACCCCTATGGTTCTTGCTTCCAGAAGCCTGCAAGCAATTAACCATTTGTTTGCATGTTCTTCTTGGGAGGACTAAAGCCATAAGCAGTTAACCATTTATCAGAACTGCAATCTATTAAGGCAGTGTCTGTGAAATACCCCAATGGAACTGCCCCAAGGAATCCTGTATTTAGGAGGCTTAGGAGTAAGAAACCTTCCTCCCTGAACCCTCACTCCAGAAAACTGACTTTGGAATTCCAAATCTCTAACCTACCCACCTTCTTACTTCACATAAAAAGGAGCAAGCAGGGATAACAGAGTCAGCCAGTTATAAATTAACTACATACCATAGTGCTCTAAATCAGTGGTCCGCAACTTTTTGGGGGCCACAGACCGGTTTAATGTCAGAAAATATTTTCACAGACCGGCCTTTAGGGTGGGACGGATAAATGTATCACGTGACTGAGACAAGCGTCAAGAATGAGTCTTGGCCCTGGCCGGTTGACTCAGCGGTAGAGCGTTGGCCTGGCATGCAGGAATCCCGGGTTCGATTTCTGGCCAGGGCACACAGTAGACGCGCCCATCTGCTTCTCCACCCCTCCCCTTCTCCTTCCTCTCTGTCTCTCTCTTCCCCTCCCACAGCCGAGGCTCCATTGGAGAAAAGATGGCCCGGGCACTGGGGATGGCTTGTGGCCTCTGCCTCGGGTGCTAGAATGGCTCTGGATGTAACAGAGCGAGGCACCAGAGGGGTAGAACATCGCCCCTGGTGGGTATGCCAGGTGGATCCCAGTCTGGGGATATTTTATATGTTCTTATTCATTTTGAAATAACCTTCTAAATTTTGTGAGCAGTATATGTATCCCTATGATATAACTGCTATGACCTGCTCAGTAAGGAATTTATGGTCAAACCATCCTGTGTGGTTCCTCTTGGTCACTCAGCTTATCATCAGGCCTGCCTTGTGGTCCTCCCATAATGTGTCAGGCAGTACAACGTGTGTATAGTCTATGTAAGGCTGCATTTTATTACATAGCTCCCCCCTTTTTAATTTACTGGTTTTAGACATTTGAGACAGCGTGAGAAACATGCATTCGTTCTTTCACTTATTTTTGCACTCATTGTTTGATTCTTGTCTATGTCCTTAATGGGGAGAAAACCTGTAACCTTAGCATATCAAGCCTACATTCTTTTTTTTTTGAAAATTTAAAAAAAATTTTATTTTATTTATTCATTTTAGAGAGGAGAGAGAGGGTGAGAGAGAGGAGAGAGAGACAGGGGGGAGGACCTGGAAGCATCAACTCCCATATGTGCCTTGACCAGGCAAGCCCAGGGTTTCGAACTGGTGGCCTCACCATTTCCAGGTCGACGCTTTATCCACTGCACCACCACAGGTCAGTCAAGCCTACATTCTAACCAAGGTACCTAGTTAGTGCAAGAGATATCAATTTTGATTTACTAGGGGAAGAATCAGACAAATGCTACAGTCAGAATAGAACAGACATTGTGCATTACAAGTAAGGGTAATAATGACTTTTTTCTTTGGATTTTATTTACTGATTTGAGAGAGATAAGTATCAATTTATAGTTACTTCATTTTAGTTTTTCATTGATTTTTTTTGTTTATTGTTTTTTAAGAGATAGAGATACACAGGGTCAGACAGGAAAGGAGAGAGATAAGAAGCATCAACTGGTTGTGGCACTTTAGTTGTTCATTGCTTTCTTTTTTTTTTTTTTTTTACAGAGACAGAGAGAAAGAGAGTCAGAGAGAGGGATAGACAGGGACAGACAGACAGGAACAGAGAGATGAGAAGCATCAATCATTAGTTTTTCGTTGCTCATTGCGACACCTTAGTTGTTCATTGATTGCTTTCTCATATGTGCTTTGACCGCAGACCTTCAGCAGACTGAGTAACCCCTTGCTCGAGCCAGTGACCTTGAGTCCAAGCTGGTGAGCTTTTGCTCAAACCAGATGAGCCTGCGCTCAAGCTGGTGACCTTGGGTCTCGAACCTGGGTCCTCAGCATCCCAGTCTGACTCTATCCACTACGCCACCACCTGGTTAGGCCATTGCTTTCTTATATGTGCCTTGACTGGGGTAGAGGAAGGATATAGCTGAGTTAGTGACCCCCTTGCTCAATCCAGGAACCTTTGGGCTCAAGCCAGCAACCATGGTATGAACTAGGATTTAACGCTGTTGGGCAAACAAGTGTGTTAGCCTTTGCTTGTTTGGTGCACGAGCACGGGGCAGTACAACGTGTGTATAGTCTATGTAAGGCTGCAGGTGCTTGCCCTCGGGGTAGCAGATGGTAGATTGTGAATGGCCTGCCATAATTAGGAGGGTGTTTTTCTATCTCTTGTTGGACCAGCCTTTAGAGTGGGATGGATAAATGTATCAAGTGACCGAGACAAGTGTCAAGAGTGAGTCTTAGACGGATGTAACAGAGAAAATCTGGTCATTTTTTAAAAATTAAGCATCGTTCAGACTTAAATATAAATAAAATGGAAATAAAGTAAGTTATTTATTCTTTCTCTGCAGACCGGTACCAAATGGCCCACAGACCGGTACCGATCCGCGGTCCGGGGTTTGGGGACCACTGCTCTAAATGGTTGCTTAGAGCCAACTGCAATACAAACCAAGAAAAGCTGAATCTTTATGAAGCTATGACCAGTAATCTGGAAACCCTTTTCCCTTTGCTGACCCCACCAACACTCCCCTTGAGTCCTGGAAACCTTAAACAAAGGAATCACATGCCCATTGCTTAGATTCTGTAAAGGTATATAACCTGTAAAAAATATAATCCGGGGAGCTCATGTTTTGGTGCTTTAGAGTCACATGCTCTGCCGGCTACTAATAAATTCTTCTTTCTTCAGCAATTAACTAGTCTGAGTGTCTTATCCTCGGCTGGGGCACACAATGTTAAGACAGTCTTCCTTAAGGAAAAAACCTGCCATCTATTTTCTCTGGTCATTGGCCATCTGAATAAACTGCCCTTAAAGATTAACTGCCTGACCAGGCAGTGTCATAGTGAACAGAGCATCAGTCTGGGATGCTGAAGACCCAGGTTTGAAACCCTGAAGTCGCCAGCTTGAGAGCGGGCTCACCAGCTTCAGCACAAGGTAGCTTGCTTGAACATGGGATCAGACATGACTCCATGATCACTGGCTTAAGACCAAGGTCACTGGCTCAGCTGGAGCTCCCGGGTCAAGTCACCTAAAAGAAGCAATCAATGAACAACTGAGGTGCTACAACTCTGAGTTGATGTTTCTCATCGCTCCCCCTTCCTGTCGGTCCCCCTCCCCTCTCTATCACCCCCTCACCACAAAAAAAAGAAAAAAAAAGAAAAAAAAAAAAGAGATTCACTCTGTCTCTGCTCACTGGCTGTGTATGTGACAGCATAAAGGCCAAATACTACAGTTTCCTATCTGGTAAAATAGTTTTAGTTCAGTGCCATAATTAAGTAACAATATTCAATTTTTCCTAGTCATTTTATTTGATTATATAAAGATGAAAAAAATAATTACTAGCCTGGCCCGTGGCAGTGCAAGTAGCTTGAGTATTGACGTGGAACACTGAGGTCACCAGTTAGAAATCCTGGGCTTGCCCGCTGAAGGCACATACTACAAGGAACCAATGAACAACTAAAGTGAAGCAACTATGAGTTGATACAGATCACTCCCAATCCGTCCTCTTTTCAGTGAAATCAATAAATAGAATCTTAAAATATAATAAAAAGTGGTTTATTGTATTATGCCAAGATTGCAGGTTTAAACCCTGGGCAGGCCACAGACAAGAAGCAACCAATAAGTGCATAAATAAGTGGAATAAATCTATTTTCTCTTTCTCTCTCCCTCCCACCACCCATCTCTCTGTCATTCTGAAAGACCAAGGATGCAGATATGATCACCAGTCACCTCACAAAGAGAAAGTGATCAGTGAATGCACAACTGTTAAGCAAATAAGTGTTAGCTTGCTCACCTTGTACTTTGACTGGTCCTTGCCCTCAGGGCTGCAGATTGTAAATTGCAGGTAACCTGCCTTTATTGGGAGGGGCCATTTGTTCCTGCTGTTTGACAAAGAAGGGTTTCTTTTACCCCTGGCCTATTTTGCTTGTGAGTGCTAAGAGAGAGAGGTAAGAAGTTTTTCCCTGCCTGCTTACCCATCCAGTGTTGTGAGACTCTAACAAACAGAGTAAACCACAATCCTCCAGCTCCACAGTTCCTTTACTATCTGACAAAATGCAGTGTTAACCTGCATGGCCATGGCTGCCAAACTTACATCTGGTGCAGCCAACAGATTTCAAATCAGATTGGTATGGAGTCACCAACACCCTTGAGGTGTAGGGTAAAGAAGTGGTCATTGGCCCTGGCCAGTTGGCTCAGCGGTAGAGTGTCGGCCTGGCGTGCGGGGGACCCGGGTTCGATTCCCGGCCAGGGCACATAGGAGAAGCGCCCATTTGCTTCTCCACCCCCACCCCTCCTTCCTCTCTGTCTCTCTCTTCCCCTCCCGCAGCCAAGGCTCCATTGGAGCAAAGATGGCCTGGGTGCTGGGGATGGCTCCTTGGCCTCTGCCCCAGGCGCTAGAGTGGCTCTGGTCACAACAGAGCGACGCCCCAGAGGGGCAGAGCATCACCCCCTGGTGGGCAGAGCTTCGCCCCTGGTGGGCGTGCCGGGTGGATCCCGGTCGGGCGCATGCGGGAGTCTGTCTGACTGTCTCTCCCCGTTTCCAGCTTCATAAAAATACAAAAAAAAAAAAAAAAGTACAAAAAAAAAAAAAAAAGAAGTGGTCATTGCTCTCCAGCATGTGGTTCACCACATAACTCATTTTGGGGGCCGAGGCTGTAGCTGCGTGTTTCTTGCAACCCTGCAAGAGGAAACCAGGAGTTCTGTACAAGAAGCTGGCTGAGGTTGAAAGCTCCAGGATGGCCTGCAGACCGAGCAGCAACAGTGGTATGTGCTGGAACGATCCCTCGAGAAAGAGCTGCAGGTCAGACTTCAGGCTAAGAACCAGTGGTGGCTTGAACTGGACCAAGTGTTGGAGAAGGAGGCTGAGCACTTTCTAGAGCTGCAGTATGAGATGGAGGCTGAGGACCAACGGCACCTGGAATGGGAGCGATCTCGACCTCAGAGGAGTTACAGGTTTGTGAGCTCCGGTTTTCCCTGAAAGTGGAACGTTGGCATTGACAGTTGGTGGAGAAACAACTGCAGGTGCAAGAGCTTGAATCTCAGCTTCAGGCCGAGAGCTGGCCGCAGAAGCTGAAGCAGACGCAAAGGACAGAGCTGCGTTTGAGCAAGCAGAATGGCTCTGAGCTGCTGGGAGCAGATGTTTCCGACACTTCTGAGGAGGAGGCTGGGACTGAAGCTGCTGTCTGCAGACCCAGAGCCTGCCCAGTGGTTGCTGACAAGGTAAAATCTCAGCAGCCAAGAGTTCGTGAGGGACAAGCACAACCCTTCCGCAGCAGATGAGGTATTCTGTTTCTGTCCTTAGATGGAGCTGGGGCACAATTTAGGCAGAACTCTACCAAGCCCCTGGCAGTGTGGTTGCTGAAGTTGTGGGATGTGGGGGTGGATGGCATCATGCTGTCCAGATCACAGGTGGAGAAATTGGCTGCCATCACTACACACTCCTCCTTGAGGCAGTGTCTTCAGTACTGCCAGGGCAACCCAGGAAACCACACCCTATTAGAATGAGTGATGAGGCCCTGGCCAGTTGGCTCAGTGGTAGAGCGTCGGCCTGGCGTGCGGGGGACCTGGGTTCGATTCCCGGCCAGGGCACATAGGAGAAGCGCCCATTTGCTTCTCCACCACCCCCCCCTTCCTCTCTGTCTCTCTCTTCCCCTCCCGCAGCCGAGGCTCCATTGGAGCAAAGATGGCCCGGGCGCTGGGGACGGCTCCTTGGCCTCTGCTCCAGGCGCTAGAGTGGCTCTGGTCACGACAGAGCGTCGCCCCGGAGGGGCAGAGCATCGCCCCCTGGTGGGCAGAGCATTGCCCCCTGGTGGGCGTGCCGGGTGGATCCCGGTCGGGCACATGCGTGAGTCTGACTGTCTCTCCCCGTTTCCAGCTTCAGAAAAATACAAAAAAAAAGAAAAAAAAGAATGAGTGATGACCTCCATTTGTACAGTCTGGCAGAATGCTGGAGAATTGCTGGGGGCAGTGAGTCAGTGGCAGTTCTCCAGTGAGTTAGTAAAGGTCCTTCGGGAACTAGATATGAAGAATGTTGTTTTCAACCAGACAAGAAGCGTTTACGGCTGGGATGAGGGATCTTATCCTCTGCAGCAGCCCGATCAGCCCCTTTTGGGTCACTGGTGGCTAGTTTGGGCCTCTACATGGGGCAGTTCATCAACAGGGTTACGCAGATGATAGCAGATTGGGGGATCTGGAGGCAGCACAGGCTCATAAAGCAGTGAAGGCTGTTGCCCATGCTTGCCACATCCCACCCCGCCCCCCGACTAACAAGGAAAATAGGCCTATAAAGGTTACCTGAACACAGATGTGGGTAGATTTGATTGTGGCTGGGGCTGATAGGGAGAAATTGGATGTCAGATCTAATAAAGTTATTTTGGAGCTTTGGTGGCAGCTTGAGCTGGAACAGAGGTTCCAGCCGCTAAGATGAAAGACCCCAGCAGCTACCAATAAAAGGACTGGTGTGCATGTGGCACAGTTGCAGGATTACTTGTTGGAGACAGTTGTGGGAGAGGAGGATCTTCCCCAAGACCCACTGCTCCTGTTTGACTAGGGGAAAGTCTGAGAGGCCACCTAACCTCTCAGGGGGTTGGGCAGGGAGGCCTGAGGTCCCATTTGAAATTGACAATCCACTGATCACCTTCTAATGTGCAGCTGCTGTTGGCATTAGAAGATAACAGGTCCCTTTTTTTTTGCAGTGGCAGCAGCAACAGATAAGAGAACTGTCAAGGTGGAATAGGCCTTGAAAGTGTTTGACTCCACCAGGCCCTGTGAGCTTGGACCTGTAAGGGATTTGGACGGGGCTGGTGGCAATGGACAGCGTGCTGAGGTCCATTAATAAAGAGCTGTATGCCTAGTTGCTGGTAATGGACCTTTACCTTGGTGATTTGCACAGACAGCTGGGCTGTCTATGGTGGACTGATCATTGAGCAGTGTAATGGACTCTTGGACCGCAACCAGAGGTGGGCACCGGCTCCCAAAGCGGCACTGGCTGCTTTTGGACAGAATGAGAGACCCCGATGGGGATAGGAGGCCCAGCTCCAGTGGAGGCCCTCCTGCACGGGGAAGCTGCTCTCAGACAGTTGCAGAGATACACCAAGGACATTTTACAGTTTCCATAGACCCAACCCTGGACTGACTATACAGGCCCTCCCACCTACGGTCTGGTCAGGGGCTAGAAAAGGGCTTTCAATAAGCGCTTTGGGCAGAGTGCTCAGGGAAACAGTGTGAAGGGCACCTTTGTAATTACTGTAATTGTGTAACTTGTGTTCTTGCTGTAGTCTGTTTAGGTTAGGTACCTCACTCCTCGCACAGGGACCATCAGGAGGACACCTGTCGTGTAGATTGTGAGGAGAGCAACCCTAAAGCGGTGGAATGTTGGGATAACAAGTCTGTTAGGCTTGCTTGCCTTTTCTTGTAAATTCTGAGACAGAGAGGGAAGTAGTTTTTCCCTGCCTGCTTAGTTGCCTGCCATTGCAAAAATAAATGTAATGGCCCACCATCCTCTGGGCTCCACAGTTCCTTTACCTTCTACCCAAATCCAATGTGAATGTGGTTGGCCTCTGGCCTTACGACAACTAAGTAGAACAATGAATGCTTCTCTCACTTTTTCTCTTACCAATCATTTAAAAAATTAAACTATATTGTTTAGAATTCAACTTTCCAAAGAAGAAAATACCCTTTTAATGCATCAATTAAAGGCTTAATTTAAAAATAACCAAATATGACAGACACTATTTCAGTCCCTTGAACTCAAACTACCTTCGTATCCAAAAATGAATTTATGTTTAAATATCAACAAGCAGAATATAAAAATGCAAAATTATGTTTAAAAAAATCTTTGAAATATTATAGCATAAAAACCACTGAGACTGTTTTCTCCATACAAGCAAATCATATTTAGGAAAATGCATTCTCTTTTTATTTATTTATTTATTTTTTTGCATTTTTCTGAAGTTGGAAACGAGGAGGCAGTGAGACAGACTCCCACATGCGCCTGACCAGGATCCACTGGGCATGCCCACCAGGGGGCGATGCTCTGCCCATCTGAGGCGTTGCTCTGTTGCACCCAGAGCCATTCCAGTACCTGAGGCAGAGGCCACAGAGCCATCCCCAGCGACCAGGCCATCTCTGCTCCAATGGAGGAGAGAAAGAGAAAGAGAGAAAGGAGAAGGGGAGGGGTGGAGAAGCAGACGGGCGCTTCTCCTGTGTGCCCTGGCCAGGAATCGAATCCAGGACTCCTGAACGCCAGGTCAACGCTCTACCACTGAGCCAACTGGCCAGGGCTGAAAAATGCATTCTTTAATATAAACTACTTCCATTATACAAAAACTTTTGAAGACCAACTATTCTAAAACTATCCCAACACAAAAAGCACATACATTGTTGAACTCTAAACATGATTTCCCAATTAACTGACTTGCTGATTAAAATTACAAAAGTTTCAATAAAAAATTATTTAGATCAGACTAGAACTTGATAAAGTTATTTACAAATAAACAACAGTAGCAATGGGCAATTTGTCAACAGTCTTTGAGATAGATTACATTCCCTGGTTCTAACATTAAAGAAATGTTATAACAATGACCCTCTATTTCAACTCTGTTTACCTTAACATAAACAAAATTAACCCAAAACACTACTTCCTTCCCTTCCTTCCCTTCTCTCTCTCTCTCTCTTTATGTGAGGAGGAGACAGACTCCTGCATGTGCCCCAACCAGGATCCACCCAGCAAGCCCACCAGAGGGCAATGCTCTACCCATCTGGGGCTCTTGGTCCATTGCAATGGGAGCTATTTTTTAGCACCTGATGCAGAGGCCATGGAGCAATCCTCAGCGCCTGGGGTCAACTCATACCAATTGAGCCATAGCGGCAACAGGATGGAAGAAAGAAAGAGAAAGAGAAAGAAAAAGAGAGAGAGAGAGAGAAGTGAGAGGGGGAGAGGCAGAGAAGCAGATGGGTGCTTCTCCTGTGTGCCCTGGTCAGGAATCGAACCTAAGATTTCCACACGCTGGGCCCATGCTCCAACAGTGAGCCAACTGGCCAGGGCCCAAAACACTTTTCAAATTGCAACAAAAGTCATTATTGGTAATTTCTGTAAAAGGTTTGGCTAATTGCTTAAACTACACTGTAACTTAAATATAAGTTACAACCTACATATATTACTGTAGGAGCAAACAATGGCATTGGTGTAACTGCAACCTACTTAAGATCATATGATGGTTCAAAACTCGTATTAAATTACCCTCCCCCCACTTTTTTCATTTTAGAGAGGAGAGAGAAAGAAAGAGAGAAGGGGGGGAGGTGCAGTAAGCATCAACTTCTATTTGTGCCTTAACCAGGCAAGCCCAGGGTTTTGAGAACCGGTGACCTCAGTGTTTTAGGTCCACACTTTTATCCACTGTGCCACCACAGGTCATGCATCCCATTACCTTTATAAAAAATTTTTATTTACTTATTTAGAGAGAGAAGAAGGAAGGGAGAGACAGAAACACTGACCTGTTTCTGTACGTGCCCTGACCAGTGATTGAACCTGCAACCTTCTGCATATCAGACAACACCCTAACCCACTGGACAGCAGAGCCAAATACCAAGAGTACAAATGGCCCTGGCCGGTTGGCTCAGCGGTAGAGCATCGGCCTGGCGTGTGGGGGACCCGGGTTCAATTCCCAGCCAGGGCACATAGGAGAAGCGCCCATTTGCTTCTCCACCCCCCCTCTCCTTCCTCTCTGTCTCTCTCTTCCCCTCCCGCAGCCGAGGCTCCATTGGAGCAAAGATGGCCCGGGCGCTGGGGATGGCTCCTTGGCCTCTGCCCCAGGCACTAGAGTGGCTCTGGTCGCCGCAGAGCGACGCCCCAGAGGGGCAGAGCATCACCCCCTGGTGGGCAGAGCATCGCCCCTGGTGGGCGTACCGGGTGGATCCTGGTTGGGCGCATGCGGGAGTCTGTCTGACTGTCTCTCCCGTTTCCAGCTTCAGAAAAATACAAAAAAAAAAAGAAGAGTACAATGACTGAAATTTCTTTTGAAAGCCAAATTTTTTAAACTTAAACTATATAGGTAAGTTTATTGTTATTAACTTAATTAGGACACTCCCACGCATACCTGCGTGCCCGCACATGGTATTTTGTGGAAGAGCCACACTCAAGGGGTCAAAGAGCCGCATCTGGTTCATGAGCTGCAGATTGCCGAACCAGTGTACCTAACCCATTGAGCTATTAGGCCAGAGTTATCTTTATCTTTTCATAGCTTTTTTTTAAAGTTTCACTGAAAATAATATACTACATTACAAATTTGTATTTAATCTAAAACTTCCAACACTGTATATCATAAAGCACTCTCATAAAATTCTTATATTACATTTTTTTCTTCAGTGAGAGGAGGGGAGATAGATTCCCTCCATGCGCCCTGACCAGGGTCCACCATCAACCCCCATCTGAGGCAGATGCTCTGCCCATATGAGGCCATGCTCACAACCAAGCTATTATTAGCACCTGAGGAAGTGACTCTGAGGAGTCATCCACACCAACTGGGCTGACACACTTGAATCAACCAAGCAATGTCTGAGGGAGGGGAACAGAGAAAAGTAGGGGGAGGAGAAGTAGATGGTCACTTTTACTGTGTGCCCTAACCTAGAATCAAACCCAGGACATTCACATGCCAAGTCCACACTCTACCACTGAGCCAACCGGCCAGGGCCTTATGTTACTTTTTAAAGAGTGTATTACTGGCCCTGGCCGGTTGGCTCAGTGGTAGAGTGTCGGCCTGGCATGCAGAAGTCCCGGGTTCGATTCCTAGCCAGGGCACACAGGAGAAGCACCCATCTGCTTCTCCACCCCTCCCACTCTCCTTCCTCTCTGTCTCTCTCTTCCCCTCCCGCAGCCGAGGCTCCACTGGAGCAAAGATGGCCCAGGCGCTGGGGATGGCTCCTTGGCCTCTGCCCCAGGCACTAGAATGGCTCTGGTTACGGCAGAGCATCGCCCCCTGGTGGGCAGAGCATCGCCCCTGGTAGGCGTGCCAGGTGGATCCCGGTGGGCGCATGCAGGAGTCTGTCTGAGTGTCTCTCCTCGTTTCTAGCTTCAGAAAAAAAAAAAGTGTATTACTATAACCATTCTAATGGTTCACAATAACATTTACATTAAACAAAATGTTTATTTAGAGACTAACAGAAACTACCCATTGGGGGAAAGAACCCTCCTATCCTAGTCTCAGTAAACTGAGGGAAAAACTTAATGCAAACACAGGGTTTCGCCTAAACAGGTGGTGGAACATTGGCCTGGGATAAAGATCCAGGTTCAAAACCCTGAGGTCTCTGGCTTGAGCACCAGCTCACCTGGCTTGAACACAAGTTCACCAGCTTGAGTGTAGGGTTATCACCTTAAGAGAGGTATCACACAAACGGCCCCATGGTCACTGGCTTGAGCCCAAAGGTCGCTCACTGGCTTGAAGCCCAAGACTGCTGGCTTGAACCCAAAGTCAAGGCACATTAAAAAAAGCAATCAGGCCCTGCCCAGCTAGCTCAGCAGTAGAGCTTCAGCCCGGCATGTGGAATTCCCGGGTTTGATTCCCAGCCAGTGCACACAGGAGAAGCACCCATCTGCGTCTCTACCCTTCCCCTCTCCTTTCTCTATCTCTCTCTTCCCTTCCCGCAGCCAAGGCTCCACTGGAGCAAAGTTGGCCCAGGTGCTCACTGAAGAAATAATGGGTAGAGCATCATCCCCTGGTGGGCATGCTCAGTGGATCCGGGTCGGTCACATGCAGGAGTCTGTCTGCCTCCCTGCTTCTCACTTCAGAAAAATACAAAAAAGATTTTTCCTTGAGACAACAATCACCATTGCTTTAAGTATACCTGAGCTAGTCATTATTTTTTATTTATTTAGAAACATTTGTTATCACATTCACTTATGTATTCTGTGGCTGATTCTTTATAATTGATTTAAAGAGAAAGAGGAGGGGGGAAAGAAGAGAAAGGTAGAGAGAGAGAAGCATGTTCCATTCATTTATTCATTCATTGGTTGCTTCCTGTATGTGAGTTGACCTGCAATCGAACTCACAACTTAGCCATCAACTTTGGCACATGAGGAAAATGGTCTAACCAACTAAAGTATTTGAACAGGGCCATTAGTTGCTGTTTTTCTAGTGATAGTTTTAATGGAACAATTGTTACCTACAGCATGACAGAGTATTTTAAGTTTCATCAAATGTACTGAATTTAAAAAAATTTTTTTTATTACACTGTAGTTTCTGGTCATTGTATGCCATCAAAACAAACATAAGGCCCTGGCCGGTTGGCTCAGCGGTAGAGTGTCGGCCTGGCGTGCGGGGGACCCGGGTTCGATTCCTGGTCAGGGCACATAGGAGAAGCGCCCATTTGCTTCTCCACCCCCACCCCCTCCTTCCTCTCTCTCTCTCTCTTCCCCTCCCACAGCCGAGGCTCCACTGGAGCAAAGATGGCCCGGGCGCTGGAGATGGCTCCTTGGCCTCTGCCCCAGGCGCTAGTGGCTCTGGTCGCAGCAGAGCTACACCCCGGAGGGGCAGAGCATTGCCCCATGGTGGGCAGAGCTTCGCCCCTGGTGGGCGTGCCAGGTGGATCCCGGTCGGGCGCATGCGGGAGTCTGTCTGATTGTCTGATTGTCTCTCCCCGTTTCCAGCTTCAGAAAGAAAAAGAAAAAAAAAAAAACATAAAAGTGAGATTACTGTTAAAAATATTTATGATTGGCCATGGACAGCTGGCTCAGTGGTAGAGTATCTTCCCTGTGTGTGGAGTCCTGGGTTCGATTCTAATTCAGAGGACAAAGGGGAAGTGATCATCTGTTTCTCCACTCCTTCCCCCCTCCCTTTCCTCCTCATCTCTCAGACCAAGGCTAAAATGGTTTCAGCAAATTAGATCCCCCTGCTGAGCTGGATCTACCTTACTTCAGGCACTAAAAGAACTCAGTTGCCCAGCAACAGAGCAATTGCCCAGACTACCAGAGCACTGCCTGGTCCGGGGCTTGCCTGGCAGATACTGGTAGAGGGACATGGGGGAGTCGATGTCTGCCTCCCCCAACTCCCACTTATTAAAAAATAAAATCTTACAATTATGTGTAATTCAAACTACAGATAAGAATTCTAGCAAGGTAATCTTAAAAATAAAAATTCAGTTATTCCTTTTCAATACAGCATTAATTATGTCCAATTCACAGATGGTGATTTCAGAAGGAAAAAAAAATATCTAGGGAAGCACCATTTATTGCAGACTAACTTTCATGATTAGTAACTGACTACAGATATTTCAAGCAGATTTTGCTCTAGATAAAAAAAAGTACACGTCACAGAGTGAGATTACAACATGCTTTGTACAATAGTTTACATGAGAAGAACTAACTGTACTATGCATTTATAAGCACATTCTGTATTTATCAATACTGGTCACAAGGTTGCTAATGACAATAGAGTAGTAGTTTAAAATACTAGTGGTGAATATTAAGAGCCAGCAACATACCCACCAATCTTTACTATTTCCCTGTTTATATCTGCACTGTCCTCTTTCAGGTCTCTTTCCCTTATTTACCCGCCATTTTGACCAACAGGGGCAGCCATTACTTAATGTCAGTGACAAGAAGTTTTTATACTAATCAGCAAGGAATCCAACCCTGGTCTTGCTCAAACACAGGAAACAAAGCACAGGAAATAAACACAATAATAAAATTCTATTGAAAGAACTACTTATGTGGTGGCTGGGCCGAAATAAGTAAAGAAATCATATAAGGTTTGGTGAAAGACACAGGTTAATGCACTGGGCAAACACCCGATGCTTCTGCTGTGAAGTACCTGTAGCTAACTACATAAAAAACAGGAATGTTATTAAGCCTAAAACATACAGTTGAAATTAAACATCCCAGTCGACTGCCAAAAGAAAAAACAGCATAGAGGGCATAAAAGTCGAAATTATGAAAACATATTCACAGTGTTCTCATTTTAAAATTCGGAGATGATCTAAGCAAAATACCCTAAAAGAAGTATTCAGACCAGCACAAAAGCATCGCAGTCTTTTATGAAGGTACAAGAGAGAGTTTCGACAACTGTGAATTAGCTTTCCGACGTCACTTAACACCAAAACATTCCTTTGAAGCCCCAGTGAGCGACAACGAAGCTCAAGGGCCGCAGGAGCCAAAACAGGAGCAGGGAGACATGGCAGTGTCATTCCGCGCGAGATTGCCTTACCTTGTCCAAAAGGGCCTTCGTCCTGGCGCCATCTTCGTGAAGCTTCACGAAGCCAAATAGACAGCTGTGGAAACAGATACGTGAGGCTTGTTAACGTTTTGCAAAAGCCACTGACCTTTCCCGTCTGTAGTTCAAAGTCCATATAAGTGGCGTTGCTAAAACTCAGAGATCACCTCCCTACTGCCAGCGGAACAAGGAGGTACTAGCGTCTCTAGAGCTGGGTAAGAATGTGATGGTGGTGCGTACCTGTCCAATCCTCCGAGCACCTCCTCCTCTTCGGCTGTCAAGCTTAAGGACCCCTCCTTGCTCTCGCCACTCGCTTTTCCCGCCGCCATTTTCTTTCCTTCATCACCGAAAGACGCGGTAGTAGCAACAGTCACTCCGCAGGATTTCATGGAAAAGCAACAATGTTACAACTCTAAGTCCAAAAATCACCAAACCTCAATCCAGAGCTTAAAAGACCACCTTGCCGCGTAACACTGGCACACTAACTTGAACACTACTACCTTCCCCTCCGCGGATGGCGGCGAAGGAAACACCAAGGTGATGGCGAAAGCAGCGGATGCAGGTAGGAGCTACGAGCCTCGGTTACAAAATCACATCTTGGGATAGGCGGAAACACCAGAAAAGGCGGAAGCTTGCACTAGTGGGAGGATTTTGTAAAATCACAAACTTCGCTAGCACTAGCACAAAGTTGTAATTGTGTCACACAGGGAAACCCAACTCCCCGGGATGCCTCCTCCCTCCCAACCAGCCAAGCCCGGCCAATTGACGCAACTAGTTTGTCTCACGTGACCTTTGTTGACTTACGTCAGCTCTCGCTCTACTAAACTTGCTAGCTCCTGGAACCGGCCCATAATTACACCACGCCCCAGACCTGGGAGAGGAGAAGCTATGAATTCCGGTGGTAATTGGTTGGTTGATAAATCTGGGAAACGTTACTCTAACACCAGATGAAAAGAAGATTATTTTGATACCCAAATAAACTTATTTGAAGAAAGTATCCGGCATTGTTACTCAATACGTGAGATGTACAACGAAAGGAACGCTGTGGAGGGTCGATATCTGGAAGGCACTGGAGAGCGCGCGAATGCAGTTTAGGAGCAGTGACTTCCTTCATTGGCCCTGTACCACAGGGTATTATGTGGCCGCAGGAGCCTCAGGACCTAGCAACAGTTCCGTGATACTGAACTGGCTCTGTAGAAAGCTCAATACTTTTAGCACCTCTGAAAGTAATGGGGTTGTGGCCAACTCTCCCCATCATCCTAGCCCCTTCCCGATCATTGAAAGACAAAAGATCAAGCCCTTGAGAGTTCAGCTCATGTCCTCCCTATATTCTGGTTATTTACTGCAACTCTAAACTCTGACTTTTTGTTTGTTTTGTGTTTCAAACTTTATTACCAAGGTTCTTCATCTTAATAAACTAAAACAATGATTTCTGATTTCTGTATAAGCAAAAACTAGAAACACCTGCAGTGTCCAATGAACTTCAGCAAAACACTATTAAATAAAGATTTTTATCAGATCTGTAAACAAAATTTTTAAAACACTCACAAAATAGTAGCTCCAGGCCCTGGCCGGTTGGCTCAGTGGTGGAGCATTGGCCTGGCGTGCGGGATTCCCGGGTTTGATTACCGCCAGGGCACACAGGAGAAGCGCCCATCTGCTTCTCCACCCCTCCCCCCCTCCTTCCTCTCTGTCTCTCTCTTCCCCTCCCGCAGCCAAGGCTCCATTGGAGCAAAGTTGGCCCTGGGTGCTGAGGATGGCTCTATGGCCTCTGCCTCAGGCTCTAGAATGGCTCTGGTTGCAGCAGAGCAATGCCCCAGATGGGCAGAGCATCCCCCCTGGTGGGCATGCTGGGTGGATCCCAGTCTGGCGCATGCAGGAGTCTGTCTGACTGACTCCCCATTTCCAACTTCAGAAAAATACATACACACGCACACACACACACAAAATAGTAGCTCTCAGTAACTTTTTCAAGTTTATCTTCCTCAGAAATTGACAATTAAGTTTCCTTTACTTTTGAAAGCCACACCACAATTCTGCCCAAGATCTGGAACTTTATCACCATGGTAGCAAAGTGGTACTTTTCCATCTGGAATTGTTCAGGCAGAGCTTAAGCCACACTCCTTAAACTTTTCAGACTGTGTGCCCCAGCTGGTTTAATATGCTGAGATTTTTGTCAGTTGCTTTACTCAGCATGACTTGTAATAGTGAAAAGTATTTGCAGCCAAAAGTATATACAGCCCCTGAACTAAGGTGTGTAAGTGTTGCCCTGGCTGGTTCGCTCAGTGGTATACCATCTGCCTGGCTTGTGAAAGTCCTGGCTTTGATTCCTGGCCAGGGCACACAGGAAAAGCAACCACATGCTTCTCCACCCTCCCTCCTCTCCTTTCTATCTCTTTCTCCCCTCCTGCAGCCAAGGCTCCGTTGGAGCAAAGATGGCCCAGGTGTTAGAATGGCTCTGCTTGCAGTGGAGCAATGGCCCAGATGGGTATAGCATCGCCCCCTAGTGGGCATGCCTGGTGGATCCCAATGGAGCGCATGCAGGAGTCTCTGGTTCTGCCTCCTGGCTTCTCACTTCAGAAAAAAAAAAAAAGTGCCTAAGTGTTTCTTAGCCTATATTTATTTTTCCACAGCAGAAATAGTGTTATTCCAAACTTTATAGACAACTGAAGTTTTTTAATCACTTTCTGCATGTACTTCTTATCCCACACATAGTCATTTGGGCGGGCAGTTTGGTGAGGTTCTCTTGGTTCATGGTTATTTCTTTTCAGCTTTTTGGAGATGAAGTCCACCGCATGGCAGAACTAAAGTTGATACTCAAGCAGTCTTCACCAAACCAGCTGAGAAGAAGCACACGCACACACACTAGGAAGCAATATAGTAGCTAGAAGCAACTGTAATATTTTAAATTTTATTATTAGAGGATGCAGGGATAGAGATATAGAGAAACATTGATTTGTTGTTCCACTTACGCATTCATTCACTCCTGTACATGCCCTGACTGAAGAACCTGCAACCTTGGCATATGAGGAGGATAGTTTTAACTAACTGAGCTACCCAGCTGGGGCTCTGCAAAGTTCTTTTGATGACAACTTTGTGAAATCTGAGTTAATGAGTTCATAATAATATCTAAATTTTTTAAATTACAAGAAATTGGATCTCTAAAGTGCTCTGATCTCACATTGGGGCTTTAATTGAAACTACTTGTGTACAAGCCTAAGAAAGAATACTTAAGCTTGTTGCTTTGACATCTTAGGACAAGCGGTGCAGGCCACCAGCCATGAAAATTGAGTACATCCAGTACATGGCCGGAGGAAAAAAGATAAACAACCGTTAGAAATGTAGCAATATTTTCCACTGAACTCTATGTACCCAGCAGCAGGGAAGCCCTACCCTAGAGATTTAGCCAAGAATAAGGTCAGCTAACCGCACCCCTCCCGCCCTTGTAAATGCTGCTTGCTTGCTCAGCCTAGATAGCCACCCTATAAAAAGGAGCCATTTTAGAGGCTCAGGGCAGCAGTGTTCCCTTGCGTGGGTTGCCTGCAGTCCCTGCGCAGGTTTGCAATAAAACTTATAAAATTCACTTTGGGTTTGCTGTGGTCTGTCTCCTGGGCTGTAACATATGGAGGCCCCAGCGAGATTGGCCATGTAAGACCCCTCCTCATGGAGTGGGCTGCAGCAGACGTTGGTAGCTGGCCAGCCTCCAGCAGTTGCCATTTGGAAACTGAATTTGACTGATTGGAAACATTTGGAGTCTCAAGACTGTTTGGAAAGGAAGCTTCCTCTTTGAATATTTGGAAAAAGAGCTCTGGTTGGAAAAGGGTGTAGTGGAGCAGGCGGGATGCCACCTGATTTCTCCCCACCTGGTTGGTCAGGGAACGCAGGAGGCTGCCTTCTCCCTCTTGGTTTTGGTTTAGAAGTTTTGTTTGTTTCGTGTGCATATTTGATTTGTTTGTCTGCTTTGCCCATTGCTTCCTCACAGGATTCCTTTGAGAGTAAAGAGCCATGGGTCAGGGGCAATCTACTGCCCTAACACCTCTTCAGTGCTTGCTTGATAACTTTTCTAATTTCTCTTGCAGGGCACGAGACTATGGGACTCCTGTTGATTCCACCACGTTGCGGACTCTTTGTGAACCAGAATGGCCAACCTTTGGTGTAGGGTGGCCCTCGGAGGGCACTTTCAATTTACCCACACTCTTTTCTGTCAGGGCAAATGTCTATTGGGTCCCACACCCTGACCAGATGCCATATATAGATGTGTGGATTGACATAGCCACGGGAAGACCACGTTATGTTAAGAAATTTTTTAAGAACTATATTAAGGGAGATAAAGTCTGGACAGGAGGAAAAGCTGTCCTATTGGCAACCCCAAACGAAGGCAAAGGGAGGCTTTCCTCCCAAAAACAAGAAACTTTGAGAGAACAGCCACAGCCTGCCCGCAGACTTTATCCAGTACTACCAGAAGATCCAGGGGCCGCTGAGTCCTTTCTAGATCCCATTCCTCCTCCGTATCCAGAGCAAGCTGAGGACCTGCCTAAAAGCCACAGGGCTACCCCCGCAGCAAACCCACAACCTGGACTGGCCCCCTCTTGGGAAAGCCCACCCCATACTCGTACAGATGCCAATTATGGTCATCCTAGTATGCCACCAGCTCCAAAGCCGGCACCTTTGCTTCCCCCCCGAGAAGCTGCAGGGGGGGATCCTAGGGGCCTGGCTAGATTAATTTATGTCCCCTTCTCTACTAGTGATTTATATAATTGGAAACATCAGAACCCCCATTTTCAGAGAAACCCCAGAGTCTAATTTCTCTTCTTGAAACCATTTTCCGTACTCATCGTCCTACTTGGGATGGTTGTCAACAGGTTCTTTATACTCTCTTCACTTCTGAGGAAAGGGAAAGAATCTACCAAGAGGCTGCTAAAGCAGCACTAGGGGATGGAGATCTACATAGCCTTAGTTGAAGGCAAGAATTAGAGGAAGTTCTCCCTTTGATCCCCCCTGACTGGGACCCCAACACTTCTAGGGGACGGGAGGCTCATAAACGTAGCCTCTGTCTCCCAAGCGGCCCCAGACATTATTAGAAAGAAGTTACAAAAGTTAGAAGGATTTGAAGGAGAAAATAGAAGCAAGCTTTTAGAAATTAGTCAGAAAGTTTATATGAACAGGGAGGATCCAGAGATATGAGGTGCGGAAAATGTGGCAAAAATACTAATCACAGCCCAACAAAAGAAACCCGCTAAAGGAAAGCCACAAAGGAAAGGGCAGAATAGTAGACTGCCTCTAGACAAGACTGCCTCTCCTCTGCAAGGAGACTGGGCATTGGAAAAATGAGTGTCCTAAGCTAAAGGAGAAGAAAGGACAGGTCCTCTTTGAGGATCAAGACTGAAGGGGCTGGGGTTCCATACCGTTAGGCCCCCAGGAACCCATAGTAACACTGTCCATTGATAGGAAGCCCACAAATTATAGAAACTAACTAAAGACCTAAGAGAGTGCTGGAGGAAGTATAGAGTAGAAACTAGTTCCAGATATTCAGATATTCACCTACTGACTCAAAGAAATTTTTACCCATTTAGAAAATAGAGGGTAAAAATTAATATTAAGAAGATACATTGAGAACTCTCTGTAAATTAAAAATAGCCAACTTAAGAGCAGACTGGCCTAACCAAGGATTGCTAGACCCCTAGAAAACATAGAGAGTCTAGCATACTATCACCAGCACCCACTCGCAGGCAGGTGGCATGGTCAGTATGCAGCCTAGTACGGCAGCAGAGGTAGAGAAAGAAAAGGTAGCCAGGCTGCAGCTGGCTGCAGGAGAGGTGGCAGAGAAAATGAGAAGCAGCAGGCTCGCCTCACAGTTTCGGGCACCTGCCCCTTCCCCTTAGGCACCGGGAATCCCAGGCACCCTAACTGATTCCCATAGTGTATACAACAAAGAAACCTCTTTCTTAGCTCAAGGGCTGAGCCACTGCTTGGTCAGGCAAAAGATAATAAATAGCGCAGTAAGCTAGAGGCTATCATCAACTTGCTACAGCCCCCTGCCCTCCTCTGCTTTGGCTCTGGGGAATCCCCGCCTCCTACTTGGAGCCATACCTGAGGAGAAGATTTAGGGAAAACAGCCCCTTCTACACCCACTGCTTTAGCCATAATAGTCAAGAATTATAAGAAAAGGGTCCTCAGGGAATTATAGGGTTACTATGTCCCTGAGGAAATTGAGGACCTTAAGTAAACTAGAATACCCCACTGTTAAGAAAATAAGTTTATAAAATTGTGTTTTTTTAGTTTACTACCCCGACCCTTATAATGACTTAATGTTGAAAAGCTCTATAGGTCAAAAAGAGGGTTGTTAGCATCTCTTTGCCAGCTGGGAAGCCACAAAATAGTAACTACATTTTAACCATACTTTATTTTTCTCTGAAAATCAGTAGTTCATTAGGGATAGTAGTTTATAATCTCTTATTGTGAACTGTACTAAATTTGTACTAATAATAAAGCATATAGAATTGTATAGTCTGTCAAATACAAAGACTTCCTTTTTGTACCAGCGACTTGTTGTTGTAAAAAAAAAAAATTTCTATGTTAGAAATGTATATGTTATTTCAACAGTCTTTTGTTAATTCTCCTTTTCATTTGCTATTTCAAAGCCTGTAATATTAAAATTTTAGTTTAAATATTAAGGGATATATAATAATTCAATAATTGTTAATTGTTCAATGTTGTCACAAAACTCAGAGTGACAAATATTACTATTGATTAGCTTAATAGAAGAATTCTTAACATAATAGGTAGAAAAGAGAACTCTAGAGACATAATCTTGAACCTCCACCTGATTTACCACCCTATCAAAAAGTGCAGAGGTAAAACTGCTTGGGTTTTACTTAATGTTTCCTATAGAAATGTCATAAATTAGAGCCCTCATAGTTCCAACCGAGTTAAAGGGCAGGGTGCTGATTTAAGGTGGCATAAGACCAATAGTTCAATTACAGCTGATAGTTAAGGAAGGAGAAAATAAGAAATAGTTTAAATTCTTTTTTCCAAGTGACCTACAGAATTAGAAAGCTCAGAACCCCCTTTTCTGAGAGGAGCCACAAGTCTGAACAGGACTGTTAGAAATCTGTACTGTACATAGGCTGCCCCACTTACAACAACTGAGACCATCTTGAGAAAATGTTTCTAATTGCCTAGCCTAAGCGGGACCCCACCACCCAAGCAAGTGAAGAAATTTTTAGATACTTTCCACCAGTTTCGGTTAGCCTGGATCAGAGGAGATAGTCAGAAAAACAACCATAAGTTTATCTAAGCTGTCAGAAGTTATTCAGGATCCTCAGAAGACCCCCACAGCTTTCTTAGACTATAGAAAGCTTACAGAGTCTATACACCCCTAGACTTAGAGGAGCCAGAAGATACTAAGGCAGTCAACTTAGCCTTTACATAGCATTAAGCTCTAGGAATTAGAAAAGAAATGTATTATAAGTTTTTCATTAGGTAGAAACATCAGCTGCTAAAACTAAGCATTTTGGAAGGGACGTTGCTCCTCCCTCATTCTCATGGCCATAAATAACTCTGGCCCCTAAGATGGCTGGTTAGCCAAAGATGGTTAAGATTCCTAAAGGCAGGAACAACCTAAGACAGGCACAGTGGAAGAGGGGCCATCAGGATAAGGCTTAAGAACCAGCAAAGACAAGGCTCAAACCCTCATCCCAGAGAATGCAGGAGACTGCTCTACTGAAGTAGTGGTCATCATCCACTGTCTGGGCCACCTAGAGAGGAGGACTCTGTAGAAACTCTCAAGAAAAACCAAGCAAACAGCTGATGATGCTACCAATAAGGTAACCCTAAAACCAGTGGGGTTTTAGGAAATTTTAGTAACTTTTCTAGAACCCAGGTTGCCAAAGGTTTTTATTTTTTTACAACTAATTAGAAAAGACAGACTTAGAATCTAATAGAGAAAGCATAATTTCTAAGTGTTTAGTCTGTACCCAAATAAAAAGCAAAGTAAGGAAATTATAAAGAGAAACAGAGAGAGAACTTTCTCAGGTGAACACTTAGAAATAGATTTTACTAAAGTAATTGACAGGTAGAAAACATGAATTGGATCTTTTTTTTTTTTTTTTTCATTTTTCTGAAGCTGGAAACAGGGAGAGACAGTCAGACTCCCGCATGCGCCCGACCGGGATCCACCTGGCACCCCCACCATGGGGCGACGCTCTGCCCACCAGGGGGCGATGCTCTGCCCATCCTGGGCGTCGCCATGTTGCGACCAGAGCCACTCTAGCGCCTGAGGCAGAGGCCACAGAGCCATCCCCAGCGCCCGGGCCATCTTTGCTCCAATGGAGCCTCAGCTGCAGGAGGGGAAGAGAGAGACAGAGAGGAAAGCACGGCGGAGGGGTGAAAAAGCAAATGGGTGCTTCTCCTGTGTGCCCTGGCCTGGAATCGAACCCAGGTCCTCCGTACGCTAGGCCGACGCTCTACTGCTGAGCCAACCGGCCAGGGCAACATGAATCGGATCTTAAAGGAGACTTTACACTTCTTTTAAACTGGCAAAAAGTAGCCCACCTTACTCCCCTTAGCCCTCCTTAGGGCGAGGTACACCCCCTACAGGGAAGAATTCACTCCTTTTGAGATAATGTTTAGGAGACTCCCTCCCTTCCTACCAAAACTCAGAGAGGAAATAAAACAACTAAATTAAATAACCACTTCTTCCTTAAGTACTTACAGCAGGTGTCCCCAAACTATGGCCCCCTGAGGCCATTTATCTGGCCCCTGCCACATTTCCAGAAGGGGCACCTCTTTCATTAGTAGTCAGTGTACTAGAGTACTGTATGTAGTGGCCCTCCAATGGTCTGAGGGTCAGTGAAGTAGCCCCTAGTGTAAAAAGTTTAGGGACCTCTGAGTCTTACAGGGTCTACAGATTACTCAGCAGGCTGTCCAAAAGACTGTCTGAGAGGTGATTCCAGCACTGCCAGAAGACCTAATACATCCCTTCCAGCCTGCAGACTCAGTCTAGGTAAAGAAGTACACCACCCAAGACTGACTCCCACGTAGATGGGTCCACACACCATGATCCTGACTACTTCCACTACTGCCACGGTAGAAGGCATACCTGCCTGGGTGCACTGCAGCTGGCTGAAGCTTGCAGTCCCAGCAGAGACACCTTGTAGATAGTGGAGACTGACCCCGCCAACCCTTGTAAGCTGACCCTGAGAAGGACAGCATGCCCTGCTTCAGCCACAAACCAGAAGTTGACTGGTCCACACATGGCTAATGCCTAGAAAAACTCAGTAAAGACCTCCTTTTAATTAGATTTTGGGGAGGGAGGAGAACTAAGGTCAAAGGAAAGCCAGAACAAGTTGTCTTAAAAGTCAATACATGTACTACTATAAGTCCTTTAATTAGAAGGAAAGCTATAAGGTAATAAAAAATATATATGTACTTACACTTAACCTATAAATACTAGCTACATAGAGGGAGGACACCTCCAAGAAGAAGTATACTTTAAAAAAATTTACTTATTGCCAGCTTAGTTGTCACTAAAGGTAAAGGTTAAAATTTGTAAAATTAAAATTTCTTACTGAAAGGAAATTATAGTTTTGATAATAAAAGATATAAAGTATAAAAATACTTTAGAACAAAAGAGGGAGAAAGTAAGTTATTATAAAGCCAGATATTTCTGAATAGATAAGAAAGTTCATAAAAATTAAAGGTTTATGTAAGTTGCAGAAGGTTTATGCAAGTTGCAGGAAGTCAGTACAGAAAAGAAAAATACAAGGCAGAAAGAAATTAGCATAAGAATTTATTCTCTTCATCCTCTTGGCTCACTATGTTACTTACTGCTCTTACCAGACCCCTCGTTTTGTTTATAGTAGGGGTGTCACCATTGGTTCATGTATTATCAACTGCCTCACGCAGTATGTACAAAAGAGAATTCAAGCTGTAAAGCTTGTAGTACTAAGGGCACACTATCAGCGTGCCAGCACATACTAGGGAGGACCCCTGACCCAATTAGCTTATAGCTACAGCTAAAGTAGAAAATTCTCATGAGCCTCAGCAAATCTAATCTTGCTAGCAAAAGCAAGATGTGTTCCTTATGTATCAGCCCTACAGATATTGCAGGAAGGTAGTTTATTATCTTAGAACAGTGTGTACTTGTGTACTTTTACAAAGATATTGTACAAACATGCTGAAAACATTATAACCTTGTAGGTTTCGCCTATAAATATCCCTCTGCCCCTGAGCTCATCTCTGACCATTGTGAGAGGCGTAGTAGGTTGATCCCTGGCCAGTGTATAAAACCCAAATTGATTACATCAGTTTAGGGTCCAGTTCCACTTTGTTGCAGTTGCACCATAGCATTTGTTCGAGAAAGAATAAATACTGTAAGACTTATGGTCTTAGCTCAGCCCTACCAGATTATACCCAGTTTGGATGAGCAATACTAGTAAGAAGAAAACGAGGGAATGCGACATTTTAGGACAAATGGTGGAGGCCACCAGCCATGAAAACTGAGTACATCCAGTACATGGCTGGAGGAAAAAAGATAAACAACCGTTAGAAATGTAGCAATATTTTCCACTGAACTCTATGTACCCAGATCAAGGAAGCCCCTACCCTAGAGACTTAGCCAAGAACAAGGTCAGCTAATCGCACCTCTCCCACCCTTGTAAACGCTGCTTGCTTGCTCAGCCTAGATAGCCACCCTATAAAAAGGATACATTTTAGAGGCTCGGGGCTGCAGTGTTCCCTTGCATGGGTTGCCTGCAGTCCCTGCCCAGGTTTGCAATAAAACTTATAAAATTCACTTTAGGTTTGCTGTGGTCTGTCTCCTGGGATGTAACAGTTGCTATTTGAAGATACTTTAAACCTTAAAAAGCAAATCATAATACCACTTTCTTAATTCTGACTTTTGATTTTAAATAAGTAGAGGAGGTGCTTGGAGTATGACACAATTCTGTTCCTACAACAGTGATGTAACCCAAATTTCGATGTAAGTCAAAATATACCCAGCCCAACACAAATGAAACATTTCTGCTTTGGGGGATTTAAATTTTTTTTTATTTTAAAGTGAAGTGAGAGGCACAGAGACAGACTCCTGTATGCACTCCATCTGAAAAGGCCCGTACCAGGGGATGCTCTACCCAACTAGGGCCACTGCTCTGTTTTTTGGCAGTTAAGCCATCTCAGTACCTGAGGCAAGGCTGTGATGCCATCTTCAGTGACTGAGGCCAACTTATGCAAGCCATTCAAGCCATGGCTACAGGAGGGAAAGAGAGAAAGAGAAGGGGAAGAAGGAAGGGTAGAGAAGCAAATGATCACTTCTCCTGTGTGCCCTGACTGGGAATCAAACCCAGAACTTTCACACACCAGGCTTATGCTCTACCGCTTAGTCAACCAGCCAGGGTCAGAATGCTTTTAGTAGTCAAAAATGGCATAGGTAAGGATACTGGGGGATGTAAACTCCATCACTCAAATTTCAAGTTACTGCATATTCTTCTGCCATGCACAACCAAACTAGTTTGCCCACATACTCTGAGTGTACAATGCTAACAGCATAAGCTGAAACACTCACATCTCAATTTTTTGGAGTTTTTATGGCAGCATGATAAACTTGAAAAGTCGTATGTCAAGACTGTCATAACCTGAGGACCCCTGTACTTTAATTTGAAGAAAAACAGGCCTCTCTCAATCACTATTCTATTTTGTTAAATAGATTGATTTTAGAGAAACAGAGAGAGGGAGGGAGTAGCACCTGAGGAGTGGAGGATTGATTTGTTGTTCCAGTTTGTAAAGCCAGTAGCCAAGGTCACCATCACAGCTCTCTGGCCCATGCAGGTTCACATTTGATTTGGACAGACAATAATGAAACAACAGAGCCAAGTTAATGGTGGGCCATTAACTTTAATCCTAGCTTGCACCCGGCAGGCAAGAAATACACACAGTGGGAAAACACTTCCCTTTCCATTCAAGGATCCCAAAGCCACTGATTCATCTGAGTTTCCTATAATCAAAGGTTTCTACCTCACCAGCCTTATTCAACTCTGTTCCCCATCTCATTCTCTCTGCACAAACTGGTTTCTGCTTCAGGACTCTGCCATCTTGGCTGCTTCTCCTCTCCTCCATGTGCCCTTTCTCTGCTCTCCTGCAGCATTGGCTCCCCTGGCCCATTTTATAAATTAGAAATCAAAACCTTCAATCCAATATACAAATAATGCAGTATCTGATACAAATCACTTATCTGAGGGGAATCCCCTTATAATGGGATTCCTCATGAGAGTGTACCATCCTCCACCCCCTGTCATGCAACAGTCAAGGGTGGGAAAGGTTTAGTCTTAAAACTAAGCCTTAGGCTATAACAACCCTGCCTGCTTACAGCCTGTTCCCCACACCCAATGCAAACTATATGTGAACAAACATATATATAATATTTACAAATTTATATGACCAACACACTGTGCATTCACTGGTTGTGTCACATATGTGCCCTGACTGGGTATCAAACCTGCTAAATTTTGATATCCTAATCCACACCTTCTGGTATTGGGTGCCACTTCTATGGGGGTGAGAATTCCTCGCTGTTCTTTCCCTATTCCCTTAGTGGGTAAAAATCCCTGATCAAGCATCTGAGTACTGACTAAACTATTAGGACTGACAAGCAACACTCCCATATTTTTCAAACACCTCTACCCCACAAATTAACTGGCCATCCAGGGAACTCATAAGGCTTTAAAAATCCAGAATGACCTTCTTCATCTTCCCATTGCAAAAAAACAAGAGCTTTTTGTTGAGGGGATTTGTAATTCTGTGGCTGCTGTATAAGTGGGCCAGGAAGGAGACCAGTGTAGCTTAGCAATAACAGATACATCAGCTCCAGTATCTAAAAGTCCTTTAAACTTATGCTCATGTATTGTTAGTTCCATTTCAGGGCATTCCTGACCTATTTTTTGAATCCAATTGTCAAAATCAGAGGAGCCAAATCACCAATTTCCTTGGGGCCCCTTTTGCAGGATGTGGCCTGAGAAGCAGAATTAGCATCCTTATACTATTCTTCTAACTGCCTGAAATAGCCGTGAGACAAATTCTTGAAATGACTTATTAGGGACCTACTTAATTTTGCTCAATTCCTTCATTTTGCCTGAGTATAACCTTACACATAAACAAGACAATTTATGCACAAAAAACACAAGTATAACATATAACTTTGATTAATCCTAATACATAAATTGCTATTTGGCTCCTAACTCTGAACACACCTCACAATGCACTAACCAAATCAGTAAGTCTTAAGGCTCTACATTCTATTCTATTAAACTTATTTTTATTTATTTTTATTTTTTTCATTTTTCCGAAGCTGGAAACGGGGAGAGACAGTCAGACAGACTCCCGCATGCGCCCGACCAGGATCCACCTGGCATGCCCACCAGGGGGCAATGCTCTGCCCATCTGGGGCGTCACTGTGTCATAACCAGAGCCACTCTAGCGCCTGGGCCAGAGGCCACAGAGCTATCCCCAGTGCCCGGGCCATCTTTGCTCCAATGGAGCCTCGGCTGCGGGAGGGGAAGAGAGAGACAGAGGAAGGAGAGGGGGAGGGGTGGAGAAGCAGATGGGCGCTTCTCCTGTGTGCCCTGGCCGGGAATCGAACCCGGGACTCCTGCACGCCGGGACAATGCTCTACCGCTGAGCCAACTGGCCAGGGCCTATTCTATTTAAATTTAAATGAGCGTTTCTTATAAGTTCTAAAATCATTTTCTAAATATTAGAGCCAGCATTTCCAATTTTTGCAAGCAAAAAAAAAAAGAACTTAATTCAGGCCTTAAAAACAGACACATTTTAGACAACATTAAACAAAGACTAAACAGAAACGAGAATTAGACAAACCAGAGAGAAACCCAGAATTTCAGAGAACAATCAGATTAGAAAGATGCCTGATTTCTTTTTTTTTTTTTTTGTATTTTTTCGAAGTTGGAAATGGGGAGGCAGTCAGACAGACTCCCGCATGCATCGGACCGGGATCCACCTGGCACGCCCACCAGGGGGCGATGCTCAGACCATCTGGGGTGTTGCTCAGCTGCAACCAGAGCCACTCTAGCACCTGAGGCAAAGGCCATGGAGCCATCCTCAGTGCCCAGGTCAACAAGGCTCCAAAGGAGCCTTCGCTGCAGGAGGGGAAGAGAGAGACAGAGAGGAAGGAGAGGGGGAGGGGTGGAGAAGCAGATGGGCGCTTTTCCTGTGTGCCCTGGCCAGGAATTGAACCTGGAACTTCTGCATGCCAGGCCAGTGCTCTACCACTGAGCCAGCTGGCCAGAGCTGAAAGATGCCTGATTTTAGTCAGAGCATTTTCTGACAGAGGGTCTGAAGGATGGGACTAAACAAAATCTCCCCAAGAAAATTTGCTCTCGGAACCTGTTGGGATATTTTCTATAGTCAGATCCAACACAGGTCCCCTGCCTCAATTTCTAGGAAAAGAATAAAAAAGAAACAAAATAATAGTTCAGAAGATTGTAATTAAAACATTAAAGAAAATCAGAACATGACAGGAAAAGCTGTAATTTTCCTAATACCTGAGTCTCCTATTTATTCTAATAACTTCCACAGCAAATAATCCCTCCAGGAGAGACAAGCACAAGCAATCACCTTCCAGTCATTTGGGAGAAGAGCTTTTGCACTAATAGTATCTGATAAACCAAGTGTAAAAGGGGCAGTAGGCCCACACTGAACACAAGCAAGTTGAAGCTCTTTCAGAGTTCTAAAAGGTTCAGGTTCATGTTCTCGCACTAGTCTCCCCATATCATCCTGTCTTTCTGCAACAGGAAAACAGGTAAAGCCATCATCTATTGTTTCCCCTATATTTTGAGCCTGGTCTATAAATTGTTGGAGGGGGGATTTCCCAGATTTTGAGCTATAGACTCTGGAATCAGCCCGATAATGGAACAGAGGAGCAGAGGGTTGAATGTAGGAAGAAGCTGAGGGCAGCAGAGGCCCCGCGGCTAAGGCAGCCATAGCCATGAATATTTTATCCCCCGAGTCATCCTCAGACTCCAAGTTATCCTCATATTCACATCCCTCTGTTTCCAGCTCACCCTGATACTCTTCAGACAATGATTTGTCTTCATACGGAAACATTTCTACATAAAGGTCCCTTATTTTTTACCCTATCTGTCCCATATTCTTTTACTCCCAACTACACTTTCCCCAAAAACTTTCTTTACTCACTGTGCACACTTCACTTTGGGGAGTTCCATCACCTTCCTTCAGTTTTAGTTTCCTCGTACTCATACTCAAGTCTTCTGTTTGGGCGCCACTTGCTGCGGACCAGTGCAGCTCCTAATAACGGTGCAGTGCGGAATTAAGGGAACATACTCATCAAGAAAAAATGGGACCAGCCTGACCTGTGGTGGCGCAGTGGATAAAGTGTCGACCTGGAAACACTGAGGTCGCCAGTTTGAAACCCTGGGCTTGCCTGGTCAAGGCACATATGGGAGTTGAGGCTTCCTGCTCCTCCTTTCTGTCTGTCTGTCTGTCTGTCTGTCTCTCTCTAAAATGAATAAATAAAAAATATTTTTAAAATGGGACCAGAGGACCCTTCAAATGCTGATGGCAATATCCGAGTGCACTGTAGCCCCAGTTTGCTTTATTATATAACCGTATGCAAATCAAGGAAGTCCTTGATACAAAGTTACACATCCAGGCTAAAACAGGAGCTCTCCCAAGACATAAATAGGATGCCCGAATCCAATGGGAACCTGCATGTGAATGGCCATGATGGCGGTTCCTGGCCTTACAACTGGTGTAATTTGCGGCAGGATTCAGAGATTGGTATGGGGCTGCCACCCTTGATGGGTGGGGTAGAGTACTAGTTGCTGCTCTGGTTCCCCATGGCTGTCCTTTTAGGGGCCATGGGCTACATGTTTTTTACTCAAGAGGAAACCAGGAGTTCTGTGCGAGAAGCTGCCTGAGGTCAAAAGCTTCAGTATGAATTGCAAATAGAATGGCAGAAAAGTCTGGAATTGGAGCGAGCACTGGAGAAGGAATTATGGGTTCGAGAGTTGCAGTTTACCCTGGAAGCTGAACGTTTTCACCGGCAGTTTTTGGAGAAACAACTGCGGATTCAAGAGCTCGAGTCTCAGCTTCTGGTCAAAAGCCAGCAGCCACAGGAGCCTAAATGGTCACCAAAGGAGCAGCAGCATCCGTACTGGTGGATTGGCTTTGAGTCAGCGGGAGCAGGCGCTTATAACTCCTCTTCTGAGGATGAGAAGGCTCAGACTGAAGCTGCCATACGCACACTGAGAGCCTGACCAGTGGTCGCCAAGAAGGTAAAAACCCAGCAACAAAGAGTCCCTCAGGGGCAGCCACAGCCTCCTGCCCAGGTAATGGAACGCTCTGTGGTCCGCCCCTATACCCAGGCAGAGCTGATGGAGTTGGGGGCACAATTTAGGCAGAAACCTACTGAATCCCTGGTAGCCTGGTTACTATGATTATGGGTTATAGTGGTGGATGGCATCATGCTCTCCGGAACAGAGATGGAGAAATTGGCCGCCATTACCGCACACTCTTCCTTGAGGCAACATCTTCAGAACTTCCCTGGCAACCCAGGAGACCATACCCTATTAGAATGGGTGATGGCTGCCATTCCGTATGGTCTGGCAGAATGCTGGAGAATTGCTGGGGACAATGAGTCGGTGGCAGTGCTACAGTGAGTTAGTAAAGGTCCTTCGGGAACTAGGTATGAAGAATGCTGTTTTCAGCATTCTTGTGGGCCAGATGCAGAAGTGTTTATGGCCAAAATGAGGGAATTTGTCCTTGCTAGCGCCCCGTCAGCCCTTTTTGGGTCACTAATGGCTATCTTGGGCCCCTATGTGGGGCAGCCCATCAATGCAGTTACACAGATGGTAGCAGATTTGGGAGAGCTGGAGGCCACTCGGGATCATAAAGCAGTGAGGGCTGCTGCCTATGTTTCCCCCCCAACTAACAAGGGAAACGGGCCTGTAAAGGTTACCCGAATGCAGATGTGGGTAGACTTGATTGCGGCTGGAGCAGATAAGGGGAAATTGGACGGCCAGTCTAATAAAATTCTTTTGGAGCTTTGGTGGCAGCTTAAACCAGAACAGAAGTTCCAGCCACTGAGACGAAAGGCCCCAGCAGCTACCAATAAAACGTTTGGTGCGTGCACAGCTCGGTTACAAGATTATATAATAGAGTCGGCCGAGGCCCTGGCCGGTTGGCTCAGCGGTAGAGCGTCGGCCTAGCGTGCGGAGGACCCAGGTTCGATTCCCGGCCAGGGCACATAGGAGAAGCACCCATTTGCTTCTCCACCCCTCCGCCGCGCCTTCCTCTCTGTCTCTCTCTTCCCCTCCCGCAGCCAGGGCTCCATTGGAGCAGAGATGGCCCGGGCGCTGGGGATGGCTCTGTGGCCTCTGCCCCAGGCACTAGAGTGGCTCTGGTCGCAACATGGCGACACCCAGGAGGGTCGCAACATGGCGACGCCCAGGATGGGCAGAGCATCGCCCCCTGGTGGACAGAGCGTCGCCCCTGGTGGGCGTGCCGGGTGGATCCCGGTCGGGCGCATGCGGGAGTCTGTCTGACTGTCTCTCCCTGTTTCTAGCTTCAGAAAAATGAAAAAAAAAAAAAAAAAATTAAAAAAAAAAAAAATAGAGTCGGCCGAGGGAGAGGAGAACTCCCAAGACCCACTGTACCAGTTTGAATAGGAAAAGGGCCGAGGGACCCATCTAACGGGGGTGGGCGGGGACCGGAGGCCACATGTGGAACTGGCTATCCACTGGTCCCCTTCCAATGTACAACGGGTGTTGGCCTTGGTGGATACAGGTGCAGAATGTTCCCTTCTCTATGGGAACCCAGAGCAGTTTGCTGGGACCCCAGTGGCCATTGATGGTTACGGGGGACAAACTGTTCAAGTGAAGCCAATAACTATTCCATTGGGGATAGGAAGACTGCCTCCTAAGTCATATAAGGTGTATGTATCTCCTATTCCTGAATATATTTTGGGGGTAGATGTCTTGCAAGGACTGTGGTTGGAAACTACAGCTGGGGAGTTTCGGCTGCAGATCAGGGTTGTGAAGGCAGTATTGCGGGGACATGCATCACATTCCCCTTTGCAATTACCCATCCCTCGGTGTGTGACTAACACCAAGCAGTACCGCCTGCTAGGTGGTTATGAAGAAGTCACAGGGACAATCCTCAAACTAGAAAAGGTGGGAATCATCCGGCCAGCACACAGTCCTTACAACTCCCCAGTATGGCCTATGCGCAAAGCAGATGGAACCTGGAGAATGACAGTAGATTACAGGGAACTTAATAAAGTTGTTCCCCCTTTGCACGCTGCGGTTCCCTCGATAGCTAACATGATGGATTGGCTAAATCATGAGTTGGGGACATACCACTTTGTGGCAGACTTACCCAATGCTTTTTTCTCTATTGATATAGCCGCAGAGTCAAGACCAATTTGCCTTCAGTTGGGAAGGGAGACAATGGACCTTTGCAGTGTTACCCCAGGGCTATTTGCATAGCCCCACCTTGTGCCATGGGCTGGTGGCTGCTGACCTTGCTAAATGGAAACAGCCAGAGGTAGTCCGCATGTACCATTATATTGATGATATTATGCTAACTAGTGATTCTCTTTCAGAATTGGAGCAAGCAGTCCCTACCCTGCTATCCCATTTGAAAGCATGTGGCTGGGCAGTCAACGAGAACAAATTACAAGGACCTGGGTTATCTGTTAAATTCTTGGGAGTTGTCTGGTCGGGTAAGACAAAAGTTATCCCTGGCCCTGGCCGGTTGGCTCAGCGGTAGAGCGTCGGCCTGGTGTGCGGGAGGACCCGGGTTCGATTCCCGGCCAGGGCACATAGGAGAAGCGCCCATTTGCTTCTCTACCCCCCGCCTCCTTCCTCTCTGTCTCTCTCTTCCCCTCCTGCAGCCAAGGCTCCATCGGAGCAAAGATGGCTCCTTGGCCTCTGCCCCAGGTGCTAGAGTGGCTCTGGTCGTGGCAGAGCATCACCCCTGGTGGGCGTGCCGGGTGGATCCTGGTCAGGCGCATGCGGGAGTCTGTCTGACTGTCTCTCCCCGTTTCCAGCTTCAGAAAAATACAAAAAAAAAAAAAAAAAAGAAAAAAGAAAAAAGAAAAAAAAAGAAAAAAGTTATCCCTGATGCAGTTATAGATAAGATTCAAGCATACCCCGTGCCCACTACGGTAAAACAGTTACAGGAATTCTTAGGTTTGTTGGGGTATTAGCGAGCATTTATACCGCATTTGGCTCAGTTAATACGCCCTTGTACAACCTTATTCAAAAGGGGGTTCGTGGGGATTGGACTGAGCAGGTGCAAGGTTCATTTGCAGCTGCTAAGAGAGCTGTCAAGATGGCACAGGCCTTGAATGTGTTTGATCCTGCCAGGCCCTGTGAGCTGGATGTTCATGTAACCTCAGAGGGGTTTGGATGGGGCTTGTGGCAGCGGACAGAGCGCCTACGGCAACCTATTGGGTTTTAGTCCCAATTGTGGAAAGGTGCTGAAGTTCGTTACTCATTAGTAGAGAAGCAGCTGGCAGCTGTGTATGCTGCCCTCCTGGCAACTGAGAGTATTACAACCACAACACCAGTTACAGTCAAAACAACATACCCTATAGCTGGATGGGTGAGAGATTGGGCAACTAAACCACGTAGTGGTATGGCCCAAATGTCTACCCTGGCCAAGTGGGGTGCCTACCTGCAGCAACGCTGTGCTCTTAGCACCAGCCCATTGAGGGCAGAACTGCAGGAAGTCTTGGGTCCAGTCACCTATGTGACCTTAGAGTCAGGTGCAACTGGGGCTCAGGAGGCAGAACCTGAAATCAGTCCCTACCAGGAGGGGCGGGTGCCCATCCCCGAGGATGCCTGGTATACTGATGGTTCCAGCAGGGGCCAACCTGCCAAATGGATGGCTATCGCCTTCCATCCGGCCACTGAGACTATTTGGATGGACATGGGTACAGGCCAAAGCAGCCAATGGGCAGAATTAAGAGCTGTTTGGCTAGTTGCCCATAATGAACCTTCACCTCTGGTGATCTGTACTGACAGTTGGGCTGTCTATCATGGATTGCTACTTGGCACATTAACCAGTGGATGGTAATGCACCATCCACTATGGGGTCAGGCCATGTGGCAGGACTTATGGGAAATAGGACACCAGAAGCAGGTGACAGTATACCATGTCACGAGGCATGCCCCTCTAGCCCATCCTGGGAATGATAAGGCAGATACATTGGTAAAGTTGCGATGGTTGGAGACTGCCCCTGCAGGTGATGTGGCACAGTAGCTCCACCGGCGCCTGCTCCATGCAGGACAGAAAACTATGTGGGCTATGGTTAAGGCGTGGAACTTGCCTGTGTCCTATGCAGAGGTACTTGCAGCCTGTGAGCAATGTGCAGTATGTTCCAAGGAGCACCCTCGGAGACCACTGGTGTCACCTGGACAGATCCAGAGGGGTCATGTCCCACTGACACGATGGCAGATAGACATCATTGGACCCTTACCAAAGTCAGAAGGGTACCAGTATGCAGTCACTTGTGTAGATACTGCCACTGGTCTGCTTGCTGCTTACCCCACTCGTAACCCTGACCAGAGGGCAGTCATACAGCTCTGGACCACCTGAGTGCTGCATATGGGCAACCACTGGTCCTTGAAAGTGACAATGGTACCCACTTCACTGGTTCAATGGTGAGGCAATGGGCTCAAAAGCTGGGGGTGGACTGGAAGTATCATGTTCCCTACCACCCTCAGGCTGCTGGCATCATTGAGCGGTATAATGGACTCTTTTTTTTTTTTTTTTTTTTTTTTTGTATTTTTCTGAAGCTGGAAACGGGGAGAGACAGTCAGACAGACTCCCACATGCGCCTGACTGGGATCCACCCGGCACACCCACCAGGGGCGAAGCTCTGCCCAACAGGGGGCGATGCTCTGCCCCTCCGGAGGGGGGGGGGGTCGCTCTGCCACGACCAGAGCCACTCCAGCACCTGGGGCAGAGGCCAAGGAGCCATCCCCAGCGCCCGGGCCATCCTTGCTCCAATGGAGCCTTGGCTGCAGGAGGGGAAGAGAGAGACAGAGAGGAAGGAGGGGGCGGGGGTGGAGAAGCAAATGGGCGCTTCTCCTGTGTGCCCTGGCCGGGAATCAAACCCGGGTCCCCCGCATGCCAAGCCGACGCTCTACCACCGAGCCAACTGGCCAGGGCCATAATGAACTCTTAAAGCAGGGACTGCGACAGGAGGAGGACATCACTTCCTGTACTGGATGGACACGCCGCTTATGAATTGTACTCTGGATTTTGAATGAGAGACCTCGACGGGGGAGCCCAGCTCCAGTGGAAGCCCTCCTGCATCGGACAGGTGCCCCCATTCAGTTGCAGATACGCACCAAGGACATTTTACTCAAGCCAGGTTTCAGACAGCCGGGCAATGTGCTCTTACCTGCTCCAACAGCCCTTCTTAAAGGACAACAGCTTCAATGGACTTGGCCCTGGACTGTACAGGCCCCCCATCTGAGATGGGTGGCCTTGTTGGCACCATGGGGAAAGGGGTTAGAGGTGGACCTCCAGTTAACTCCTTGGGCAACCAGCACCTGGCCACCTAAGGTAGAAGTGTATTATCCCTTGAGCACTCAAGGGATAGCATTTTGAAGGGCACCTTTGTAATTTCTTTATGGCCAATAATGAGTTCTCCTATTTTACTACACATAGAACCAACAGATGCTGGTGTATTGGCCAATAAGGTTTGGTACGCCCGCTCAGGGCGGCCTCTGGTGCCAGCTACAGTGCTATCTGCAGACAAAACTCTGGCCTGTATTCTGCCAGAGGAAAAGGATTTGCCTCTCTTGGTGCCACTGACAGCTCTCTCATTTCGTCCATAGCTTTTGATCTGTTAATCCTATTGCTGTATTTGTACTATCTCTGTTTATGCAATGTATCCCACTCCTTGCACAGTGACCATCATGGAAGATACCTGTGGTTTAGATTGTAAAGCGAGCAAAAGGGGTGGAATGTTGGTCAAATGAGTTTGTAAATATGATATATGTGTTTGCTCACTTGTGACTTATATTGGGTGTGGGGGACAGGCTATAAGCAGGCCAGGTCGTTGTAGCCTAGGGTTTAGTTTTGAGACTGGGCTTTTCCCCTCACCCTTGACTGATTGTATGATCTGGGTGGTGCACTCTCATGAGGAATCCAATTATGCCTCGGATAAGTGGTTTTGTATCGGAGACTGACTTGTTTGTATATTGGATTAAGGGTTTGGGGTTTTCTACACTATAAAGTGGGACAGAATGTAGCATCCACCGGGTACGAGAACAAATGTCGGAGACTTTCAGGAATTAAGATGTTACTTTATTGGCCAGTTTAACCTGCACAGGGGCGAACTCCTGAGATGTCCGGAGACACCGTGCCCACAAGGAGCTGCAAATGGGAGCCGCCCCTAGCGCTCACAGCTAAATCTTTTTATAAGCTAAGCAAGCAAGCCTCATACAGAAGCAGATGTGGCGGTAACCTATTTGCTAAGGGGGCTGCACATAGCATAGCAACAGGGGCTGGGGTCTAGCTCATTGGCGAATTCCAAACCTAAACTTCTGATAAGGGTCTTTTAACCAATAGAATGCAAACCTTTGTCTCTTTTTCCTTTTTTTTTTTTTTTTTTTTCTTCTCTCTCAGCTTCCCAGAGTCCCTATCTGTCTCTGCTTCTTGAACGACCGTGGGCATGTTATTCCTAACAGAACAGGAGCAGGACCTGCCTGTAACCCTTAAGTTCCCTGTTCCATTAGTGCCCTGCTTATTTTCTGATCTTCTCTTGGTCCTTACATTCCCTACTCCTTTTAGGGCATAAATCAAATCCTTGATTCTTCATCAGTGGGGAGAATGGTATAAGTCTGGGGCTTATGAGAATTTTCTACTTTAGTCGTAGCTATAAGCTAATTGGGTCTTATACACTGGCTAGTGATTAGCCTACTACGCCTCTCACAATGGTCAGCGATGAGCTCAGGGGGAGAGGGGTATTTATAGGCGAAACCTACAAGGTTACAATGTTTTCAGTACATTTGTACAATATCTTTACAAAAGTACACAAGCACACACTGTTTTAAGATAATAAACTGTTGATACTTTCCTGCAATATGGGCAGGGCTGATACACAAGGAACGTGTCCTGCCTTGTATTTTTCTTCTCTGCACTAACTTCTTACAACTTGCACAAACCTTCTGTAACTTATATAAACTTTCTGCAACTTACATAAATTTTCAACTTTTATGTACTTTCTTATTCAGAAATAACTGGCCTTTATAACAACTTGCTTTTCCCTTTTCCTAAAGCCTGATTAAAAGAGTCCTTAGTTAGTTCCTCTAGGCATTAGCTATGCGTGGACCAGTTAACTTCTGGTTTGTGGCTGAAGCAGGGCATGCTGTCCTTCTCAGGGTCAGCTTACAAGGGTTGGCAGGGTCAGTCTTCGCTGTCCACAAAGGTGTCTCTGCTGGGACTGCAAGCTTCAGCCGGCTGCGGTGGACCCAGGCGAGTATGCCTTCTACCTTGGCAGTAGTGGGAGTTGTCAGGATCATGGTGTGTGGACCCGTCTACGTGGGAGTCAGTCCTTGGGTGATGTACTGCTAGAAGTGCCTCTTGGACAGTCTTTGAACAGTTTGCTGAGTAACCTGTAAAACCTTCTTATGTCCTACTTTCTACAGCATAGACGTGTCCCTTGATGGGGCCGGGAAGCCTGACAGGCTTTCAGTTCAATGACCTTTCTTTCTACTCTGAAGCAGGGCCTGCAAGGACTTGAGGAAATTATGATTAGAAATCTCTAGTTCCCCTCTGGTCAATCGAGGTACAAGGGGCACAGGTTGCCCAAATAAGATTTCATAAGGGGTCTATTTATTGAGATAGGGGGTACATCTGCTTCTAAAAAGGGCGAAAGGGAGGAGCTCAACCTAGTTTTTGCCGGTCTCCTCTCTCAGCTTAATTATAGTTTCCTTCAGAATTCTGTTCATTCTTTCTACCTGTGCTGAACTTTGGGGCCTATAAATGCAATGTAATTTCTAATTAATACCTAACTTCGTGGCTAATTCTTGAGATATCCTGGATATGAATGCAGGTCCATTGTCTGATCCTAGGGCTAGGGGAATGCTATGTCTAGGTATGATTTCCCTTAATAAGACTTTGCAGACTGTGGAAGCAGCCTCTCCTCACGTGGGGAATGCTTTCACTTATCCTGAGGTGTCTAATAATACTAGTAGATACTTATAACCTGACTTCCTAGGGGTCATATCTGTGAAATCTATTTCCTACAGTTCTCCTGGAGCTTTCCCCCAATACCTTATAAAGGGGGGTAGCTTCTTATTCTGTGCATTTACTCTGGCACAGATGCTGCACCTTGAGACAATGGAGTGGACAATATCTCTGATGTTGGGCTCTACATAATACTTCCTAATAAGTTGTTCTAGCTTGTTTTGTCCTAGATGGGTACTAGTATGAATACTTCCTACTATTTCTCTTACTATTCCCTGGGGTAAATAGAGCCGGGAGTCTGGAAGCTCTATTTCTCCTTGCTGATTTTTTTTTTTCCCTTTCAACTGCATCCCTTCCTGCTCTTCTTCTGGGGAATAACTAGGATCCGGAGGTAGTGTTGGCTTAGGCAGCAATGGCAGAAGGCTTTCTTGTGGCCTAGTGGCTGGCCCTCTCTGGTGTCCTTTGCAGTGGATGATTGCAACTTTGGTAGGTAGCCAAATGGCGTTTAGGAGGGCAAGAATTTCATTGCGATTTTTAATGTTTTTCCCCCTGCTGTCTGTAAGGCTCAGGTTAGTCCTATTAGCTCTGCCCTTTGTGCAGATGTTCTTGCGGGCAGTGCTTTCTGCCACAGGACCTTATTTTCTATGGCCACTGCTGCCCCTGCATGTCGCTGTCCATCCTTAATAAAACTGCTCCCGTCTGTAAAGAGGGTCAGGTCTGCCTTTCTATATACTTGATTCCTTAAGTCCAGGCGGGAGCCAGTCACTGTGTCAAGGATTTGTTTGCAACTGTGGACCAAAGTGGAGTCGCTGGGATTAGGGCAGCAGTTTTGAGGAACTGAACAGATGGAGGGTTCAGCAGCTGAGCCTGATACTGCATTAGCCGCACATTAGATAGCCACCTGTCAGGAGGTGCTCGCAGCACTTGCTCTCTATGTAGTGTTCCTCAATGACTTTGATGTCCTGCCCTAAAGTTAATTTACTAGCCTCCTTGACTAGTATGGAGGTGGCAGCAAGTGCCCTTAGACATGTTGGCCATCCCGAGGCTACAGGATCAAGTCTTTTGGACAGATAGGCAACAGGCCTCTTCTACAGCCCAAGTTCCTGGCTCAGTACTCCTAAAGCTACCCCTCCCTTTTCTGCTATAAATAGCTGAAAGGGTTTGGCCAGATCTGGCAGGGCCAAAGCTGGGGCAGCCGCCAGGGCCTCTTTCAGTGCTTGGAACGCTTGCTTCTTCTTATCTGTCTATGTGAACTGCTCTTCCTTACCCCTGGTCAGTTCATGCAGGGGTTCAGCTAGTTCTGCAAAGCCTAATATCCACAATCGGCAATATCCTACTGCACCCAGGAATTCTCGTACCTGTCTCTTGTTAGTAGGCTCAGGAATCTGCAAGACCGTCTGAATTCACTGGCTGGATAATGTCCTTTGTCCTCCCTGTAAGTTATAACCCAAATAACTTACAGTTTGCATCACAATCTCGGCCTTCTTGGCGGAGACTCGATACTCCATTCGCCCGAGATCTTGTAGCAGGTCCAAGGTAGCTTCCTCACACTCTCCTTCGTCCTTGGCAGCTATGAGGATGTCATCCACATACTGGAGCAGTACGATCGATGGATGGGAGAAGCAGAAAGCCTGCAGATCTTTGCTGAGGGCTTTATTAAAAATGGTGGGGGAATTCTTAAACCCTTGTGGTAGTCTGGTCCAAGTGAACTGCCCCACCAGTCTATTATCTGGGTTATTCTATTTAAAGGCAAAGATCCCTTGGCTCTGAGGTGCCAGGGGAATATAAAAGAAGGCATCCTTTAAATCCAGGGCAGAATAATAGGTATGAGTTGGAGGCAATGAGCTCAGTAAGGTATACGGGTTGGGCACCGTGGGATGATTAGTCTCTACCTGTGCATTCACCTCCCACAAGTCCTGGACCGGATGATAGTCTTGGCTCCCCGGTTTCTGGACAGGAAGCAGCAGAGTGTTCCAGGCTGATTGGCACCTTCGAAGGATGCCTGCCTCCAGCAGGCGTTGCAAGTGCCAGGTGATTCCCTGTTTAGCTCGGGCTGGGACCAGGTACTGCCTGATCTTAACCGGTCTAGCAGTGCTAAGCAGTTACACCAGGACAGGCAGTTGGTGAGCAGCGAAACCTGGGTTGGTTTCCGCCCAAACCTCAGGTACCCGGGCACGCAGGGCGTCTGGAACCCTTTCCTCAGCCTCCTTACCTTCTAGGACGGTGGCAAGTAAGTGTTCTTCAGACAGTAGGACAGTTACTTCTATGCTGACCTCTGCCTCTTTGTTCCCCATAGGGCTTTCCTCCTGTCGGAAGGTTATGGTGGCCTGAAGTTCCTGCAATAAGTCCTTTCCAAGCAGTGGGTAAGGGCAGTCTGGAATGACTAGGAAAGAGTGGGTGATGGTGCCTCGACCTAAGTCAGTAATTCTTGTGGTTACCCATGGGTAGGCTTCTGCTTTGTCCGTTGCCCCTCTTATCTTAGTAGTTGTCTTCTGCATCTGGCCCTGTGGTTTCTTTAGAACTGAGTAGGTGGCTCCCATGTCGACTAGGAAGTCTATTAGTTTTCCTTCGACTGTTAAGGTGACCATGGGCTCCTGGGAGCTGGCGGAAATGGAGCCCTGGCCCTTTTGCTGTCCCCTTTTCCCTTTGGGAGGAGGTTTCTGGGCAGTGGCAGCAATCAGAATTTTGGCAACTTCCTTCGCCCTGCCAACCTCCGGATCATCCCTATTGACATACATCTTCTGGGCTATCTCTAATAGCTTGCTTTTATTCTCTCCCTCGAACCCCTCAATCTTCTGAAGCTTTTTCCTAATATCTGAAGCGGCCTGAGTCACAAAGGCTATATTTACTAGTCTCCTGTTCTCTTCTGCCTCAGGATCTAGAGGGGTATATACTCTATAAGCCCCTATGAATCTCTCTAGAAAGGCTGCTGGGAATTCCTCTCTTCCCTGGATGACTTTACTTACTTTGCTAAAGTTGGTTGACTTTCTAGCTGCTGCCTTGAGCCCCCTCAACAGAGCCCGGCGATACTGGAGGAGCACGTCCCTTCCCCCAGCGGTATTAGGGTCCCAGGTAGGAGGTTGAGACGGGAGAACGTCTTCTATTTCCCTTCTTCCCTCCTAAGTTTCCCTTTCTTCTCCTAATACTGCCTTAGCTGCTTCTCTCATTATTCTGTCCCTTTCTTCAGAAGTGAAGAGGGTTTGTAAAATCTGCTGACAATCATCCTATGTGGGCTGATGGGTCCTAAAAATGGTCTCAAGGAGAGATATTAGTCCCTGAGGTTTTTCGGAAAATGGGGGATTCTGATGTTTCCAATTGTATAAATCACTAGTGGAAAAAGGCACATAGATGAGGCGAGGAGGTGCCTGTGGGCCAGCATCTGGTGCCAGCAGTGCCTCCCGGAGAGGCAAAATAGCTGCACCTCCTGGAGGAGGAGGCAAAATGGCTGTTCCTCCCAGAGGAGGAGACAAAATGGCTGTATCTACCCATACATCCATATTCAGGTATTGGTCTGGGTGGGGAGCCCTATAGACCGTGGCTCTGACAGCAAACAAAATTGGAAGGTCAAAAGTGCCCTCTGTGGGCTATCCTACATTAAATGCAGGCTATTCCAGCTGGCTCAAGGTCGGGAGGAAACCTGGACTTGGCTGCGGACTTCCGTACCCCCGAGCCCTCTTCTGGAAATCAGAAAAATTCTTCAACAGGCACTCGAGCAGGGATCCCAGCACAGACTCCTGTTGTCCTATCCTAGATGACTCAGGAATAATGAGAAAGGGTAGGATACAGGCAACACACACTATTAACACAAGGAACACACTTGTCTCTCTCACACTCAACTCAGTCATTTGAGCTCAGACAAAACGCAGCGCAGCGCAAAACAGATTCTAATGTGACCGGTCACTCCCAAAGTTAACAAATCCAAATATCCAAATTTCAGAGAGCGGCGTCCCGCTTCTGAAAGCCCTGGGTGGGTTACCAGCGGTGTCCCACCTACTACCTCAGGTTTATATGCTCCGGAGCCCAAAACCAAACCAAATGAGGATCCTCCGTGAATACTTACTCAGCTCGAGCTGTCCTTCCGGTCTCCGACCCAAAACTCCGCCAAGGGAGAATCCCGGACGAGCCCCCAAAATGTAGCATCCACCGGGTACGAGAACAAATGTCGGAGACTTTCAGGAGTTAAGATGTTACTTTATTGGCCAGTTTAACCTGCACAGGGGCGAACTCCCGAGATGTCCGGAGACACCGTGCCCACAAGGAGCTGCAAATGGGAGCCGCCCCTAGCGCTCACAGCTAAATCTTTTTATAAGCTAAGCAAGCAAGCCTCATACAGAAGCAGATGTGGCGGTAACCTATTTGCTAAGGGGGCTGCACATAGCATAGCAACAGGGGCTGGGGTCTAGCTCATTGGCGAATTCCAAACCTAAACTTCTGATAAGGGTCTTTTAACCAATAGAATGCAAACCTTTGTCTCTTTTTCCTTTTTTTTTTTTCTTTTTCTTCTCTCTCAGCTTCCCAGAGTCCCTATCTGTCTCTGCTTCTTGAACGACCTTGGGCATGTTACTTCTAACAGAACAGGAGCAGGACCTGCCTGTAACCCTTAAGTTCCCTGTTCCATTAGTGCCCTGCTTATTTTCTGATTTTCTCTTGGTCCTTACACAGACCAGGAGTTGGCTCACACAGTTCCTGCTATCACGATTGCAGGGGCTTCCCTGATCCCTTGCCCTTCATGGGAAAAGCTGGTTTTCTGCTTTTCCCTTGTCTTCTTTTGTGGTTTGCCTGTCTTGGTGAGACACCAATAAATAGGATGGCCCACCATCCTCCGACTCCGCCATTTCTTTACCGTCTGCCTGAATCCAATGGGAACCTGCATGTGAATGGCCACGATGGCGACCCCTGGCCTTACAACTGCATTAGTAAAATCTACCAACATCCTAAAACAAACAAAGAGTCAGAGGAAGGGCATGTAAATTGCTTCCAGCAACTTAAGCCAGCAAGTGAAGTGGGTGGAAATACTCAGCATCACAGCCAATATGGAGGTGGAGGGGGGAGAACTTAGCTTTTTGCTAAGCCTTGAATCTACAATGGCTTTTTGCCATTTACAATCCACAACACCAGGGCCTAATAACTATTTTCTTCCTTTATTTATTTATTTTTTAAATTTTCATTTATTTTTTAGTGAGAGAAAGAGGGTGGGGAAACAGACAGGGACAAATAGACAGAAATGGAGAGAGATGAGAAGCAGCAGCAACTCATAGTTGGGGTACTTTAGTTGTTCATTGATTGCTTTCTTATTCATGCCTTGACCAGGGGACTCCAGCGGGGATACTGACCCCTTGCTCTAGCCAGCAACCTTTGGTTCAAGCCAGCGACCTTGTGATCAACCTAGTGACAGTTGGGCTCAACCCAGTATTGCAGTTTTGTCTTTCAAAGGACAACAATGCCCAGACAACTTGATGAAGGAAGTAGGATTTATTTAGCTGGCAGAGCTGCATGACCCTAACAGAGACAACAAAACACAAGCTCCCCAAAGTTAGATTTCTTACATCTTATATACTTTTACAGGTTTAGCTTTCACATAACAAATCCCTGATTTCTATTTCTTTGTTTGCAGGCCTATGTGACTTTCATGTTTTAGGGAGGGGAAGGGGAGAGGAGGCCGGAGGGTCTGTCCTTGATAATCTTATTACTCATTCTTCTTGATAGAGCTGCAACTTTATTTCAAGGAACTGATAACAAGTAAGGTCAACAGTGGCAATTTGCCATTGTTTCAAACTTTCCTGTCTGCCCTAATTCCCTCGGTCAAGAACACTGAGATCACAGGCTGGAGTGTAAAACCCCAGACATTGGAAGCCCTCCCTTCTCTGTATTCTGGTTTTTCCACTCTCACCAGCAACCATGGAGTCATGTTGATGATTTTATGCACAGCTGGTGAGCCCACACTCAAGCCCCATGAGCCTGTGTTTAAGCCGGCAACCTCAGGATTTCAAACCTGGGTCCTCAGCAGCCCAGGTAAACACTCTATCTATTGCACCACCTCACTCATTTTTGCCACGGACCAGCGCAGCTCTTAATTCTGGGTTTTGAGTGGGAACAGTGCAGAATTAAGAAAACAGACTTATAAGAAAAAAGGATGGGATCAGGAGGCCTCTACAATGCTGATGGCAATATCCGAGTGCCCCATAGCCCCAGTTTGCTTTATTATATAGCCATATGCAAATCAAAAAAGTCCTTGATACAAAATGTAAAGCCAGAGGCCAGGGCCACCATCACAGCAGCCCAGCCCATGCAGGTTTGCATTGGATTCAGACAGTCGGTAAAGAAACAACGGAGCCAAAAACTGATAGGCCATTTTCTTTAATTCTAGCTTGTACCTGGCAGGCAAGTAAAAATACACACTGGGCTCCAAAACCCACTCACATTCAGTGCTCTCAAAGCTACTGACTTATCCGAGTTTCCTAGAATCAAGGGTTTCTAGCTTACCAGCCTTATTCTCCTCAGTTCCCCATCTCCTTCCTTCTCTCTACACAAACTCTACACAAACTGGCATCTCAATCAGCACTCCACCATCTTGGCTGCTTCTCCTGGCCACATGGCCTCTTTCTGCTCTCTGCTCTGCTCCCTCTGCTCTCTCATGCTAATCATCCCAGGAACCAAGAGAGCAAGCTCCTGTTCTGCCCCTATTTTATAGTGTAGAAATCCAAACCTTTAATCCAATATACAAAATAGGGAAGTCTCTAATACAAAATCACTTCTCTGAGGCATGATTGGATTGTACCACCCCACATCAAAAAGGATGGGAAAGGCTTAATCCCAAAACCAAGCCCCAGGCTACAACGATCCCCAACACACATTAATGTCACCTGGGCTACGGCCTCACGTGGGCAGCACCATCTTTAACAAAGTGAGCATAATACATTTTCTCTGCCCAACACAAAGTTACACATCTGAGGCTAAAACAGGAACTCTCCCAAGACATAAACAGGAATCCCCCCTACCATGCATAAGTGAAATCAACCAACATCTGAACAAACAAAGAGTTAGGAAAGGCATGTAAATTGTTTCCAGCAACTTAAGGAAGCAAGTGAAGTGGGTGCAAATACTCAGCATAACAGCCAATGTGGAAGTGAAGGAGGGAGAATTTAGCCTTTTGCTGAGCCTTGAATCTACAGTGGCTTTTTGCCATTTACAGTCCACAACAAAATCTTTTCCTTTTTTTAAAACTTTCTTTTCTTTCTTTCTTTCTTTCTTTCTTTCTTTCTTTCTTTCTTTCTTTCTTTCTTTCTTTCTTTCTTCCTTTCTTTCTTCCTTCCTTTCTTTCTTTCTTTCTTTCTTTCTTTCTTTCTTTCTTTCTTTCTTTCTTTCTTTCTTTCTCCTTCCTTCTTTTCTTCCTTCCTTTCTCCCTTCCTTCCTCCCTTCTTTCCTTCCTTTCTTTCTTCTTCTCCTCTTTTCTTTCTCCCTTTCTTTCTTTTCTCTTTCTTTCTTTTTTCTTCTTTTCTTTCTTTTGAGAGAGACAGAGAGACAGGAACATCGATCCATTTCTTTATTTGTCCTGACTGCAGATTGAACCTGCAACCTCTACATTTCAGGATGATGTCCTAATTAACTAAGCTATCCCGTCGGGGCTTAATTTATTTTATTGATTGATTTTTTTAAATTGAGAAGTAGGGAGGCAGAGAGACAGATTTGCTCATCAGGGGCGGCTGCTCCATTGCTTGGCAACCAAGCTATTTTAGCACCTTAAGCAAGGCCATGGTGCCATCTTCAGTGCCTGAGGTCATATTGCTCAAGCCATTCAAGCCATGGCTATAAGAGAAGAAGAGAAAGAGAGAGAGACAGGGGAAGGGGAAGGGTGGAGAAGCAGATGATTCTCCTGTGTGTCCTGACTAAGAACCCATCCTGGGATTTTCTTTATTAAGTGAGAGGAGGGGAGGCAGACAAACTCCCATATGTGCCCAACCAGGATCCACCTAAAACCTTCATCTGGGGCCAATTCACTGCCCATCTGGGGCCACGCTCTCACCTGATTTTTAGCACCCGAGGCAGAGGCTCCATGGACCTATCCTTAGTGCCCAGGGCCAACTTATTTAAACCATTAAACCATGCAGGAGGGGAAGAGAGAGAGAGGACAAGAGAAGTGGAGAGGCAGTCACTTCTGCTGTGTACCCTGACCAGGAATCAAACCCTGAATATCCACACACTAGGTTGACACTCTACCACTGAGCCAACTGGCTAGAGACTGATTAACTGATTTTTAGAGAGAGAGAGAGAGAGAGAGGAAGGGAGAGAGTGGGAGGGAAAAGGGAAGCATCCATCTGTTGTTCTCAATAGATAAAGTTCATAATTCTATTTTATGTAACAGATCTTTAATGGACTATACTTTCCATCTATAGGGGGTCAAAATGCCAAAAAGACATTTGAATAAATACATAGTTTTGTATGTTTAGGATAAGTTAATTTCCCTCCAGCTAAAATGGACAAGATATGTTTAAACTTTTATTTATTTAAAGATGAAAACAATTTAGAGACAGCTGGCTAAATTCTAACAGTATTTAGTGGGGAGCTATGTAAATACCAACTGTGTTACACATAGACATTTTTTTTAAAGCATTTTTTTATTATTTAGTTATTCATTTTAGAATGGAGAGAGAGAGAGAGAGGAGGAGCAGGAAGCATCAACTTCCACATGTGCCTTGACCAGGCAAGCCCAGGGTTTCGAACCAGTGACCTCAGCACTTCCAGGTTGACACTTTATCCACTGCGCCACCACAGGTCAGGCTAGACATTTTTTTTATTATTCTTTTGAAAATAATAATGAAATCTAGTTATGTATACTAGGGTCTCTGTTTAATTGCCTTTTCTTAAACACCTGTTCTTTTTTTTTTTTTTGTATTTTTCTGAAGCTGGAAACAAAGAGAGACAGTCAGACAGACTCCCGCATGCGCCCGGCTGGAATCCACCCGGCACGCCATGCTCTGCCCACCAGGGGGCCACGCTCTGCCCATGGTGGGGGGGGGGGGTCGCTATGTTGTGACCAGAGCCACTCTAGTGCTTGAGGCAGAGGCCACAGAGCCATCCCCAGCGCCCAGGCCATCTTTGCTCCAGTGGAGCCTTGGCTGCAGGAGGGGAAGAGAGAGACAGAGAGGAAGGAGAGGGGGAGGGGTGGAGAAGCAGATGGGTGCTTCTCCTGTGTGCCCTGGCCGGGAATCGAACCCGGGACTTCTGCACGCCAGGCTGACGCTCTACCACTGAGCCAACCGGCCAGGGCCAACACCTGTTCTTTTATTTTTCTATTTTAGTTGAATGGTTGAACTAAGTTTTGTCAAATAAAATAACTGTGTAAGAAATAATGATACTCGAGACTGAGGAATATATAACCAATGTGCCATGACATAAAGAGAAGCAGATACTACTGAATCTATACAGGCCATCATCAATATAGGTTTTTTAAAGTTATATAACAAATTCATGGTTTAGCCTGACCTGTGAAAGCACAGTGAATAAAGAGTTGACCTGAAGTGGTGGCACAGTGGATAAAGCGTCGACCTGGAAATGCTGAGGTCGCCGGTTCGAAACCCTGGGCTTGCCTGGTCAAGGCACATATGGGAGTTGATGCTTTCAGCCCCTCCCCCCTGTCTCTCTCTCTCCTCTCTCTCTTCTCTCTAAAAATGAATAAACTAAAAAAAATAAATAAATTTAAAAAATGAAATAAAATTAAAAAAAAAAAAAAGAGTTGACCTGAAATGCTGAGGTCCCTGGCTCAAAACCTCTGGCTTATCGGGACAAGACACATGCAAGAAGTAACCTCTAGGGGTTAATTTTTCCTGCCCTTCACCCCCTCTTCCTCTCTAAAACCAATGAATAAAATATTTTAAAAATAACTTTTAAAAAAAATCAAATTTTAACTATGTTTCAGATAGGTCTAAAAAGTTATCTATGTTGACATCAAATATATTTTCAAAAATTCTCATCAGCAAGCCCAGATTTTCCCAGATTTCTTCATTTTTACTCATAAAGATTACATACAGACATACATAGAAGATATTGAAGACAATTAGAAATGTGAAATCTGCACCAAATAAAAGGAAAACTCTCCCAGTTTCATACCTATTCAGTGCAGTTCCATGTGGGCTCATGCACAGATTTTTTTAGGGCTCCTTAGGTAGCTATCCCGTATAGCAGGGGTCCCCAAACTATCGCCCGCGGGCACATGCGGCCCCCTGAGGCCATTTATCCGGCCCCCCGCTGTACTTCCGGAAGGGGCACCTCTTTCATTCGTGGTCAGTGAGAGGAGCATAGTTCCCATTGAAATACGGGTCAGTTTGTTGATTTAAATTTACTTGTTCTTTATTTTAAATATTGTATTTGTTCCCATTTTGTTTTTTTACTTTAAAAAAAGATATGTGCATTGTGCACAGGGATTTGTTCATAGTTTTATTTATTTATTTATTTATTTATTTATTTTGCATTTTTCTGAAGCTGGAAACAGGGAGAGACAGTCAGACAGACTCCCGCATGCGCCCGACCGGGATCCACTCGGCACGCCCACCAGGGGCGACGCTCTGCCCACCAGGGGGCGATGCTCTGCCCATCCTGGGCGTCGCCATGTTGGGACCAGAGCCACTCTAGCGCCTGAGGTAGAGGCCACAGAGCCATCCCCAGCGCCCGGGCCATCATTGCTCCAATGGAGCCTTGGCTGCGGGAGGGGAAGAGAGAGACAGAGAGGAAGGCGCGGCGGAGAGGTGGAGAAGCAAATGGGCGCTTCTCCTGTGTGCCCTGGCCGGGAATTGAACCCGGGTCCTCTGCACGCTAGGCCGACGCTCTACCGCTGGGCCAACCAGCCAGGGCCATAGTTTTTTTTTATAGTCTGGCCCTCCAACGGTCTGAGGGACAGTGAACTGGCCCCCTATGTAAAAAGTTTGGGGACCCCTACCGTATAGCCTCTACAGACTCGTCACTGACTGATGGCCTACCAGAACGGGATTTCTCCACCAAACTGCCAGTTTCCTTCAATGGCTTATCCCACCAAGTAATGTTATTCTTATGTGGTGGTGCTTTGTTATAAACACGCTGATATTCATGTTGCACTTTGGTCACAGATTTGAATTTAGCAAGCCACAGAACACACTGAACTGTCCTCTGTACCATCTACATCTCAACTGGCATGGCCATGAGCTGCTCTGCTGTATACATGGTGTGACATCATCATCTGCGCATGTGCTCATGCTGCCACATCATCCTACAGAAAGTGGGAGGGTTTTCCTTTTATTTGGTGCAGATTTCACATTTCTATCATCTTTCATTGCTTTCCTGTGACCCGTCAAAAGTGCACCATGACTTTATGGACACACTGTATATAAATCCACAGTGATAAAACAAATGTTACAATAAAGCGAGTTACAGAATTTTTTTCTTTCTAGTGCCAAGAAGAAAGAGGGCTTCAATCCCAGTCTGATTTAACACTCAATCTGCTTCCCCTTTTTTATGATTCAGAGGGTGTTAGTAATGGTGCAAAAGGCAAAATCTGTGCAGTTAGTCATATAGGAAAGGTATGGTGGAGTGTTCTTCTAAGGAAAAGCTGCCCTGCTCTGTTTTTGAGGTCAATAGCAAGCCATCTGTCTTCACCTTGGTCCCTGAATTCCTCCTAGAGACCAGGTGATTCAGAAAGTCCATCTCCTTTCTCCATCTCTGGGTTCCCCCAAAGGCTGCCTGCAAGACAAGTTTCTCATCACATTTCTTTTTTTTTTTTTTTTTAATTAAGTGAGAGCAGGGAGGCACAGAGAGACAGACTCCCACTTGCGCCCCACCAGGATCCACCCAGCCATCCCTGACTAGGGCTGTTGGCAACCAAGCTATTTTAGCATCTGAAGAGAGACCATGGAGCTATCCTCATCGCCCAGGCCAACTTGCCCATTCAAGCAATGGCTGTGAGAGGAGAAGAGAGATAAAGAAGGGGGTTGAGTGGAGAAACAGATGGTCACTTCTGCTGTGTGCCCTTCCTGAAAATTGAACACAGAACTTCCACACTCAGGGCTGATGCTCTACTGCTGAGCCAACATGCCAGGGCCTCTTGCCACATTTCTTAGAAGAATCATGGAGAAGTTAAGGAACAATATTTTCCAACCCTTACAAAATAGTTTTCTTTTCTTAAGTAGCAATGAACCAAATTTCCTCCTCCAGCTCTGGAATCAGGCATTTCCCTGAAATGGTATTTAGTTTAGTTTTTTGTTGTTGTTCTTTTGTTTTTTGTTTTATTTTTGTATTTTTCTGAAGTTAGAAGAGGAGAGGTAGTCAGACCGACTCCTGCATGTGCCCGACCAGGATCCACCCGGCACGCCCACCAGGGGGCCCTTGCTCAGTTGCAGCCAGAGCCATATTAGCACCTGAGGCAGAGGCCATGGAGCCATCCTCAGCACCAGGGCCAACTTTGCTCCAGTGGAGCCTTGGCTGTGGAAAGGAAGAGAGAGACAGAGAGGAAGGAGAGGGAGAAGGGTGGAGAAGCAGATGGGCGCTTCTCCTATGTGCTCTGACTAGGAATCACATGCCAGGGACTTCCACATGCCAGGCTGAGCCAACCAGCCAGGGTTCCCTGAAATGGTATTTAGAAGCTAAGATATGGCTACTATGTGTTCATTGCTTTGGAGGTGTTGATGCTCCCATATTCTCATAATGAACAGAAGTAGGAATTATATGTATTTACACACATTTATTTATTTACATAATATATAGGTAATATGTAGTATATACATTTAAATGCATATATATTAACTATAGTTTGTGTTGGCGTTATTTCTCTATCATATTACTAATTTTATGTTAAAAGTATGGTAGGGCCTGCCTGGTGGTGGCACACTGTGTAGAGCATCAATCCAAGATGCTGAGGACCCCAGTTCAAAACCCCAAGGCTACAGGTTCCTTGGCTTGAGCACAGGTATGCCAGCTTGAGTGAGAAACTATTGACATGATCCCAAAGTCACAGCCTTGTGCCTAAAAGTTACTGGCTTGAAGCCCAAGGTTGCTGTAGCATTCACCGGGTATGAGAACAAACGTCGGAGACTTTCAGGAGTTAAGATGTTACTTTATTGGCTAGTTTAACCTGTGCAGGGGCGAACTCCCAAGATGTCCGGAGACACCGTGCCCACAAGGAGCTGCAAACAAAAGCCGCACCTGGAGCTTACAGCCAGGCCCTTATATATCCTAAGTGAGCAAGCATACAAAAGCAGATGTGGCAGTTTAGCTATTGGCTAGGGAGGTCGCACGCAGCATAGCAACAGGGGTTGGCATAGCAACAGAGGCCGGTTTCAGCTTAGTGGCAAATTTCAAACCTAAACTTCTGATAAGAGTCTCTGATCTTCATTGTTCCCAGCCTCACAGGAGCCATATCAGCACTTACTGTTCCTTCAATAGTTACACTCTTTGCAGCACTCCCTGTTCCTTCAATAGTTACACTCTTTGGCAGCCCCAGTACTCCCTGAATCTAACATTCCCCCATCTCTTTTGGGCATAAATCAAACCCTTGATACTTCATCAGTGGGGAGAATGGTATAAGGCTGGGGCTCATGAGAATTTTCTACTTTAGCTGTAGCTATAAGCTAATTGGGTCTTATACACTGACCAGTGATTAGCCTACTACGCCTCTCACAAAGGTCAGCGATGAGCACAGGGGGAGAGGGGTATTTATAGGTGAAACCTACAAGGTCACAATGTTTTCAACACATTTGTACAGTATCTTTGCAAAAGTACACAAGCACACGTTGTTTTAAGATAATAAACTACTTTCCTGCAGTATCTGCAGGGCTGATACACAAGGAATGTGTCCTGCCTTGTATTTTTCTTCTCTGCACTAACTTCTTACAACTTGCACAAACCTTCTGCAACTTACACAAACCTTCTGCAACTTACATAAACCTTCAACTTTTATGCACTTTCTTATCCAGAAATAACTGGCCTTCATAACAACTTGCTTTTCCCTTTTCTTTTCAAAAGTACCTCTATACTTCATACTTTCTACTATCAAAACTATACAATTCCTTTCTAGTCAAAACTCTTGATTTAAAAATCTTTAACCTTTAGTGACAATTAAGTTGACTTTCTTTTTATCCTAGTTTCCCTTTTCCTAAAGCCTGATTAAAAGAGTCCTTAGTTAGTTCCTCTAGGTCAGGGGTCTCAAACTCAACTCAGCATGTGGGCCGCAGAGCAAGATCATAGCCATTTGGCAGGCTGCACTAGGTCTACAAAAGGCAACTGTTACGCAACACTTTTCTCACTGCAGTTGAAAACAAAAAAAAATCAGTACAACAAGCACAATCGTACATGCAGTTTACTGTTCGGCGGGCCGCGAGTTTGAGACCCCTGCTCTAGGTATTAGCCATGCCTAGAGGACCAGTTAACTTCTGGTTTGTGGCTGAAGCAGGGCATGCTGTCCTTCTCAGGGTCAGCTTACAAGGGTTGGCGGGGTCAGTCTTCGCTGTCCACACAGGTGTCTCTGCTGGGAGAGCAAGCTTCAGCCGGCTGCAGTGGACCCAGGCAGGTATGCCTTCTACCTTGGCAGTAGTAGGGGTGCTCAGGATCATGGCGTGTGGACCCGTCTACGTGGGAGTCAGTCCTTGGGTGGTGTACTTCTAGAAGTGCCTCTTGGACAGTCTTTGAACAGTTTGCTGAGTAACCTGTAAAACCTTCTCATGTCCCTCTTTCCACAACACAGATGTGTCCCTTAATGGGCCTGGGAAGCCTGGCAGGCTTCAGTTCAATGACCTTTCTTTCTACTCTGGAGCAGGGCCTGCAAGGACTTGAGGAAATTATGATTAGAAATCTCTAGTTCCCCTCTGGTCAATCGAGGTACAAGGGCCACAGGTTGCCCAAATAGGATTTCATAAGGGGTCTATTTATTGAGATAGGGGGTACATCTGCTTCTAAAAAGGGCGAAAGGGAGGAGCTCAACCCAGTTTTCACTGGTCTCCCCTCTCAGCTTAATTATAGTTTCCTTCAGAGTCCTGTTCATTCTTTCTACCTGTCCTGAACCTTGGGGCCTTTAAATGCAATGCAATTTCCAATTAATACCTAACTTAGTGGCTAATTCTTGAGATATCCTGGATATGAATGCAGGTCCATTGTCTGATCCTAGGGCTAGGGGAATGCCATATCTAGGTATGATTTCCCTTAATAAGACTTTGCAGACTGTGGAAGCAGCCTCTCCTCACGTGGGGAATGCTTCCACCCATCCTGAGAAGGTGTCTAATAATAATAGATACTTATAACCTGACTTCCCAGGGGTCATCTCTGTGAAATCTATTTCCCACAGTTCTCCCAGAGCTTTCCCCCGACACCTCACAAAGGGGGGGGGTAGCTTCTTATTCTGTGCATTTACTCTGGCACAGATGCTGTACCTCGAGACAATGGAGTGGACAATATCTCTGATGTTGGGCCCTACATAATACTTCCTGATAAGTTGTTCTAGCTTGTTTTGTCCTAGATACGTACTAGTATGAATATCTCCTACTATTTCTCTTACTATTCCCTGGGGTAAATAGAGCCGGGAGTCAGGAAGTTCTATCTATCCCTGCTGATTTTTCTTCCCTTTCAACTGCATCCCTTCCTGCTCTTCTTCTGGGGAAATCTAGGATCCGGGGGTAGCGTTGGCTTAGGCAGCAATGGCAGAAGGCTTTCTTGTGGCCTAGTGGCTGCCTGTCTTGCAGCTGAGTCTGCTAGGTTGTTACCCTTTACGATAGGCGCGTCCCCTCTCTGGTGTCCTTTGCAGTGGATGGTGGCAACTTTGGTAGGTAGCCAAATAGCGTTTAGGAGGGCAAGAATTTCATTGCGATTTTTTTTTTGTATTTTTCTGAAGCTGGAAATGGGGAGAGAAAGTCAGACAGACTCCCGCATGCGCCCGACCAGGATCTACCCGGCACGCCCACCAGGGGTGATGCTCTGCCCCTCCGGGGCGTCGCTCTGCCATGACCAGAGCCACTCTAGCGCCTGGGGCAGAGGCCAAGGAGCCATCCCCAGCGCCCGGGCCATCTTTGCTCCAATGGAGCCTTGGCTGCGGGAGGGGAAGAGAGAGACAGAGGGGGGAGGTGAAGAAGCAAATGGGCGCTTCTCCTATGTGCCCTGGCCAGGAATCGAACCCGGGTCCCCCATACGCCAGGCTGATGCTCTACTGCTGAGCCAACCGGCCAGGGCTCATTGCGATTTTTAATGTCTTTCCCCCCTGCTGTCAGTAAGCCTCTCTCCTTGTATATGGCTCCGTGGACATGGGTAGTGGCGAATGCATACCAGCTGTCAGTGTAGATGTTGGCAACTTTTCCCTCTGCTATCTGTAAGGCTCGGGTTAGTCCTATTAGCTCTGCCCTTTGTGCAGATGTTCCTGCGGGCAGTGCTTTCTGCCACAGGACCTTATTTTCCGTGGCCACTGCTGCCCCTGCATGTCGCTGTCCATCCTTAATAAAACTGCTCCCGTCTGTAAAGAGGGTCAGGTCTGCCTTCCCATATGCTTGATCCCTTAAGTCCAGGCAGGAGCCAGTTACTGTGTCAAGGATTTGTTTGCAACTGTGGACCAAAGTGGAGTCACTGGGTTCAGGGCAGCAGTTTTGAGGAACTGAACAGATGGAGGGTTCAGCAGCTGAGCCTGATACTGCATTAGCCGCACATTAGATAGCCACCTGTCAGGAGGTGCTCGCAGCACTTGCTCTACATAGTGTTCCTCAATGACTTTGATGTCTTGCCTTAAAGTTAATTTATTAGCCTCCTTGAATAGTATGGAGATGGCAGCAAGTGCCCTCAGACATGCTGGCCATCCCGAGGCTACAGGATCAAGTCTCTTGGACAGATAGGCCACAGGCCTCTTACAAGGCCCAAGTTCCTGGCTCAGTACCCATAGAGCTACCCCTCCATTTTCTGCTATAAATAGCTGAAAGGGTTTGGCCAGATCTGGCAGGGCCAAAGCTGGGGCAGCCACCAGGGCCTCTTTCAGCACTTGGAATGCTTGCTTCTTCTTATCTGTCCATGTGAACTGCTCTTCCTTACCCCTGGTTAGTTCATGCAGGGGTTCAGCTAGTTCTGCAAAGCCTAATATCCACAGTCGGCAGTATCCTACTGCACCCAGGAATTCTCGTACCTGTCTCTTGTTAGTAGGCTCGGGGATCTGCAAGACCGTCTGAATTCGCTGGCTAGATAATGTCCTTTGCCCACCCTGTAAGTTATAACCCAAATAACTTACAATTTGCATCACAATCTGGGCCTTCTTGGCAGAGACTCGATACCCCACTCGCCCGAGATCTTGAAGCAGGTCTGAGGTGGCTTCCTCACACTCTCCTTCGTCCTTGGCAGCTATGAGGATGTCATCCACATACTGGTGGAGTACGATCCATGGATAGGAGGAGCGGAAAGCCTGCAGATCTTTGCTGAGGGCTTCATTAAAAATGGTGGGGGAATTCTTAAACCCTTGTTGTAGTCTGGTCCAAGTGAGCTGCCCAACCAGCCCATTATCTGGGTCATTCTATTCAAAGGCAAAGGTGCCAGGGGAATACAAAAGAAGGCATCCTTCAAATCTAGGACAGAATAATAGGTATGGGTTGGGGGCAATGAGCTCAGTAAGGTATACGGATTGGGCACCGTGGGATGAATAGTCTCTACCTATGCATTCACCTCCCACAAGTCCTGGACCAGACGATAGTCTTGGCTCCCCGGTTCCTGGACGGGAAGCAGCGGGGTGTTCCAGGCTGATTGGCACCTTTGAAGGATGCGTGCCTCCAGCAGGCATTGCAAATGCTGGGCGATTCCCTGTCTAGCTCAGGCTGGGACCGGGTACTACCTGATCCTAACTGGTCTAGCAGTGCTAAGCAGTTGCACCAGGACAGGCGATTGGTGAGCAGCCAAACCTTGGGGGTTGGTTTCTGCCCAAACCTCAGGCATGTGGGCACGCAGGGCGTCTGGAACCCCTTCCTCGGCCTTGTTACCTTCTAGGACGGTGGCAAGTAAGTGTTCTTCAGACAGTGGGACAGTTACTTCCATGCTGACCTCTGCCTCTTTGTTCCCCATAGGGCTTTCCTCCCGTCGGAAGGTTATGGTGGCCTGAGGTTTCTGCAATAAGTCCCTTCCAAGCAGTGGGTAAGGGCAGTCTGGAATGACTATGAAAGAGTGGGTGATGGTGCCTCGAGCTAACTCAGTAATTCTTGCGGTGGCCCATGGGTAGGCTTCTGCTTTGCCCGTTGCCCCTATGATCTTAGTAGTTGTCTTCCGCATCTGGCCCTGTGGTTTCTTTAGGACTGAGTAGGTGGCTCCCATGTCGACTAGGAAGTCTATTGGTTTTTCTTTGACTGTTAAGGTGACCATGGGCTCCTGGGAGCTGGCGAGAATGGAGCCCTGGCCCCGTCAGTCTAAGGTTTGGAGCAAGACCTCTGGGCCCTGTCTTGGCCCTTGGCTGTCAGCCTTCAACCTTGGACACTCTCTTTTCCAGTGCCTTTTCTCCTTACAATAGGCACATTGATATTTTACTATTCACCATCCCTGGCCCTTTTGCTATCCCCCTTTCCCTTTCAGAGGAGGTTTCTGGGCAGCAATCAGAATTTTGGCAACTTCCTTCGCCCTGCCAATCTCCGGATCATCCCTATTGACATAAACCTTCTGGGCTATCTCTAATAGCTTGCTTCTATTCTCTCCTTTAAATCCCTCTATCTTCTGAAGATTTTCCTAATGTCTGAAGAGGCCTGAGTCACAAGGGCTATATTTACTAGTCTCCTGTTCTCTTCTGCCTCAGGATCTAGAGGGGTATATACTCTATAAGCCTCTATGAGTCTCTCTAGAAAGAATGCTGGGGATTCCTCTCTTCCCTGGATGACTTCACTTACCTTGCTAAAGTTGGTTGACTTTCTAGCTGCTGCCTTAAGCCCCCTCAACAGAGCCCGGCGATACTGGAGGAGTGCGTCCCTTCCCCCAGTGGTATTAGGGTCCCAGGTAGGAGGTTGAGATGGGAGAACATCTTCTATTTCCCTTCTTCCCTCCTAAGTTTCCCTTTCTTCAGAAGTGAAGAGGGTTTGTAAAATCTGCTGACAATCATCCGATGTGGGCTGATGGCTCCTAAAAATGGTCTCAAGGAGAGATATTAGTCCCTGAGGTTTCTCGGAAAATGGGGAATTCTGATGTTTCCAATTGTATAAATCACTAGTGGAAAAATGCACATAGATGAGGCGAGGAGGTGCCCGTGGGCCAGCATCTGGTGCCGGCGGTGCCTCCCAGAGGAGGAGGCAAAATGGCTGTATCTACCTACACATCCATATACAGGTATTGGTCTGGGTGGGGAGCCCTATAGACCGTGGCTCTGACAGCAAACAAAATTGGAAGGTCAAAAGTGCTCTCTGTGGGCCATCCCACAATAATGTAGGCTATTCCAGCTGGCTCAAGGTCCGGAGGAAACCTGGACTTGGCTGCGGACCTCTGTACCCCTGAGCCCTCTTCTGGAAATCAGAAAAATTCTTCAACAGGCACTCGAGCGGGGATCCCAGCACAGACTCCTGTGATGACTCAGGAATAATGAGAAAGGGTAGGATACAGGCAACACACACTATTAACACAAGGAACACACTTGTCTCTCTCACACTCAACTCAGTCATTCGAGCTCAGACAAAACACAGTGCAATGCAAAACGGATTCCTAATGTGACCGGTCACTCCCAAAGTTAACAAAATCCAAATATCCAAATTTCAGAGAGCGGCGTCCCGCTTCTGAAAGCCCTGGGTGGGTTACCGGCAGCATCCCACCTACCACCTCAGGAATGTGTGCTCCGGAGCCCAAAAGCCAAACCAAATGAGGATCCTCCGTGAATACTTACTCAGCTCGAGCTGTCCTTCCAGTCTCCGACCCAAAACTCCACCAAGGGAGAATCCCGGGTGAGCCCCCAAAATGTAGCATTCACTGGGTATGAGAACAAATATTGGAGACTTTCAGGAGTTAAGATGTTACTTTATTGGCCAGTTTAACCTGCACAGGGGTGAACTCCCAAGATGTCCGGAGACACCGTGCCCACATGGAGCTCCGAACGGAAGCTGTATCTGGAGCTTACAGCCAGGCCCTTATATATCCTAAGTGAGCAAGCATAATACAGAAGCAGATGTGGCAGTTTAGCTATTGGCTAGGGACACACGCAGCATAACAACAGGGACCGGCATAGCAACAGGGGCCGGTTTTAGCTTAGTGACGAATTTCAAACCTAAACTTCTGATAAGGGTCTCTGACCTTCATTGTTCCTAGTCTTACAGGAGCCGTATCAGCACTCCCTGTTCCTTCAATAGTTACACTCTTTGCAGCACTCCCTGTTCCTTCAATAGTTACACTCTTTGGCAGCCCCAGTACTCCCTGAATCTAACAGTTGCTAGCTTGAACAAAGGGTCACTAATATGGCTCTTTTCTTCCCTTCACCATTCCCCCTTACCATCATGCCCTATATAAGGAAGAAACAATAAACAATTAAAGTAATGCAAATACAAGTTGATGACACTCACTTTTCTTTTCCCCCTCCCTCTCTCCCTTTCTCTCTCTATCTCTCGCTTAACAAAAAAAGTTTATTTTATCCCTATTTTTAAAAATCAGCCATAGCCAGTGGTTCAGTGGGTAGAGGGTCGGCTGGTGTACAGATGTCCCAAGTTCAATTCCTAGTGAGGACATATAGAAGATGTGACCATCTCTTTCTCTACCCATCCCTCTCCCCTTTTCTCCCTCTTCCCCTCCCACAGCCAGTGCCTCGATTGATTTGAGCATAGACCCTGGGCCCTAAGGATAGCTTGGTTGGGTGTATCAGCCTCAGGAGCTAAAAATAACTTGGTACTCAAATATTGGCCCCAGACAGGTGTTGCTGGGTAGATGCTGATCTGGGAGCATGCAGGAGTCTACCTCATTATCTCCCCTTCTCTCTGTCTCTCTTTCTCCCTCTCTCTCTCTCTCTCTCTCTCTCGCGCGCGCGCGCACACACACACACACATACAAATCAATTGATCTGGCTCATTCAGTTGGAAATAGAAACTATTATAGAGGAAAAGATTAGTTAAGGAAAACAGATGCTATAAAAGAAATGAATATAGAGGAAATTATTAGTACAACAAAAATTCAAGTTCCTGTTACATACCAGTTATCATTTTAGCAACCAGTAACTGCATTCTAGTAAATAGTAACTTCATTATTCTAGTAATTATTAACTATTGTTATCCTCATTTTAATGATATGCTAAATCTTAACCACAGAATTCTTAAGTAAACTGCAAGTTATATCGCTATAAATGTTAGAGCCAGCTCTAAATCTATGTGTGCATAGACAGATAGATGGATTCTTATCTCTAACTTGTAAAAAGGTAATATAAGGATGATAATGAAGGTTATCCTAACATTCTTGTTATAACTATAAAAATGTGATAACTTGGGGGAAGGAACTTGTGTTGTTTACGTTTGAAAAAAAATGAATTTCTTTTCAGTGTTGTAGGGGATTTTTGTTTTGTTGTCTGTCTCTTATGTTCAAAGAGGACTTGCTGATTTGAAATCTCTGGATAAGAAACTGTTTTCTTTATATTTTGGGTTGATGATTAAAAAGCCCTATTGCTCTGGCCGGTTGGCTCAGCGGTAGAGCGTCCGCCTAGCGTGAGGAGGACCGGGGTTGGATTCCCCACCAGGGCACACAGGAGAAGCCCATCTGCTTCTCCACCGCTCCGCCGCGCCTTCCTCTCTGTCTCTTTCTTCCCTTCCGGCAGCCAAGGCTCCATTGGAGCAAAGATGGCCCGGGCGCTGGGGATGGCTCCTTGGCCTCTGCCTCAGGCGCTAGAGTGGCTCTGGTCGTGGCAGAGCGACACCCCGGAGGGGCAGAGCATCGCACCCTGGTGGGCAGAGCGTCGCCCCTGGTGGGCGTGCTGGGTGGATTCCGGTGGGGCGCATGAGGGAGTCTGACTGTCTCTCCCTGTTTCCAGCTTCAGAAAATGCAAATAAAATAAAATAAAATAAAATAAAATAAAAATAAATAAATAAATAGCCCTAGTTGATCATTAACTGGTTCATGTGTGCTTATATCTTGTAATATTTTATCTTATACTAAAGTTATTATAATTCATAGTTATTGATTATGTTTCATATTCAAGATACTACTCATCAATGTATCAAATGTGATATATTATCATATGAATTATATTTTACTTTTTTTTTCAGACAGCACAACAATTGAACAATTACAGGCTATTTGTCTGGATCAGGGAAAACTTGAAAGAAATAACCTTGGACCAACTCTTTTTTGTGTGTGTGTGTGTGTGTTTTTCTGAAGCTGGAAATGGGGAGAGACAGTCAGACAGACTCCCGCATGCGCCCGACCGGGATCCACCCGGCACGCCCACCAGGGGGTGATGCTCTGCCCTCCGGGGCGTCACTCTGTCGCGACCAGAGCCACTCTAGCGCCTGGGGCAGAGGCCAAGGAGCCATCCCCAGCGCCGGGGCCATCTTTGCTCCAATGGAGCCTCGGCTGTGGGAGGGGAAGAGAGAGACAGAGAGGAAGGAGAGGGGGAGAGGTGGAGAAGCAGATGGGCGCTTCTCCTGTGTGCCCTGGCCGGGAATCGAACCCGGGTCTTCTTTACGCCAGGACGATGCTCTACCACTGAGCCAACCGGCCAGGGCCAGAACTTCCATTTTTATCCTGTGTTCCTCCTCTTCCATCTCACATTCCTGCTTTATCTGCTGGATTTTGGGCACATGCACCTCATTCATTTGTATCAGCTGCAGTTAGTTGCAAGATGTACATTTGTTGATGGTGTTCTTTCTCATGCATCTTTTTTAAAGCTCCCTCCTGAGAGGTTCTGCTCCTGTAGTTTTTATTGGCTGTTATTCTGACAGCTGAATACCAGGGTTCAGGTTGAGAGGTCACCTCACATACTGGAAAATGTATGACCTCTTTCTTATCATCTCATAGATCTCTATTTGAAACAGCAAATGATTCTTGGGCTGTGGCATCAGGTTGGTACATCAGGAGGGCTCTGCAGGAAGTATAACTAGCTGCTCTGGCAGCATGCTGGCAATCTTCTTCCCCAGCACGTGGGTATTCAGGAGGGGGCTGACACTCAGCTTCACTTTTTCTCTTGCTCATTGGCCATAAAGTTTTTGGTCCGAACCTTGTTCTCCCAGCACTTCTTCAGCTGTTTGAAATCCAGCAGTGATATGCTTGGCTGAGAGTTGTACTCATGAGCAAGCGCCTGTCAGGTTTGAGAGCAATAGTTCACGCATCACTTTTCTTACATTCCAGCACCTATTTGTACTTTTCTACTAAAACCAGCGAATGCTCTTTTCAAATTCTGAGAAGTATTTGTCAGGTTTTATAATTTCGTTGTTACTCATTTTCCACTCTCCTTCTCCTGGACCTTAGCTCTCCTGCAGCAGCGGCTTGGCAGCTGCAGCGACTGGGGGTGGGGGGTTGGGGGTTGGGGGTAGAGGTAGAGGTGGGGAGATGGGGGAGTGGGGGGAGGGGGGCCGCAAGTGCGAGCGCAGTCTACTGTGTTCCTCTGCAGACTGGGCCTTGGGAGGGCCACCGGCTAACCAATTACATGTTAAACTGGATTATCCAACTGCAGGCAGTCTTAGAAATCATTATCAATGATACTGGGAGAACCCTAAACCTCTTCACACATCAAAAGACTCAGATGAGAAATGTCACCTACCAAAACACGTTGGTGGTGGATTATCTACTAGCAGCAGAAGGAGGAGTAAGTAGGAAATTCAATCTCACTAATTGTTGCCTGCAGATAGATGACCAGGGCCAGGCAGTTGAGGACCTTTTCAAAAAGATGACAAAATTAGCGCATGTCCCGTGCAAGTTTGGCACAGATAGGGCCACTATAACCTTTTGGAGGGATGGTTCTCAATCTTTGGGGGGTTTAATGTAAGGACCAAGAGAAGATCAGAAAATAAGCAGGGCACTAATGGAACAGGGAACTTAAGGGTTACAGGCAGGTCCTGCTCCTGTTCTGTTAGGAGTAACATGCCCAAGGTCGTTCAAGAAGCAGAGACAGATAGGGACTCTGGGAAGCTGAGAGAGAAGAAAAAAAAAAAAGGAAAAAGAGACAAAGGTTTGCATTCTATTGGTTAAAAGACCCTTATCAGAAGTTTAGGTTTGGAATTCGCCAATGAGCTAGACCCCAGCCCCTGTTGCTATGCTATGTGCAGTCCCCTTAGCAAATAGGTTACCACCACATCTGCTTCTGTATGAGGCTTGCTTGCTTAGCTTATAAAAAGATTTAGCTGTGAGCGCTAGGGGCGGCTCCCATTTGCAGCTTCTTGTGGGCAAGGTGTCTCCGGACATCTCGGGAGTTCGCCCCTGCGCAGGTTAAACTGGCCAATAAAGTAACATCTTAACTCCTGAAAGTCTCCAACATTTGTTCTCGTACCCGGTGGATGCTACATTTTGGGGGCTCGTCCGGGATTCTCCCTTGGCGGAGTTTTGGGTTGGAGACCGGAAGGACAGCTCGAGCTGAGTAAGTATTCACGGAGGATCCTCATTTGGTTTGGTTTTGGGCTCCGGAGCATATAAACCTGAGGTAGTAGGTGGGACGCTGCTGGTAACCTACCCAGGGCTTTCAGAAGCGGGACGCCGCTCTCTGAAATTTGGATATTTGGATTTGTTAACTTTGGGAGTGACCAGTCACATTAGGAATCCATTTTGCGCTGCGCTGCGTTTTGTCTGAGCTCAAATGACTGAGTTGAGTGTGAGAGAGACAAGTGTGTTCCTTGTGTTAATAGTGTGTGTTGCCTGTATCCTACCCTTTCTCATTATTCCTGAGTCATCTAGGATGGGACAACAGGAGTCTGTGCCGGGATCCCCACTCGAGTGCCTGTTGAAGAATTTTTCTGATTTCCAGAAGAGGGCTCAGGGGTACAGAGGTCCGCAGCCAAGTCCAGGTTTCCTCCCGACCTTGAGCCAGCTGGAATAGCCTGCATTTAATGTAGGACGGCCCACAGAGGGCACTTTTGACCTTCCAATTTTGTTTGCTGTCAGAGCCATGGTCTATAGGGCTCCCCACCCAGACCAATACCTGTATATAGATGTGTGGGTAGATACAGCCATTTTGCCTCCTCCTCTGGGAGGGCAGCCATTTTGTCTCCTCCTCCGGGAGGGCAGCCATTTTGCCTCCTCCTTCGGGAGGCGCCGCTGGCACCAGATGCTGGCCCACGGGCACCTCCTCGCCTCATCTATGTGCCTTTTTCCACTAGTGATTTATACAATTGGAAACATCAGAATCCCCCATTTTCCAAGAAACCTCAGGGACTAATATCTCTCCTTGAGACCATTTTTAGGACCCATCAGCCCACATGGGATGATTGTCAGCAGATTTTACAAACCCTCTTCACTTCTGAAGAAAGGGACAGAATAATGAGAGAAGCAGCTAGGGCAGTATTAGGAGAAGAAAGGGAAACTTAGGAGGGAAGAAGGGAAATAGAAGACGTTCTCCCGTCTCAACCTCCTACCTGGGACCCTAATACCGCTGGGGGAAGGGACGTGCTCCTCCAGTATCGCCGGGCTCTGTTGAGAGGGCTCAAGGCAGCAGCTAGAAAGTCAACCAACTTTAGTAAAGTAAGTGAAGTCATCCAGGGAAGAGAGGAATTCCCAGCAGCCTTTCTAGAGATACTCATAGGGGCTTATAGAGTATATACCCCTCTAGATCCTGAGGCAAAAGATAACAGTGGTGTAAGCTAGAGGTTATCATCACCTTGCCCTCCTCTGCTTTGGCTCCGGGGAATCCCCACCTCCTATCTGGAGCCAGACCTGAGGAGAAGATTTAGGGAATTATGGCCCCTTCTAAATCCACTGCTTTAGGCTTCTTTAAATACAGGATTCCCAAATTTGCTCTCTTAGTCAAGCCCCTCAGTGAGATCTTCTGAGCACGGCTTTTAAGGTCTATAACGACCAAGAAAATAACAGAAAAGGCAAATAAGGCCCAAAAGAATTCAGGAAATACCAACTTTTGGCTCCAGCGCCCTAAGGGGCTTCATAGCTTTCATCAAGGCCCTGCTCCAGAGTAGAAAGAAAGGTCATTGAACTGAAGCCTGCCAGGCTTCCCGGCCCCATCAAGGGACACGTCTGTGCTGTGGAAAGAGGAACATGAGAAGGTAAGCTGCCCCCTTGCTCCATGGAGGGAGGGTTCAGTCTCTTCTAGTCCTGCTCCAGCTACCTGTGACCTGACCTTGCCCAGCGTGCTGGGAATTGCCACTGAAGGCCCAAGGACATCGTTCAGGAGCCTAAGGTATTTCTTCCAAGTAGCAGATAAGTTAATCTCATTTCTTGTAAACACAAGGGCCATCTACTATGCCTTGCTTGAATATTTAAGTTTTATTTATCCCTCAAAGATCTCTACTGTGGGTATTGACAGTCTGGTTTTATTGCTTTATGTTTAGTATCTCCTTTGATCCTCCTATCTCAATGCCCCATGCCTATTATAGGCTGGGACCTGCTGCTAATTCCAGGTAGAAGCAGAAGTCACTAGGACTTAAACTCTAACTGCAAAGTGTAGAAATGTAACACCCTTTCCCTAAGTACTTGCAGGTTTTATAGGTTACTCAGCAAACTGTTCAAAGACTGTCCAAGAGGCACTTCTAGCAGTACACCACCCAAGGACTGACTCCCACCTAGACGGGTCCAGACACCATGATCCTGACAACTCCCACTACTGCCAAGGTAGAAGGCATACTCGCCTGGGTCCACCGCAGCCGCTGAAGCTTGCAGTCCCAGCAGAAACACCTTTGTGGACAGCGAAGACTGACCCCACCAACCCTTGTAAGCTGACCCTGAGAAGGACAGCATGCCCTGCTTCAGCCACAAACCAGAAGTTAACTGGTCCACGCATGGAGACTTTGGGGAGGGAGGGAAACTAAGGTAAATGAAAGTTATGTATGTGCTCATAGCTACCACTATAGAATAACCTGTGAATATTGGTCATGTGTCCAATAGGCTACTTATGAAAAGGACACCTCCAAAAAGCAATCTTTAAAAGAGGATTACTTAGTACTAACTTAGTCTTTGCTGAAGGTTAAGGTTTTTAGGAATTAAAAATTCTGATAAATTAAAAAAAAATTGTATAATTTTAATAATAAAAAGTATAAGGTGTAGAAGTACTTAAAAAAAAAAAAAAGTAAGTTATTATAAAAGCCAGTTATTCCTGAATAAGAAAATGCATAAAAGTTAAAAGTTTGTGTAAGTTACAAAAAGTTTGTGTAAGTTACAAAAGGTTTGTACAAGTTATAAAAAATTAGTACAAAAAAGAAAAATACAAGGCAAAAAGAAATTAGTCTGTAAAGCTTGTAGTACTAAGGGCACACTATCAGCGTGCCAGCACATACTAGGGAGAACCCCTGACCTAATTAGCTTATAGCTACAGCTAAAGTAGAAAATTCTCATAAGCCCCAGACTTATACCATTCTCCCCACTGATGAAGAATCAAGGATTTGATTTATGCCCTAAAAGGAGTAGGGAATGTAAGGACCAAGAGAAGATCAGAAAATAAGCAGGGCACTAATGGAACAGGGAACTTAAGGGTTACAGGCAGGTCCTGCTCCTGTTCTGTTAGGAGTAACATGCCCACGGTCGTTCAAGAAGCAGAGACAGATAGGGACTCTGGGAAGCTGAGAGAGAAGAAAAAAAAAAAAAAGGAAAAAGAGACAAAGGTTTGCATTCTATTGGTTAAAAGACCCTTATCAGAAGTTTAGGTTTGGAATTCGCCAATGAGCTAGACCCCAGCCCCTGTTGCTATGCTATGTGCAGTCCCCTTAGCAAATAGGTTACCGCCACATCTGCTTCTGTATGAGGCTTGCTTGCTTAGCTTATAAAAAGATTTAGCTGTGAGCGCTAGGGGCGGCTCCCATTTGCAGCTCCTTGTGGGCAAGGTGTCTCCGGACATCTCGGGAGTTCGCCCCTGCGCAGGTTAAACTGGCCAATAAAGTAACATCTTAACTCCTGAAAGTCTCCAACATTTGTTCTCGTACCCGGTGGATGCTACATTTAAAACTTTAATAAGGAGTAGTTTTACTACTCTTAGGAGCCTGTCAGGACCATGTTTGCTGCTTCTGGTAATAAATAACTTAAAAAGCATAGTAGAAGCTGCCATTTAGCAACAAACTACAGACCAAGTATACTTTACCCACTACTATCAGGCATTCTCCCAGAGGTTAGTTGAAGAATGTGAGACTTCAGCATAAAAAAATAAAAAAAAAATTCCCCCCCTAAAGTCTCAAAGGGGAGAATGAGATTTAAATGTAGAGATTTGCCTGACTCTTTTTGTGTTTGGTAAAGAAAGGTGACCTTCCCTATGACAACCCACTTTCCCCCTTTGCCTGTAAAAGACTTCCATTCTGAATAACTCTTCTGAGCTCCTTTTTTTTTTTGAAAGGAAAGTTGAAGGGAAAGAGAGAGAAGCATCAAATCTTTCAACTTGTTCCACTTAGTTGTGACATTGATTGCTTCTCATATGTACTCTAACCAGGGTTTCAAACTGTGCCCTGGGGATCCAGCCAGCACCTCAGGGTCAAGCCCTAGATGGGGCTAGAACAATCAATTTTCACTTGAGTTGGTGCCCTCTGGTTCCAGTTAGAGGCCCCCAGAATCAACTTCCAAGCTCCTGATGATAGTCTAGCCATTGTGTCACTAGCCAGGGCCTAAGCTCCTTTCTACTTGCTAAATGGGATGCTATGTGGGATTTATGAATGGTTAAAGAAAGGCAACTTTTCACAAAATTTACTCAGTTGAATTTTATTTAATATAAAATATTGACTACTTTTAACATAGTGGATTTTTTGCAACTACCTTTTAATTTAAGGTAAATGTGTAATGTTGTCACCTAATATTAGCAACAGCAACACTTTATACATGAGGTGTGAACATATTTTGTTTCTATTGTGGTTGAATGGGACAAGTGTTAACTGTTGTCAGTGTTTGGTTGTGTAGGACATTTATGTGTTAATAGTTATTTTTCCTTTTATTTCTTTGTATTACAATTAGGTCACTCTGGGAAGAAACTCAGTCAGTATTTTTTTTTAAAATTTGATTGATAGGGGTGACAGTGGTTAACATAATTATACGGCTTTCAGATGCCCAAATCTACTATCAATGTATGCTGATGTGTTCAACCTCCCTCAGACACCCAGCACTAGTGGTTTTAATTTATACCCCTATAAATTTTAATTTCACTATGGTAAAAATGTCCTCTGGAAGAAATATCCCATAGAAAGGCTGATTTAATTCAGTTGACAAAATATGACAAAGGAGAAAAGTGACTTGTTGAATTACCTTTGAGTTTTTCAATTTTGAAACCAAAGAAGGCCCTAGCCTTCCAGAGAGCTCAGGAGCACGGTGGGGAAGTGCAGATCAATGTTTTTCTCTCTCTTTTTTTTTATCTCGCTGAAATCAATACATAAAAATTCCAAAAAGAAAAGAGAAAAGGACAGAAAACAAAAGAGGGAGGGAGAAAGGGAGGGAGGGAGAAAGGGAGAATGGGAGAAAGGGAGGGAGGAAGGAAGGAAGGGAGGGAGGGAGGGAGGAAGGAACTGAAGATTAAGAAACATCTGTGTTGTAAATGTTTAGAGACCAGAGCTATCCCAATCCTAGCAACAGGAGACCCTGTCAAGGATAGTGAAAAAGCTTGTGCTAACAGAAATGTAAGAGTGTTTAGGGAAGTATGTACATCCTGCTGCTCATTTAAAGCCAAGGATCTAGTAGTGATTGCATTTTCAGACATTTGAGGAGGTTATGGTGCTGCATAAAGACTAAGTAATCGCGAAGAGGGCGGGAAAAACAACTTCAAAGGCCCATTTCTTTCCATTTATTACCCACAGCAGCAGACTTAGGGGTCGTTTCGAGCTTAGTTTGGTAAACTCAGTGTTCCTTTGGCCGAGTGATTACTCTTAGCCACAAACAACCCTGAGTTCCTCGGGCATCAAGAGTGTCGTTCACTATGTCCAGAGTCCCGTGGGTAGTGTACCACCAGCGGCTACAAGACTTAGACCGCTGGAGAAATAAAAAACCTAATGTAGACTAAGGGACTGATGGAGGGGGTAATAGTGAGATTGGGATAGAGGCAGTGGGCGGGAGGAAAGTAAGAGGAGGTCTTCAGAGAAGTGCGGTATCATTAGCTTCATTCACCTTATAATTGTTTCATTGTTCCGTCACCAGGTGACGCGGAGCCCACACCAGACTGAAACGCGAAGTTCCCGCTAGGAAACCGGAGAGGCTTCGGGTATCTGGCCAAGCCCCGGCAGCTTAAGCCACTCACGCCGGGCAGCATCCAGCTACTGCAGAGAGCATGTGTCAACCTCCTCCTCCTTAGCCTTTCCAACTGAAAGATACTACTCAAGTCATCGACGATCTTTGTTTAAAAGGTCAGTACTTTGGACACCTGCGGTCATGGTACCCTCAATCTAGTCGGTTTCAGTGTTTTTTCTTTACTACTACCGATTTGGGGAAGGCTTCCAAAAAGCGAGTGGGCTAATTAGAACCCAGACGTTTTACAAAACTTCCGATTCCCGAAACATAAAGGGAAGATAAAGGAAAAGCAGTAGAAGTAGAAGGGAAAATAGGAGGATGGGAAAGATAATGTGTGCCCCCAAGGTATGTTTAACACTTCCCACTTGGTAGAAAAAGTGAAGGGCTGGTTCCTGCTAACTTCCAAGAATTTCAAGGCTTCGCTAGAGTCCGGGTGGGGGGGAGGAGGACGGAGGAAGTGAAAGTCTCGCGAGTTTTGAGATCCTTTGGGAACGAGATTGACGAGAAGATCGCGCGAGATTTTGACAAAACGCAAGTTAGAAGTAACCGTAGAAATAGAAGGAGTGTGGGTGGTGGGGCAAGGCAGGAGAGGGATGGTCACAACTTACGTTGTGGCCTAGAGCCTTCGAAGTACATGTGTTGTGGCCTCGACCAAGCTTTGTACCTCAGAGAGCTGTAGACATCCGGCAAGCTGGATCGACAATTGGATACTCCGAATCCTCGGTCGTCTTCCGGCATGAGGCATGTGGCGGTGGACAACGCACACGAGTTGGACCAGCAGGTGAGCCTGAGTGTGCTTATTGAGAGTATTTGTGTTTCCATTTCCCTCGCTTAACGGGGATTGTGACGCAGTAATAACCGACCACCGCCTTTTACTTTATCGTGGGTCCTCGTGGATTTGTTAAATTTTGTATGGGATACGGTGAGAAAAGAAGAGTCGATTGGTTACATTAATGTTTGTTGTAACTGTTATTTGAGTCGGGTTGTGGATCGGCTTGGGCTATATCGTACCCGCCTACGCACAATGGCGGCTTTTGTGTGCTTGCATGGTGCCCTAGAAACCTCTGTAAGTACCGATTGAAGAGTGATAGGATGAAGGTATGAGGATGGGTTCCATTTTTAGTTTTGAAATGATTAGTATTATTGGATGATACTGATTTAAGCCCAGAGATGTCGTTGGTACCAGGCGGACTGCGGTCATGGACTGTCGGGAGGACGGGAAGCGGGTATTTCTCAGACTAATGTTGGCGGTATCCTTTGGACTGCAGGCGTACGGACGCCTGCGGTCCGCTAACGGAAAACGAGGTACTGTCGGACTCAGGTATGCAACTGACTGTAAAGACAGCCAAGTGGCTACCTTGTTATTTCTTGGGCGTTGAGCTGTTGCCATCAGGTGCTGCTGGTGATGATGTTTCCGGAGTGGAAAGTTTTGTTACGCAGAAGCGCCGGAAAAAGATGTGGTGAGGGAAGGGAAAACATGGCCGCCGCGTGCTTGTTTTGACCAAGCTCTGGGCATAATGGAAATAAGACTCTGGCAGGTATTAATCTGGGAGACTACAGATATTTCAGATATGGAATTAATTCCCTTACTTTCTTTACTTAGTTACAACGAAAACTTGATGTCTTTACCTGTAGTTTTTGCTCTTTTGAGGGAAAGGTACACTAAGTTGTATATTTTTATATTAGGCGTTGGACTCTGGAGTCGACCACAGGAAAAGACTTAAAAGAGGATTGTCAGGGCAGGCAATGTTTTTTTGTTACTGATTTTGTCGTCCCTGAGGAAAAAAACGTTAAAATAGGTTAAAGCCAAATCATATCCTCTTCTTTCTTGAGGTTTTGGGACTAAGAGCAGTTGGAGGCTTGTTTTCCTTGATTGGAGATAACCACTTCGTTATCGTACTATTATTGCCTCCAGAGAAACTCCAGTGAGTCTTTCGGACAAATTAAGTGAGCAAAATTTTGTCTCGGCTTCTGTCTTACACATTTAATAAACGGAATTGATTTAGGGCAGCGGTTTTCAACCTTTTTCATTTCAAGGCACACAAACTCCTAAAATACACGTTCTTTGACTACCCGATGGGGGCAAAACGTATAATTTCATTAATTCACAAGGAAGGGCTCTTGTGTTTGTTGTTGACTTTAAAAAAAAAAATCTAAAGGAAAAGATGTCAGTGCCCCTTGACTATCGTATGTTTTCTTTTTTCTTTCTTTTTTTTCCCCTGAAGCTGGAAACGGGGAGAGACAGACAGACTCCCGCATGCGCCCGACCGGGATCAACCCGGCACGCCCACCAGGGGGCGACGCTCTGCCCACCAGGGGGCTATGCTCTGCCCCTCCGGGGCGTCGCTCTGCCGCGACCAGAGCCACTCTAGCGCCTGGGGCAGAGGCCAAGGAGCCATCCCCAGTGCCTGGGCCATCTTTGCTCCAATGGAGCCTTGGCTGCGGGAGGGGAAGAGAGAGACAGAGAGGAAAGAGGGGGGGGCGGGTGGAAAAGCAGATGGCCGCCTCTCCTGTGTGCCCTGGCCGGGAATCGAACCCGGGACTTCTGCACACCAGGCCGACGCTCTACCACTGAGCTAACCGGCCAGGGCCTCGTATGTTTTAAAAATGCAGGCGGAATACCAGCTGAAAATTGCTGATTTGGGGCGTCAACCTTTTTCAAAAACCTTTGTCAGACTCCTGAATTATTGTGGAACAAAGCTTAATGACACGACTGGATCATACATTATTTTTGATCATATGTTTAAGGACATTTTCGCTAATAGTATTGCTGTATTAACACGTGCAGTGTACCGATATTCGGTATGTTAAAAAGCATAGAAATTTAAAATCTGGTATCAAGTACAAACAGCTTGACCAGGCGGTGGCACAGTGGATAGAACATCGGACTGGGATGCTGAGGACTCAGGTTCGAGACCCCAACGTCGCCAGCTTGAGCGCGCGCTCATCTGGTTTGAGCAAAGCTCACCAGCTTGGACCCAAGGTCGCTGGCTCGGACAAGGGGTCACTAGGTCTGATGGAGCCCGCCAGTCAGGCACATATGAGAAAGCAATCAATGAACAACTAAGGTGTCGTAAGGAAAAACTTTTGATTGATGCTTCTCATCTCTCTCTGTTCCTGTCTGTCTGTCCCTGTCTATCTCTTTGTCTCTGGGAAAAAAAGAAAAAAGTGCAGACAATGACATTGTAACGTTTTTTGTATAGCTGGAATCCATTTAATTTTTGGTATATTGTGCTGTCTGCGCCATTTGCATTCTTTAGTAAGCAATTGCAGTCTGGGGAAGGTTCATAATTTATAGAATCTCGAATGGATTGTGGATACAATTTGATATTATATTGAACTTTTTTTCTCTCTTTATTATTGAGAGGTGGGGAGACAGACTTCCGCATGCGCCAGGACCAGGATCCAACCGCAAGCCCCCTACCAGGCGATGCTTTGCTCTGTTGCTCGGCAACAAGCTATTTTAGCGCCTGAAGTGAGGCCATGGAGCCATCCTCAGCGCTGGGGTCCAGCTTTGCCCCAACAGCTTGAGCCATGGCTATGGGAGAGGAGAGGGGGAGGGGCGCGGAGTAGATGGTCGCATCTTCTGTGTGCCCTGACTGGGAATTGAACCTGGGACATCCACATGCTGGGCTGATGCTCCACCGCCTGTCTATCTTGAACTTCTTACTGCAGTGTTTATAGACATGATGCACCAAAGTTTATTTGCAAATCAATGGAAACCGTTAGCTTTTAAAATGTTTTAAAGTTTTTATTTGTGCATATATAATTATTTTACTCCTTCTGAGTGGTTCTTCTTCTGCTTGGTTCTTCGTTAAGTGGTTCTGCTTTATTACATGATACTATATGGCAAAATAATCTTTTTTCCGTGATGTTGACATCTCTGTGAAAAGGGACAGGTGGGAAAAGATCTTTTGGAAGTTTGGAATGTCAGTTGTGCCACTTAGTAATTCTGTGACAGATGACTTTTCTGTACTTATTTCCAAAACAAAAGAAAGAAATACTGTTTTATAGTGTGCAGTGTTAAGTAAAATGGCACAGTACTATCAATGCATGATATGTGGTGGTGGTGCTGCTGCTTAGGAATTTATTTATATTAAAAGAGTTGTACTGTCCTAAGCACATAAGTAACCTTCAGATTGCTCTAACGTTTTTCGTGTATACATTGGAGGCTTAAAATAATAACAAGTAGAAAACCAGTGGCTTTGAGATAATTATGGTAACTTTTTTGATGATTGCAGAGCTTTTACTGTGAAAAATTATTACAGGAAAACTTGTTTTGGATGAATGTGTTTGAATCATCTCTGTGGGTGTACTTTTAACACCAGTCCTCCTTGAAAAAGCATTCTTAGAACCAGAAAAGCAGACAGGGCATAAAGATTAAGGAACTTAGCCTTACCTGGGTAGGTCTGGAGTTTAGGAACCCATTAGCCTTTTGTAAGGGTATCTGTGCTTTGATTCTTCCGCCCCCAACCTTACCCATTTAGTAGTAGAATATATAGTATGTCAGCATCTGAGCTGTTAATATCTCTCTTCTAGCTGGCTGGTCTAGACCTGAATTCTCCTGATAATCAGAGTAAAGGGGGAAGTACAGCAAGCAGTAAGTATTATTTCTGAAAAATTAGAGCTTAATATTACTATTTCATTGCACTTTCTGATTTTAAAATAATTGTTTTTCTATTTTTACTTATAACTGTTTCAAGTATTTTAGCATGTCTGGATAATAAAAGCAGTTGGTTGGCTCTTTTTTAGTGTAAGCAGCTAATCACTTAAAGAAATGTTAAATATTTGCATCTGTAGAAAACTATGTCTAGTATAAATTGCAGTCAAGCAGGAATAAGATGAAGATATGTCCATTTCTCTTATGAATTGACCTGAAATGTATTCAAACTAATAAAGCGAGCCTGTGCATTTATGTGTTAGAGAACTCCCCGTACTCATTTCGCATGAAAAACTAGAGATTTAATGATACAGATTCTTGGGTGATAGGATTAAAATGTCAGCCCTGTTTCAAAATTCTTTTGAAATAAAGATATTTTTGAAAAGAGGCGTGGTTATTAATCTAATTATTTATTCATATACTTTTGAGTCTCTTTGAAAGAATTGGCAGCAGATCTCACCTTAGACCCAAGTTTTCAAAAAGCCAGTGGGGGAGCTCAAAAGCCTCTAGTAATTTGGTTAATTCATATTGCATCTTATTTGCTGTTATATGAATATTATAAGGATTTAATTATACTAATAGTTTGGAATACTTAATTCAGTCCAAAAGTTAGGGATTTAGTTAATGCAGATTTTTAGGTAATTGTTGACTTCCTTCTGCTTTGTTCTTTTGTTTCTTATTAATCATAGGCTAGATTATTGTCTTAAGTCAGGAAACTCAAGGTTAATACCACCAGTTCTTTGTTGGAATCATTTTTCTTTCCAGCTTTTATTTATTTTTATTGTATGGTAATTGTACTTGAGTAAAAATAGCCTTTTTTGGGGAGTAATTGAAATTAATTTATTCAGTAGACTTTTTTTCCTTTGTAAGCCATTATGTTGCAGTTTTGATTATATTTATTAAATGTATAATTCATGTAACAAATACCTAAAGTACCAGGGCCTTTTAAAGCATTTATTAAATAACCAGTAGTAGCTACTGAAATGTACTTGGCTTGAGAATTTTTCTTAAAATCCATGTTTCTACATTTGCATCTTTATACCCATTTGGGTGGGGAGGGGGCTATTAAATGAACATAGCCTGTTTTTAGATATTTCTCCCTGCTGAAAAATATTTAAAGAAAATCAGTTTTGTTTTTTTTTTCCTTTTTTTTTTTTTTTTCCTTTTTCTGAAGCTGGAAACAGGGAGAGACAGTCAGACAGACTCCCGCATGCGCCGGACCGGGATCCACTCGGCACGCCCACCAGGGGCGATGCTCTGCCCATCCTGGGCGTCGCCATGTTGCGACCAGAGCCACTCTAGCGCCTGGGGCAGAGGCCACAGAGCCATCCCCAGCGCCCGGGCCATCTTTGCTCCAATGGAGCCTTGGCTGCGGAAGGGGAAGAGAGAGACAGAGAGGAAAGCGCGGCGGAGGGGTGGAGAAGCAAATGGGCGCTTCTCCTGTGTGCCCTGGCCGGAATCGAACCCGGGTCCTCTGCACGCTAGGCCGACGCTCTACCGCTGAGCCAACCGGCCAGGGCCAGAAAATCAGTTTTTAAAGTGTTTTTGTAGGACTTTTAAAATTTTTTTATAAAAAGCTGGCCCTTAGACAATATGAAATGCTTTTAATCTTATATTTTCTCTTTAGAAGGACGCTATATACCTCCTCACTTACGAAACAAAGAAGCATCGAAAGGTAGGTGGTTAATGCTGCTTTGAGGTAACTTTGGGAAGTGTATACAGAGTTACTGTCTTGTATTTCTTTCTGTGTTCAAGAACTAGCATTTTCTAACTTTGAAAAAGTTAATTTATGCCGCATAATGGATTGATTGTTCTTACTTCTGAGCAACTTTGAGCCCAAAGTTTTGCTAGTATAATTTCACTACTCATTGCTCATCTGTAGGTAAACATTGATATTCACTTTGAAAGAGGTGTGTTGTTTGTGGGTGTGCCCAATTACATAATCACATGGCAATCAAGTCCTATTTACTGAGTTTTAACATGTTGCCAACGTGAAAAAAGGGGGTTATTACAGAATAGTTAACAATGAGAAGATTAGAGCATTTTGGAACACATTTGATAGGTTGGAGGAATTGTTTATTGTCGTTTTGCCTAAATTTTATTTGATATTAAAATATTGATACCTTTTAGTGTATTATGTTTTTAATGTAGAGTGATGGATAACAGTTTACATACTGTGTGTTCACCAGTAGGAACCTAAGGCTTTCAAGAATGGAAAGTAAAAGCCAAAAGAAAAATTGTAGAGAAAGAAGTGGGGGGGGGGGGGAGGCAGGGCTTGTATTTTGGTATAATGTCTACATGTAGCGTGTAGCATATAGCATTAGACTTAAGTCTGTATGTGATCACTTAGCTGATAGGATTTTTTTACAAGTAATTAGAGATTTCTTTTATCGTGAATATTGGTGGAATTGCATTCTGGATATATTAAGTGTTTCAGAGGGACTGACAGTACTGTAGGAAATTAAGAAATGAAAGAGACTACCCTGTTTGGTTGCATAGTGGAGAAGGGCATTGTTTCAGCATACCAAGGTTGCTAGCTTGTTCCTTATGGTGCACCAGCTCAACAAGGTTACTGGTTCAAGACTTGGTCAGGGCACACATGAGAAGCTATCAGAAAGGACATAACTAAGTGGAACAACGAATTGACCCTTCTATCTCCCTTCATCTGAAAAAAAAAAATCTGTCTTTTCTGTCTACTAAAGGCTGTTGGTTGACTGGTTTGCTACTACAAGTAGAAGTGTAAAAAGGAAAGTAACTAAATTTGAAAACTTCAAAACATTTAGTAAAATGTCTGCATATAGATAACTATATTAGTGAGTTTATCCTTGTTACCTTCTCTTTGGTTTGAAGTAGGTATGTTTTAGATACGTGTACATCAGGGAAAATAGGCAAGTATGGAAGTTTTCTTTTTTCCCTGTTATACTTGTTTCTCACTGAGCTTATACAGATGGCACAATATGTTGGACACCTAGGATTTGAAAAACAGTATACATGAGTATGAAATAAAATAAGGGTGGGGAATACAATAAGGGTTCTTTGTTATTTTGATGATTAATGTTTAAATAGGAATTTTTATAATACGTCAGTGTAATTTTAACTTTAAAACTTTGAGACATCTGTGACAATGGATTGAGAAATCTTTGTTTTTAAGTACATAAGGTTTCTAAATGATTTAAGAAGTGAGTAAAAATTTTTCTAAAATTAGTGTTTTTTTAAATCTTACAGGAATTAGTATTTTGAAGCAAGTCTGTGTTGACTCTAAATGTTTCACTGTTTTATGCCTGAATGTGTTAAGTCATATAAGGCCCTGGCAGGTTGGCTCAGCAGAAGAGCGTGGGCATGATGTGGAAATCCTGAGTTTGACTCCGGGTCAGGGTACATAGGAGAGGTGACTGTCTGCTTCTCTACCCTTCCCTATTCTCTCTCTTTCTATCTCACTCTTCCCCTCCTGCAGCCATGGCTCAGTTGGAGTAAGTTGGCCCTGGGCACTGAGCATGGTTTTGTGGCCTCCACCTCGGACATTAAGAAGAGCTCAGTTGCTGAGCAATGGGGCAACAACACTCCTGATGGGCAGAGCATCGCCCCCTAGTGTGCTTGCCAGGTGGATCTCAGTCAGGGTGCATGTGGAAGTTTGTGCCTCCCTGTCTCTCACATTAAAAAAAAAAAGTCATTTAAAATTTCAGTTGTAGTTTCTAAATACTTTTTTTAAAAATCGTATTAATTTTAGAAAGAAGGGAAAAAGGGGGCAGGTGAGGGGAGGAGGAAGCATGAACTTGTAGCAGCTGCTTCTCATATGTGCCTTGATCAAAAATCCCAGGCAAAGCTGGGATTTTGAACTGGCGCCCTTCATGTTCCAGGTTGACACTTTATCCTATGTACCACCATAGGTCAGGCAAATTGTTATTCTTCCATACAAGTGCTTGTGAGGACACCCTTAAAAATCTTCTGGAGCAAAGCAGACAACATTGAAATTCTTTATATTGACTATTTTTACTTAATTTATTTCTTTTGTATACGTGTGTGTGTGTGTGTGTGTGTGTGTGTGTGTGTTTATTTTATTCAGTGAGAGGAAGGGAGACAGAGATAGACTCCTGCATGTATCCAGACTGGGATCCACCTGGCAAACCCACTAGGGGGTGATGCTCTGCCCATCTGGGGCATTGCTCTGTTACTCAGCTGCTCAGCAACTGATCTCTTTATCACCTGAGGTGGAGGCCATGGAGTCATCCTCAGTGCCTGGGGCCAACTTCTTCAGTTGAGCCATTCCTGCAAGAAGGTGGGGGGGGGATTGAAAGGGCAGGGAAGGAGTAGAGAAGCAGATGAGTGCTTCTCCTGTGTGCCCTGACTGAGAATTGAACCCAGGACATCCATACATAAGTCAACACTCTACCACTTAGCCAGCCAGCCAGGGCAATTTACTTCTTTTAGATTTTAGACTAAGCTAGATTATATTTTAGGTATTGAGGATGCTCACTTGATTTGTCATACTTATATTGCTGTTGATCAGTTACTGCCACTGTTGCCTTATATTTTTTATTGAACAAGTTCATATTATACCATTTAATACAGAGAACCCATATGAGCAGCTTGAGTATAATTCAGGGCCTGTAATTGGAGCTTCATCATTTATGAATCTTGAAATTTTCTGTCCTAATACATTTGACATACTGGTAAGCTTTTTATTGATTGATTTTTAGAGTGACAGAGGAAAGGGGAAGAGAGAGGGAAACATTTGTTGTCCCTTTGGGCTGTGTGTTCTTTGGTTGCTTTCCATTTATGCCTTGATGGACCAGATGCCCAACATTGATGTTAAGGGACAACGTTCTAACCAACTAAGCTAACTGGCAAGGGCCTAGTTAGGACTTCAATTTTTTTCCACCTTTGATTTGAAGGAGAAAAGCATCAGGTCTTTCTTGCAGTTCTGCACTCACTAGTTGCTTCTCATATGTGCCTTAGTGGGTTGGGATGATACTATCCACTGAACCAGCTACCAGTGCATGTATCTCTTATTTTTTAGCTTTTCTCTAGGTATAATTGTACACAAAGTAACTTTGTATTTAGGGAGTGATTTCAAAATGTGTATTGCATATGCAGTGTAGAATATATTTTATTAAGTCAGTTTTTCTCTCTGGACTTGTTAATGTTTAGGGATGAAATGTAACAACATGGTTACTTACAACTGCCCTAGCTTGCTGCCTTTGACCTTTAAAATTGGGAGAATTTCTTTGAAAGCAATCCTTTTGTTTGTTTGTTTAGTGTGTGCAAGAGAGATAAGCATCAATTCACTTGTGGCACCTTAGTTGTTCATTGATTGTTTCTCATATGTGCTTTGACTATGGGCCTTCACTTGAGCCAGTGACCTTGGGCTACAAGCCAGTGACCATGAGGTCATGTCAGTGATCCCATAGAGAGCCATGGTAGTTTTAAGGAAGCCTTAGTTGATGTTATTTTATACACTTGAACCTGTATGTTTTTGTGAAGCAATGTTACCTCAATAAATTCAGTTAAAAAAAGTCTTGCCACAGTCTTATTTACAATAATTTCACTGTAGTAGGCTTCTATTTTCATTGTTTTTGTTCATTTCTTAGGAGTGGTATTCACTCAGTACATTGTTTTTAAACCATGTAGTTTCTTTGCTTAATAATTTTTAGAGGAAAAGAGGATTAATAGTAAAATAGTTGATCTAAACTAATTACCTAAATGTTGTTTCTCTGTCCAAAAAATTTCTTTTTAAGATTTTATTTATTGATTTTTAGAGAGAGGAGAGAAACAGAGAGAAATAAGTGGAAGAGGGTGTGTGTGTGTGTGAGAAGCATCAACTAAAAGTAGTTGCTTTCCGTATGTGCCTTGATCAGGCAAGCCCAGGGTTATGAATTAGCAACCACCACAGTTCAGGCCCAACAGTTCTATAAAAAAATAATCCCATTGACTCTTGGTGTTTTCCCTTTCCCTGTCTCCTATCCCAAGGACAAGCTAAGGGTGGCTTTCTTTGAAGAACTACTTATCTGAAAAGACAGGAATCTTCCAAAAACTATTGTCAACTTCTAATTTTCTTTTTTTTTTAAGGATTCTATGATAAAGACAGTTCAGGGTGGAGTAGTAAAGATAAGGATGCATATAGCAGTTTTGGGTCTCGAGATTCAAGAGGAAAGTCCAGTTATTACACTGGGAGTGGATCAAGGGGGAGGTAAGTTCTCAGCTTGCAAATGTAGCTGTTTAGGAATCATATCTCTTAGTTTGATGTGTTTTCATTCTTTGTGTTTCATTTCTTGATCTTTAATCATGATTTATTTTCCCCCTTGTTATAGACTTGTTTCTATGATAGGTGGTTAGCAAAATACTGGCTTAGTACTTTTTGGTTCTAAAATATCTTCATCAGCTTTTTTAGGTTTCTGTTACATAGAAATTTATATACCATAAGAATATGCTGTTTGACATAATGGATCTTTTACTTTTATGTAATTAAGCCTTCTCTGTGGCAATTGAACATTTTTTATGACTGCCAAGAGTGATAAGTAGATCTTAAGAACTTAATGTCTTTGGTTAGTCGTGTATCGTTTTTCACAAATAAAGCTAAAATTCTTGTCGTATCCCATAAGTTACCTTTTTTTTTGTATTTTTCTGAAGCTAGAGGTGGGGAGTCAGTCAGACAGTATCCCACATGTGCCCGACCAGGATCAACCTGGCATGCCCACCAGGGGGCGATGCTCTGCCCGCCTGGGGCTTTGCTCTGTTGCTGCTGGAGCCATTCTAGCGCCTGAGGCGGAGGCCATGGAGTCATCCTCAGCACCCAAGACAACTTTGCTCGAGTGGAGCCTTGCCTTTAGGAGGAGAAAAGATAGAGGGGGAAAGGGAAAGGGGAAGGGTGGAGAAGCAGATGGGTGCTTCTCCTGTGTGCCCTGGCCGGGAATCAAACCTGGGACTTCCACATACTGGGCCGATGCTCTACTGTTGAGCCAACCAGCCAGGGCTTACGTTATCTTTTTCTATATAACCAAATGGATATACCAGGATAATTGATATCCAGATAACTTATTTGTTTTCCTGGTAAGCATATTAATATTTTAAAATGAAGACATGAAGTAGTACATTATACTAGTTATAAGTCTTAATACCACTTGACTTGTGAGACCTGTTTAAGCTGAATAATTTTGTAAAAAGTTCTAAAGAATGCTGGGTTTTATTTTTAATGAATGATGTAGAGAGCCTTATTTCATGGCTGAGAAAGCCAAAATTGAATTGTTGACATCTTTGAAACATACCTGTGGACAAAATTCAACTTAATATACAAGTCTATAAAGATAGTAATATGATATTGGATGAGTAACATACTAATTAGTTGCCTGTGCTGGTTCAGGTTTGATGATCGTGGACGGAGTGACTATGACAGTATTGGCAGTCGTGACAGGACTGGTTTTGGCAAATTTGATCGCAGTGGACACAGTCGATGGTCTGACAGATCATCAGATGAAGATGATTGGTCAAAACCACTTACACCAAGTGAACGTTTGGAGCAGTAAGTTTTTGAAATGTATGCTGATTGTTATGAAACTTATTATTATAACATGTAATAATCATTTGATTTTAGGGAACTGTTTTCTGGAGGAAACACTGGGATTAACTTTGAGAAATATGATGATATTCCAGTAGAGGCAACTGGCAATAACTGTCCTCCACATATTGAAAGTGTAAGTTTTTTGTTTTCTGTCAAGTCACCAAAAACTTAATTGTCTTATGAAAAAAAGGAGAGACTGAAATTAATGTTATTATGAGTACTATTGGTGTGAAAAAGTTCCAAACATAGTAAAAATCCAAAATTAAATATTTTTTTTTCTTTTCCAAGTGATAGGAGGGGAGATAGAGAAGCAGACTCCCACATGCCGCCCTGACTGGGATCCACCTGGCAACCCCTATCTGGGGTTGATGCTCTGACAATCTGGGTTCATGCTCAAAACTGAACTATTTTTAGTGACTGAGGTGGAGGCTTCATGGAGCCAGCCCTCTTGAGTGCCTGAGGCTGATGTGCTTGAACCAGTGGAGCCATCGTTGTCAGAGGAGGGGAGAGAAAAAGATACGGAGGGGGTTGCAGGCGGAGAAACACAAGGTTACTTCTCCTGTGTACTCTGACTGGAAATCGAACCCGGGACTTCCACATGGCAGGACAACCCTGTAGCCACTGAGCCACCTGGCCACGCCCCAAAATTACATTTTTATACATTAGATTCAGGAGTAGGTTTTCTTTAAAAAACAAAAGATCACGATAAGCCTTGGCGGGATAGCTCAGTTGGTTAAAGCATAATTTGGATACGTAGTGGTTGCTGGGTGAATTGCTGGTCAGGGCACATACAGAAGATTCGGAGTTTCTCTGCCTCTCCTTTTTCTCTTTCTCTGTCTAAAATTAATTTAGAAAAAGAAAAAAAAGTAAAGTTAAAAATTAAACAATATCATGATAGTTTTGCCTAAAATTAACTGAACTTAATCACAACTAGACATTTATTTGGTTACTTCTGTACTTATATTAGTATAAAACAATTCTCAGCAGATAAGGCATTTCTAGTTCTGAGTGTATCTGATTGACCTGTTTTAATGATTGAAACCTGATTGGTTTAATTTCTGTAACAGTTCAGTGATGTTGAGATGGGAGAAATTATCATGGGGAACATTGAGCTTACTCGTTATACTCGGCCTACTCCTGTGCAAAAATATGCCATTCCTATTATCAAAGAAAAAAGAGACTTGATGGCTTGTGCCCAAACAGGTAAGCTCACTTGACAAAAAATAAAAGTCTTAATTGGGCTTGCTCTAAAAATAGTTTTTTTCAGTATGGAGGTCTGACTCCCATATTTAATTTAACATTACGTATTTTGGATTAGGTAAAGATAACGTGAAAATGTCTATCTTATATCTTCGGTTCTTTTAGCTAAAACTAATGTTTTTATCATGATATCTTGGGAAAGTTTATAATAGATTGTCAACCTAGTGTTGTTGTAACAGGAAAATTGTGTATGCAGTGGAAGAAAGTTAGCAATATAACTTGAATAAGAAATATAAACTAGGGAAAAGCCTGTGATCCATAAAAATAGATGGGCAAAAGAAAATTAAATCCCACATTGTTCTGGTATTTTGGAAATTGGGGCATGGGAAGGCTGCGTAGTTTATATAACATGTGAGTCATTTGAGTCATTTGTCATTGTCAGTGTATTTCCTTCTTCAAAAAATAGAATTGTATGCCCTGGCCAGTTGGCTCAGTGGTAGAGCGTCAGCCTGGTGTGCAGAAGTCCTGGGTTCGATTCCCAGCCAGGGCACACAGGAGAAGCACCCATCTGCTTCTCCACCCCTCCCCCTCTCCTTCCTCTCTTTTCCCCTCCTGCAGCCGAGGCTCCATTGGAGCAAAGTTGGCCTGGGCGCTGAGGGTGGCTCTGTGCCCTCTGCCTCAGGCGTTAGAATAGCTATGATTGCGGCAGAGCGACACCCTAGATGGGCAGAGCATTGCCCTCTGGTGGGCATGCCGGGTGGATCCCGGTCCAGCGCATGTGGGATTCTGTCTGACTGCTTCCCGTTTCCAATTCTGGCAAAATATCCCCCCCAATAGGAAAAAAAAAATAGAATTGTATATTTTCTTAGTATCGAACCTAAGGCCTTGGGTCAGCTAAGCACCTTTTTTGAAACAATGTTTTTTTTTTTTTTGTTTTTCTTTTTTCTGAAGCTGGAAACAGGGAGAGACAGTCAGACAGACTCCCGCATGCGCCCGACCGGGATCCACCCGGCACGCCCACCAGGGGCGATGCTCTGCCCACCAGGGGGCGATGCTCTGCCCATCCTGGGCGTCGCTATGTTGCGACCAGAGCCACTCTAGCGCCTGAGGCAGAGGCCACAGAGCCATCCCCAGCGCCCGGGCCATCTTTGCTCCAATGGAGCCTTGGTTGCTGGAGGGGAAGAGAGAGACAGAGAGGAAAGCGCGGCGGAGGGTTGGAGAAGCAAATGGGCGCTTCTCCTGTGTACCCTGGCCGGAATCGAACCCGGGTCCTCCGCACGCTAGGCCGATGCTCTACCGCTGAGCCAACCGGCCAGGGCGAAACAATGTTTTATTGAAAGGACTCGACCCATAGCTTTTATTTTATTCTACAAGAGGAGATAGACTATCTTGCAAAACCTTTTACAGTCAGATATTTCAGGAAGTTTGCTGATCACTTGTTAATGTTTCTACATATGTAATACGCAAGGTATTGAAATGGAAATTAGTGTGATAATAGGCAAAATGGTTGTGTTTTTGTATAAATTAGAACACAAAGGGATCCACTGATTAAAATGGATCAGAGAAGTCATTTGGTATAAATTGCTGAGCCATATAAACATGCCATGGTTTCCAGAAAATATGTATATAATCCATTAATTAGAGTAAGTAAAATTTTACTAAAAGAACATTTCAAACACTATTAATATTGAAAGTTAATAAGCCAGTATTTTTTTTAACAGGGTCTGGAAAAACTGCAGCATTTCTTTTGCCCATCTTGAGTCAAATTTATACAGATGGTCCAGGGGAGGCTTTGAAAGCAGTGAAGGTAAAGATATTTGTGTGAAATAAGTTTTTTCTTAGAAAATGTTTTGTAAGTATCTGTTGGGACCTTTTAAATTATTCTAAATATACTTTATTTACATTTTCTTTTCAGTGTATTTCCTCAGTGAAAACTTGTGTTTGTGTGTAATCTTAAAAAGGGGATATTTTTTCTTAATGAAATTTTTTGTTAGACTTTTCAAAAGATTAAAAGTTTTAGGTCTTTGAATCCAATTTATAAAGTATGAATGATTTTTAAATTGTACTTACTTTTTAGGAAACTGGGAGGTATGGACGCCGTAAACAATACCCAATCTCCTTGATTTTAGCCCCAACTAGAGAATTGGCCGTGCAGATTTATGAGGAAGCCAGAAAAGTAAATACATACTTCATTCATTGTTGATTATTGGCATTTTCATTGATTCTGATATTTTTAACTGCATAATAAATTCTTTGCTTATAGTTTTCATACCGGTCTAGAGTTCGTCCTTGTGTGGTTTATGGTGGTGCTGATATTGGTCAGCAAATTCGAGACTTAGAACGTGGATGTCACTTGTTAGTTGCCACTCCAGGACGTCTAGTGGATATGATGGAACGAGGAAAGATTGGATTAGATTTTTGCAAGTATGTTAAATTTTTATATAGGTGTATAACTTTAAACAAATATTAGTGATGATTAATTTAATTGCATTTTACTAGTATTGTCTAATTTTAAGAAGAAAAAGTAACTTCCTATGTATTTTTTTGAAATTAAAATTAACTTTTTTATTTTTTGTATTCTACTTGTTCATCTTTTTTAGGTTTAATTGTTAATAGATAGGTATTTTTTGCCATTTTGTTTATATTTTTATCATTTTTTTCATCATCCTTAAAGGAGATCCTTTCACATTTCATGTAATAATACTGATTTGGTGGTGATGAACTTCTTTAGCTTCTTCGGGCATTGGGGAGGGTTCTTTATATATCATTTGATTATAAATTATAGCCTTGCTGATCCTTTTTTATGCTCTTGATATTCTCCTTGAGTCTATTGAGCATGCTTTAAGCAGTATTTTGAACTCTGCATCTAGGTAAATTGCTTATCCTAGTTAGTTTTAGTTCTTTTTCTGGAGTTTTTTTTTTTTTAATTGGGGATGTGTTTGTCTCCTTATTTTGGTACCTCCCTGTGTTTGGTTCTATGTATTAAGTAGAACTGTACATATATCTCCCACGCTTGACAGAGTGGCCTTGTTTAGTATAGTAGGTCCAGTAGGACAGCCTCCTGGCATGAACCTTGAGGTGTACCCACCTCCATGGAGGCTTTGTTCACCTGCCTCTTTTGGTGAGGACATCAGTGGGAAGGATTTATCCCCAGTTCATTCAGCTACAAGGACTGGCTGCAACCAATGATTACTGGTTTTTGACCACCATGAGGGTTCAACTGTGCAGGAGTCCATCAAAATTAAGCAGTACTTAATCATCAGGGCTCTGGTTCCCAGAGTTTACCTCTTGAGTGTGTTGCTTGTGGTGGTGATTGAGTGGTGGTACTTGGATGCAGTCTGAAGCTATCTGCTGATTGCACTGGCTCCAGGGCCTCCTTGGTGATTCAGAACAAAGCCAGTCTCCTGTGTTCTGCCTGCGGCCACCTAGCATGAACTACAAAGCCATATGTAGCTTTGTGCCCAGAAGAGGCCAAGCTGCCAACCAAGGCCAGCTGCTCCTAGTGCCAGGCCTAGGGCACTTAGAATTATAGGGTTTGCTAAGACCAGATACTACATCTTTTGAGAAATTTTAGGAAAATCTGAAGTATGAGTGAAAATCTGAAGTAAGAGATCATTTATATGTAAAAGCCACTGGAAACAACTGAGTGGGCCCAAAAGTTGCTGGTGGTAGGGTCTTGGGAATCTCCAGGGTTGTGTGAACAGTTTGAGCTAGGTTGATGGAGAGTCGGCTGTGGCACCCACCTTTTGACACTGTAGGGAGAGGTCTTACTAAAGGAACTCTGTCAGTACTTTTATAAGTTGTGTGCTGGCTCTTTTAAGAGGAATTGCTGGTGACTCCAGCAGCCCTCTTGTCTTCCTCAGCCTCATTCACTGCTGGGTTTCACAGCCAAAATTTTTTAGGGACTTCTACTGGCATAGGAACCTTTGGATGGGGACCCTGGGCCCCTCTTTTCTTGGGGTGGAGTTCTGCAGCTTAGATATCCCTCCCAGTTTTAATCTGCTGTTCATGGGAATGGGGCTAGTCTGTTCCACATCTCTGACCTTCCCACCAGTCTCAATGTGACATCTTCAATCCCTAATCTTTGAACTTCTGTTCAGCAAGATTTCAGGCAGTTGTGAATGATGGTTTTGCCGTAATTTAGTTTTAATTTTGATGTGGTTGCAAGAGGTGGGGAAGTACTGTGTTTGTGCTGCCATCTTGACTGGAAGGTTTTTGTTTTTGAGGAGGAGGTGGAAATTACCATTTGTAAAATTTTTTGCAATAAATAGCAGCTAATTTGGTTGTGTGGTATATGTGTTTCACATGTGTTGAAATTTGAGACTAGAATGTTGGTATGACAGTATAACTGTATTATAACTACAAATGCAACTGTACTCACTCACTGGGCAATCTTGCATGAAATTCTAAACTGAGTCTTTTGAAACAGGTACTTGGTGTTGGATGAAGCCGATAGGATGCTAGATATGGGGTTTGAACCTCAGATACGTCGTATTGTTGAGCAAGATACTATGCCACCAAAGGGTGTTCGCCACACCATGATGTTTAGTGCTACTTTTCCTAAGGAAATACAGGTTTGTTGATAAAATTGTTTTTAGACCATGTTAACAGTGATACATTATCTGTAGATAATTAGAAAATTAAAGTAGCTTGACAAGGTGGAGACATAGTGAATATATATGGACCTGGGATGCTAAGGATGCAACCTGAGTGCTGCTGGCTTGAGTTTGGGGTCACCACCTTAACTGTAGGATGGCTGGCTTGAGCGTGGGATCATAGACATGACCCCATGGTCTCTGGCTTATGAAAGGGGTCACTGGTTCCGCTGGAACCCCCTGGTCAAGGCACATAAGAGAAGCAAAGAACAATTAAAGTACCACAACCAGTTGCTGCTTCTCATCCATTTCCCTTCCTGTCTTCTGTCCCTGTCTGTGTCTCCCTTCTTTTCTCTTAAAATAAATAAAGTAGATAATAAGTGAGATTTTCTTCCCCTTTTCAGATGCTTGCTCGTGATTTCTTGGATGAATATATCTTTCTGGCTGTAGGCAGAGTTGGTTCTACCTCTGAGAACATCACACAAAAAGTAGTTTGGGTGGAAGAGTCAGACAAACGGTCATTCCTGCTTGATCTGTTAAATGCAACAGGTAAAATAATTATTAATGGTGTCAGACATAAGAAGAATGCTTGGATCTTTTTAGCTCTTACTGTTTCTTATTTCCATCTTTCTAAGCTTTGAATGAAAGCTTATTTTATTAACTTCAATGTATGCATGCTTATTTAAGGTCAAGAGAAATAAGCTGGTTAGTATTCTTAGATCTCATCATTACTTCATGCTGAGTTGCTCTTAATAAACAAAACCTTTGTATATAATTTTTCAGGGAAAGATTCGCTGACTTTAGTGTTTGTGGAGACCAAAAAAGGTGCTGATTCTCTGGAGGATTTCTTATACCATGAAGGATATGCTTGTACTAGTATCCATGGAGACCGATCACAGAGAGATAGAGAGGAAGCCCTTCACCAATTTCGCTCAGGAAAAAGCCCTATTTTAGTGGCTACAGCTGTGTGTATATTTTGTATTTTTGAGTTAAGCATGTTTGTATATTGCCTTTTTTTTTTTTAAACAAATTATTTTTCAGGTGGCAGCAAGAGGACTAGACATTTCAAATGTGAAACATGTTATCAATTTTGATTTGCCAAGTGATATTGAAGAATATGTACATCGTATTGGCCGTACAGGACGTGTAGGAAACCTTGGTAAGTTAAGTGTTTGGTTATTTAATGTTTGATACAGAAACTAAAATCTGGAACCGTCCTTTTCAAAGGGAAATGTGTCATCAGATATCACATTTTAAGTTTTTATCTCACTTTCTGAGTTGGTTACATTATAAGTTATGTTCTGTTTTGGTGTTTCACTTAAATGATCTACATATTAAAGTAAGAACACAGGACTAATTTATGAAAACCTAGACTATATAATTTTTTGTGTTTTTGTAGGCCTTGCCACCTCATTCTTTAATGAAAGAAATACAAATATTACAAAGGATTTGTTGGATCTTCTTGTGGAAGCTAAACAAGAAGTGCCATCTTGGTTAGAAAATATGGCATATGAACATCACTATAAGGGTAGCAGTCGTGGACGTTCTAAGAGGTACAAATTGTTTTGACTTCCATGATTTGCCTTGGGTAGGAAGTTATGTTTAATGTTAGGTAAAAACACTGCTACTAAATATGCTTTGGCAAAGGGATGTTCTTAAGGGCGAAATTGACTTGAAATGGTCACTGTCACTTCTGAGACCGGTAGAAACATTCTTGCTACAGACTACAGTGGAAAATAAGATGAGTAATCAGAAATTGGAGGCCCTGGTTGGGTAGTTCCGTTGGTTAGAGTGTTATTCTAATACACCAACGTGTGGGTTTGATATGTCAGGCCACATGTAAAAGTCAGCTGCATAACTAACTCAGATAATAGATCAATGTTTTTTTCTTTAAAAATTTAAAAGTGAGAAATCACAAATTGGAGTTTGGGGAATTGTGTGTGGGTTGCCATTTTAGTTGAACTTTATATTTGTACACCATCACACAATGTTTTTCCTTATAGTAGATTCAGTGGAGGATTTGGTGCCAGAGACTATCGACAAAGTAGTGGTTCCAGCAGTTCTGGTTTCAGTAGTAGTCGTGCAAGCAGCAGCCGCAGTGGTGGAGGTAGTCACAGCAGCAGCAGAGGATTTGGTGGAGGTAGTATTTTTTTATTACTTAGGAAACAGCTTTTACCCCTTATTTTTCAGTGTGCATAATGTTGTACTTCTTTTTAGGCTTGTATTAAAGTACTTGAGAAACAAGGGAAAGAATTTACAGTAGGTAACCTAATCTCTCTTTAAACATTTCTTGATAGGTGGCTATGGAGGCTTCTACAGTAATGACGGATATGGAGGAAATTACAACTCCCAGGGAGTTGACTGGTGGGGCAACTGAATCTGCTACAGTAATATCATCTATGCTAATATGGAAACCATATGTAACTTAGCCAGACTGTTGTATAGCTTTAAGAACTTCAGTACATTATTACCAGCTGTGATTCTCCTGAAAATTCATGGAAGCTCAAAGTCACAAGAAGAAAAGAACAGTAACAGCCCTATTCAGAAATTGGTTCAAAGACTTAATTGCTGTAGTTGGCATTAACTTGCTTCCTGCTTATTTCTCATCCCAAGCTGCTTTTATAACTATGTAACTGAGAATCATTTATTTCTTAATGTACTGTAACTTTACCTTTAGACAACTTACTGTTTTGGTTTCCTCTTGGCTTAGTAATGTTCAAGATATCAGTTGTTTTGACAAAATAAATTGCTGAAGTTGGGTTACAATCAAACGGCACACAGATGTGATACAACTTGACAGGAGTCATCAATTTATCAATAAATATTAAAAGGTTAAAATATATTAGGCAGGAACCTATGCTAGGACTTTGTGATACTTACAGACTGGGGAGAAGAACATTTTAAACAGTTAAGTTTCTAATGTGGCAGAATTATGTTAAAGTTCTGATTGGCTCACTCTATTCTGGATAAGCACTTAGAACCTTGTAGTATTTAAATATGTCATTCCAGTCATGATGAGGTGGCATTTTCAAAGCACTCTTCAAAGTTTATGCAAGTAAATATAGCCGTTTCTTTTTTAATGTTTTTACTAAGCTAGGCAATTGTGAATATACTATTATAAGAAAAGTTTAAATGTTTAATTTTTAAAATGTGGAGTAGTATTGAATAAGATTATTTTTAATGTCTGCCATAAATACTGAAATATTGGAATGGCTGACTATGGCAATGACTTGTTTTTTTAATGGGTCTGGTTGGATTCGGTCCAAAATGCATGCTAGTGTTGGTGTTTTTTGGTCAAGGGGATATGATCAGAGAGTGTTATGCAGCAGGCTTCATTTAATGCAAATTATTACTCTGTTGACACTTTGTTGAAATGGCTTACACTTGTACACTTCGTAAATTAGAGAAACAGCAAACTGAAATCCTTGAGATCACACAGGTTCGAAATATGTACTAAACTGCACAAGATGTTATTTCTATACAGTGCAGTTTTAGTTTTATTTTAGTTGCATAGGTTTTCATTGTATTTATTTTCTCTTTATGCTAAATTTGGCCAAAGATGGTTGTCTGTCTAAAAATGCCTCTGCCACTTAGAATTCTGTGCTGATTTTATGGTTAGAGAGCAGTGATCTTTATAGTGGCATAAGAAGGCAGAAATTTCTTAAAAGTGCAATAGATTTTCAAGCATTTTGTGCCTTGTTCTAAAACTTTATAAAGTAGGTGCATTTGATAGTATTGAACTCATTTGTTATGGTGCTATTTCAATTAGTATAGGTTTAGATTGTTTTACACTTTGCCCATAACTTTTTACAAAGTACTTATTTTATTGCATAGTCATAAAAATTTTTATATATATGTATGCGTGATATATATATATGTATGTATATATGTGTATTCTTGTAAATTTCCAATCTTATTTTATCTCTTGGAAATTGTTAACTGCAGCTTAACTAGATTCTAGAGTTTTTTGGGACCATGGGATAATAGTTGTGAAGAAACTGTTTGCACATGACAGATTTTAAGATACTTTTTGCTGCTAGTTTGTAATATTTATTGAACATTTGACAAATATATATTTTTGTAAGCCTTAAAGTGATTCTTTGAAAGTTTAAAGAAACTTGACCAAAAGACAGTACATAAACACTGGCACTTAACTGTCACCGTAGGTAATATATTTCGGGGTAGTGTGAGCTTTTAATGTTAACTCCTGTTAAACTTGAGCAAATTAAGCAGACCCAACATTGGCAACATGATTAGCTCTAATATTCTGATGAAATTTAAGGCAAAATTGGCAGCTTAAAATTAAAACTTGCTAAAGTTTTGATATGCTTGTTTTAAAATATTGATGACATTTTAAAGCATTGGTAGGAAGTGTCCACAATCTCAAGAGATTTTGAGTATTTTAAGTTATTTGGTTTGGTTTTCACTGTCTAGCATTTTTTCAGTCCTCAAACGTGGTTATCTTTGTGTATTGCCATAATATGTGACATTTACATTTACTTGTATCCGTCAGTACATATAGATTGATTTAAACTTGCTGAGTGCAGTCACTGAACCTCAAGTCACTGTAGGTTTAATAGTTGCTTATTGTATTGGTTTTAGATGCTAGCACTGCATGTGCTGTGTTTATTTTGATTTTCCTAAAATAAACAGTTGAACATAATCTTTTTTGCTGTGTGACTTAATAAGAGAGGTAGAAATATAATCATGCTCGAAATTAAAGAATTGGAAGTGTTTGGTTATTGGACATTGGTTGGTTATTCACTAAAGCTATTTGTGAAATATCTCTTCATGAAGCAAGAAGTACTCCTGGGCCTTTTGGTGATGTGTACAGTTCAGATATTTGAAGCAGGGTTTTTATAGGTCACAGAAATCTTTAAGAGGCCTGTTTTTACAGAGTTCATTAAACTATATAAGGATCAAGAATTAATTGGAACAGGTTAGTTTAGCACAAATGGCATAGGTGCCCAGTTCCTTTGATTTCTTCTGTTGGCTAATAATCCATTTTTGTCACACTGATGTTGTAGGCAGCTACTATGAATAAATGGATGTTATAATAGCCAAACCTGGTTAACATAATTTTATGGAAAAATTTTTTTAAGGGATTCAGTCTGTCTTTTTGTGTCCTTGCAGCTAATCTCCCATCATTGTAAAGGCTAAGTATTGTTCTGACTTAACCATTTAGTGGCTCTTATCTGTTATTAAACTTTGTGTATAATCATAGTTTATATTCTTGTATAGTTTTGCTTGTTTACCTCTGAGATAACATCTATAGTTACTATGTTCTGATTGCTTTGTAGGGTTAGAGTTATATGCTGAATACTTAGGTTAAATGCAGCATGGATGAGTGATCATTTATACCCAAGTAAGTAGTTGGGAATTGGTGGATAGAAAATTATGAGGATAGCAAATTGGAATAATAGAGAATTCTGGCCAACCTGAAGAGTCAGTGATGACAAACCCAGGGTTATATCTACCTGGGTTACATTTGTGGGAAGGGAATAGGATGGAGGGATAAAGAAAACCTCATCACCATCATTGACAGTGATCAAATACTGAGGATGGAGTTCTGGCTAAGCTAATTTAGGGTTATTGCTAAAATTGTACAATGCTGACATAACCACTGTTTGTGATTTAGCCATAATGTTACCTATTGTGTAGTTTCTTCATGCATTTGACTCTGGTCAGGGAGCTCATTTGGTTAGAGCAGGGGTCAGGAACCTTTCTGGCTGAGAGAGCCATGAATGCCACATATTTTAAAATGTAATTCCGTGAGAGCCATACAGCGACCCATGTACATTATGCATTATCCAATAAAAATTTGGTGGTGTCCTGGAGGACAGCTGTGATTGGTTCCAGCCACCCGCAGCTATGAACATGAGCGGTAGGAAATGAATAGATTGTAATACATGAGAATGTTTTATATTTTTAACATTTTTTTAATTAAAGGTTTGCGAGCCAGATGCAGCCATCAAAAGAGACACATCTTGCTTATGAGCCATAGGTTCCCAACCCCTGGGTTAGAACATTATCTGGATATGCCAGGATTGTTGGAAGTTCAATCATGGGTCAGGGTGCATAAAAGAATTAGTCCATGAACCCTGGTCAGGAAGCAAAGTTGGTTAAAATGCCACCCCAAGTCCCAGTATGTCAAGGTTGCAGGTTCAATCCCCTGTTAGGGCACATGCATGAGTCAACTAGTGAATCTGTAAATAAGTGGGACTAGTTGATGTTTCTCTCTAAAAATCAATACAAAAACCAATGAATGCATAAATAAGTGGGACACCAAATTTTCCTCTTTTAAAATTAAAAAAAATTATACTGAGTTATAAAAAGCAATAAATATGGGCCCTCCATAAATAACCATTTTTGGACATACATTCTGGTGCCCATATGCAAAAAATTTTAATGGATACTTTAAATGTGTAAGTATATAGAGATGAGATACTTATGAAAGACACATCACACATTATGTGTGATAACAGCTTTATATCATTCAGTTTTAAAATCCTAGGTTTTTGGCCCTGGACAGGTGGCTCAATAAATAAAGCGTCATCTTGGCACACTGAGGTCACAGGTTTAATCTCTGGACAAGGCACATATGAGAAGCAATGAGTCCACAACAAAATAGAGCAACTAAGTTGAATGAGTTGATTCCCTCCCTCTCAATGGAAGTTTTTTTTTTAATGCTAATTTTTAAAAATGTAATTCAATAGTCTTGTAATTTAAGCTAGAAGGTATTTCTGCGAATATGGAAAAGGACCTAAAATGTGGTTTTGGGGGGGATGTCAAGATTTATTCTGCTTACACTTTTTTTAAAAATGGAGTTAGTGGTACTAGTTATGCCAGTTTCAGGTGCCCACTTCTGCAACCCATTTGTACATTATAGTGTGTATTCAGTTCCTGCAAATCAAGTCCTTGTCCATCATTTGTCCTTCCTGTAACCCCCCCCTCCCCCATATGGACTGTATTTATTTTAAGGTGATAGGAGAGGAGATAGACTTGCACATGCGCCCTGACCAGGATCCTCCTAGAAACTCCCATCTGGGACTGAGCTATCTTCAGAGCTGGGGGTTAATGCTTAAAGCAATTAAGCCACTGGCTGCAGGAGAGAAAGAGTAGAGAAGGGGGGAAGTATGAGAGAGAAGCAGATGATCACTTTTGTGTGCCCTGACTAGGAATTGAATGCGGACCTCCACATGCTGCTTGATGCTCTGTCCACTGAGGGCCAAAAGTGGACTTCTTAATTACACTTAGGTATTTTGTATTTTACTTTATGGATTTGCAAAGTAATAGTCTTTGGAAAAGCCAAATATAAGTAATTATTCCCCAAAGTTTTGTTTGCTTTTTATCCTGAAACAATTTTGTATCTACTTCAGTTTAACTCAGTCTGCTTCTGTTATATTGGCTGTCTGCTTGAAAGAAATCTTGAAAATGAATAGTTTTTTCTGACTACACTGTTTACTTCTAACACAAAATTGGGGTTTTTCCTACCATAACCAAATCTGTAATTTTCTGTCAGTTCTGACAAATACTATACAGTAAGACTTCAGGTTAAGGGCTCAATCCAATAAGACTGCCCCACTCACATGGCAGATGTAAATGAGGGCCAAGGGTATGCAAGCTTATCTAATTACAAATTTGGGGCATTAACTTAGTGTAACAATTCTGCGACTCATTTAACTACTGCCAGTTTATTACAAAGGTCTCAACACAAACAGACAAAGGGGCAGTTTTATTCATAGGGCAGTGCAGGAAAGGAGAAAATTGGCAAACAGCTTCCGTGCCTTCTTGGCATGCCATGCTCCATGCACCTTTATGTGGTTCACAAACTGGGAGTTCTGTGATTATCATTGTAAAGAACTTTTTTTTTGTATTTTTCTGAAGCTGGAAACGGGGAGAGACAGTCAGACAGACTCCCGCATGCGCCCAACCGGGATCCACCCGGCACGCCCACCAGGGGCCACGCTCTGCCCACCAGGGGGCGATGCTCTGTCCCTCTGGGACATCGCTCTGCCGCGACCAGAGCCACTCTAGCGCCTGGGGCAGAGGCCAAGGAGCCGCCCGGGCCATCTTTGCTCCAATGGAGCCTCGGCTGCGGGAGGGGAAGAGAGAGAGAGGAAGGAGGAGGTGGGTGGAGAAGCAAATGGGCGCTTATCCTGTGTGCCCTGGCCGGGAATCGAACCTGGGTCCCCCATACGCCAGGCCAACGCTCTACCGCTGAGCCAACCGGCCAGGGCCATTGTAAAGAGTTTTTACAAACCAATCTCCAGTTCCCTATATTCCTCAGAGATCTAGGGGTTGGGGTTGAAAGTACCTACCCTATAGTAGTATGTTTGTTGGCAAAGACACTTGATTCTTGCAGGAAATTCCAAGGGTTTTAGAAGCTCTGTGTTCTTAGTGTTTGTAAATTGACAGTTCTTTTAGAAGATAATTTGCCGTATTTAAAAAATGTAGTCTTTGAAAACTTATGCAAGGAATTGAGTAAAGAACTTTAAAATACTGTGACATTGTTTATACAGTGGTGGTACCTTGACAACATGAGTTTAATTCGTTTCATGACCAAGCTCGTGATTCAATTTACTTGTGTGTCAAATCGAATTTCCCCATTTAAATGAATGGGAATGCAATCAATCTATTCTGATCCCCAAATCCACGAGTTTTGGTTTTATATGCTTTTAAATAAGAAAGTGTACTTTATATACACACACACAATGTAAAGAAATAAACTGGTTTATGAAGTGTATTTAACTTCAAAGTCAGCAGAAGATGCTGGCAGAGGGGGGAGGATACATTAGCATAACAATGGCCCTTCCCAAGCAGGAAGGTCATTTGCAATTTGCAGTCAACTGCTCTGTTCCAAGGGCAAGAACACGCTTGGCTGCCCAGCGCCATTTTTTACAATAAAAGTGAGCAAACTCGGCCCTGGCTGGTTGGCTCAGTGGTAGAGCGTCGGCCTGGCGTGCAGAAGTCCCGGGTTCTATTCCCGGCCAGGGCACACAGGAGAAGCGCCCATCTGCTTCTCCACCCCTCCCCCTCTCCTTCCTCTCTGCCTCTCTCTTCCCCTCCCACAGCCAAGGCTCCATTGGAGCAAAGATGGCCCTGGCGCTAGAGTGGCTCTGGTCGCGACAGAGTGACGCCCCGGAGGGGCAGAGCATCGCCCCCTGGTGGGCGTGCCAGGTGGATCCCGATCGGGCGCATGCGGGAGTCTGTCTGTCTCTCCACGTTTCCAGCTTCAGAAAGATACAAAAAAAAAAAAGTGAGCAAACTCAAAAACAAAATTTACAAACTCATTTGCCAAACACTCATGATTCAAATATTCGCTTTGTGACTTAAAGAAAAAAAACCCGTAAGTGACTGCTCGTATCTCAAATTATTTAAAGTGCTTGTGTGTCAAGGTACCACTGTAATAAATACTGGGAAATACCTGGTTCAATGGTAGGAATTGGTTAACTTCTAATTTACAGTGTATCTTTTGTGAAAACAATGGAATTCTTAAGATTTAGAGCTATTCACAACTTCCTTTAGAACTCCCTGTTTTATGGTTTTCCTGCTTAAGTTTTGAGTAGGGGATATGTCAGATACATTAGATTGTGGAGTGAAGAGGGATTGCTGGAGGGATTAGTATGTCTGAACTGCTTGAGAGCTGGGAAAAGAAAGATAGGTGCCATAGTAGATTTTGGGTCTGGGCAGTTGTCGGAAGCAATGGATGTACAACTAAGTGGAACAAAAAATGAAAGCTTTCCTTGTTCAAGCTCATTTTATAAAAAAATCAATTAAAAAAATTTTTTTTTATTTTTCTGAAGTTGGAAATGGGGAGGCAGTCAGACAGACTCCCATGTGCCCTACCAGGATCCACCCGGCATACCCACCAGGGGGCGATGCTCTGCCCCTCTGGGGCGTTGCTCTGCCACAACCAGAGCCATTCTAGTGCCTGAGGCAGAGGCCATGGAGCCATCCTCAGCACCCGGGCCATCTTTGCTCCAATGGAGCCTCGGCTGCGGGAGGGGAAGAGAGAGACAGAGAGGAAGGAGAGGGGGAGGTTTGGAGAAGCAGATGGGCTCTTCTCCTGTGTGCCCTGGCCGGGAATCGAACCCGGGACTCCTGAACGCCAGGCCGACGCTCTACCACTGAGCCAACTGGCCAGTGCCTTAAAATTTATTTTGATGGTAGAAGTGGGTTAGATTCTGGAGGGAGGTAGCATTGGTTGATGAATACAAAACTTCTAAGATGTAAAGAGGCAGTACAGAAGTACTTTGCCCCTTCTCTCCATTCCCAATAGTTTGCAGATGTCTAGTTTAAGAATTTATTTCTTGGCCCTGGCTGGTTGGCTCAGCGGTAGAGCGTCGGCCTGGCGTGCGGGGGACCCGGGTTCGATTCCCGGCCAGGGCACATAGGAGAAGCGCCCATTTGCTTCTCCACCCCCACCCCCTCCTTCCTCTCTGTCTCTCTCTTCCCCTCCCGCAGCCGAGACTCCATTGGAGCAAAGATGGCCCGGGCGCTGGGGACGCCTCCTTGGCCTTTGCCCCAGGCGCTAGAGTGGCTCTGGTTGCGGCAGAGCGACGCCCCCGGAGGGGCAGAGCATCGCCCCCTGGTGGGCAGAGCGTCGCCCCTGGTGGGCGTGCCGGGTGGATCCCGGTCGGTCGCATGCGGGAGTCTGTCTGTCTCTCCCCGTTTCCGGCTTCAGAAAAGTACAAAAAAAAAAAAAAAGAATTTATTTCTTAGCCCTGGGTAGTTGGCTCAGTGGTAGAGTGTCAGCCCAGCGTGTAGATATCCCGGGTTTGATTACCAATCAGGGCACACAGGAGAAGCCACCATCTCTTCCTCCCCTCTTCCTCCTCTCTCTCAATTTCAATTCCCCTTCCATCGCCATGGCTTGATTGGCTGGAGGAAGTTGGCCTTGGGCGCTGAGAATGGCTCCAGGGCCTCCATCTCAGGCGCTAAGAGCACAGTTGCTGAGCAACGGAGCAATGTGTCAGATAGGCAGTGCATTGCCCCTAGTGGGCTTGTGGGGTGGATCCCGGTTGGGGTTCATGACGGAGTTTTGCTGCCTCCCCTCCTTTTACTGAACAATAATAAAAAACTAAGCCCTGTCCAGGTAGCTTGGTCAGTTGGAGCTCAGCCCCAAAACATGGAAGTAGGCAGTTTGATTCCTCAGGGCACATACAGGAGCAGCTCACTGTTCTGTTTCACTCACCCTGCCGCTCCTACTCCCTCTCTCCCCCGCAAAAAAAGGAAAGAAAAGAAATTAAATATTATTTAAAATCTTTACCTTTCTGTAATTTTTCCAGCTTATAAAGTGGATGAACACCTGATTATTTGTATGAACAAGGCCTGTATAGAAACCAATCATGCAAAAGAAATGCAGATTGGTTTAGGCTAGTAGGCATTCATCAAGTTTGGATTCTCAAAACAAGGTAACTAGTAATCAACCCCAAAGGAAAAGAATGTTACCAGAGCCCTGGCCAAATAGCTTGGTTGGAGCATCATCCCGAGTGCAGAGGTTGCCTGTTCAATCCCCAGTCAGGGCATGTCTCACTTTCACCTCTATCTCTAAAATCAATCAACATTTTAAAAAATGTAGAAGAATAAAATATCCCAAAAGGTGATCTCTTCATTAATAGTTAACCGGGTAAGCAAGTTTTCTCAAGAATGAAACCTGCGGCCTTGGCCAGTTGGCTCAATGGATAGAACATCAGCCTGGCATGCAGATGTCCTGGGTCAGGGCACACAGGAGAAGTAATCATCTTCTCTTCCCCTCTGTCAGACTAGTGACTCCTCTGGTTTAAGCACTGACCCCAGATGCTGAGGATAGGCTGGTTGGTCCAAGCATCACCTTCAGACGGGAGTTGCTGGGTGGATTGTGGTCTGGGCACATGCAGGAAGGAATCTGTCTCTCCATCTGCCCTCCTCTCAGAAAAAAAAATTAAAAAGAAAAGAATAAAATCATAGTCGCGTATATGGCTATGGAGGGTCAAATTTTGCACTCATTTTTGTCCCATCATATGTAACCTTTCAGAGAAAAATAATTCTTTTTTCCCCCCCATTCATTCAGTGAGAGGAGGGGAGGCAGAGAGAGATTCCTCAACTGGGATCTACCTGGCAAGCCCACTGGGTGGTGATGCTCTGCCCATCTGGTGCATTGCTTCATTGCCCAGCAACCTAACTCTTCTTAGAGCCCTAGGCAGAGACCTTGGAGTTATCCTTGGAGCCTGGGGACAACTCACTCCAATTGAGCCACGGCTGCAGGAGGGTAGGAGAAAGAGAAGTTAGAGGGAGGAAGAGTGGAGAAGCAGATGGTTACTTCTGTGTGCCCTGACTAGTAGTCAAATCAGGGACATCCACACGCCAAGCCAAAGCTCTACCACTGAGCCAACCAGCCAGGACCTGTCTTCCGCCCCTGGCTGAGACTGCAGGAGAGAGAGGGAGGCAAAAGGGAAGCATTCATTTGTTGTTCCACTCAGTCATGCACTCATTGGTTGCTTCCTGTGTGTGCCCTGACCTGGGGATCAAACCTGCAACCTTGTTTTGGGAGATACTCTTTTTCCTTTTTTAATGTTTATTTTATTGATTTTACAGAGAGGAGACAACGTGGTGGTGGGGGGCGAAAGTGACAAGTACCAACTCATAATTGCTTTTCTGTAGTTGTTCATTGCTTGCTTGTTGCTTGTTGAATGTGCCTTGACTGAGCAAGTCCAGGGTTTCATTTTTTTTTTTTTTTCTGAAGTGGAAAGGCAGACAGATCTCGCATGTGGTGGATTGGCATCCACCGGGCAAGCCCACCAGGGGGTGATGCTTTGCCCATCTGGGCTGTTGCTCTGTTGCAACCCAAGCCATTCAAGCGCCTGAGGTGGAGGCCATGTAGCCATCCCCAGCACCTGGACCAACTTTGCTCCAATGGAGCCTCGGCTGTGGGAGGGGAAGAGAGAGACAGAGAAGAAGGAGAGGGGGAGGGGTGGAGAAGCAGATGGGCACTTCTCCTGTGTGCCCTGGCTGGGAATCAAACTGGGACTTGCTCATTTTGGGTTGACACTCTACTGCTGAGCCAACTGTTACACTCGCCGGGTAAAACAAACACTGGAGACGTTTGGAGAGTTTCAGACAAAGTTTTATGGCCAAGAGAAAAAGAAAACAAAACAAAGCAAAACAAACCTGCGCAGGGGTGAGCTCAGGTGGTAGTCACAAGAGCCACACCGAGCGCCTACAGTCTAGGGGTTTTTATAGCGTAGCAAGCAAGCGGTTCATACAGAAGCGAATTTGGCATTTAGCAATTGGCTCCTCCAAATTAAATTTTTAGTCATGTGCCTTAGTAACCAGTCATACAGTTGAAAGCCCCCAGCTGGAAATGTCCCTATCTATCCCCTAGGATGTGGTCACATTAACTATCTTAGGAGTTTTTACGACTTCCTTATCCCAAGGACTCATCAGCTCCTAGTCATCCTGGGAGTCTAACGACTTCCCTATCTCTAGGACTCATCTGTCTTATTCATCCTGGGAGTCTGGTCTCATCTATTCCGGGAATGAGCTGTACTTACTGGACCAGTTCCTTTTAAGTTATTTTCCCAAGCCTATTAATGTATTTTATGGCTTTTATTCGAATGTCACACCAACCAGTCAGGGCTGAGCAAGCCCAGGGTTTCTAACCGGTGACTTTACCTGCACCACCACAGGCCAGGCAAAAGTTTTAAATCTTTTTTTTTTTTTAACAGAAACAGAGGGACAGACAGGCAGGAACAAAGAGAGATGAGAAGCATCAATCATCAGTTTTTTGTTGCGACACCTTAGTTGTTCACTGATTGCTTTTTCATATGTGTCTTGACCGTGGGCCTTCAGCAGACCGAGTAACCTCTTGTTCAAGCCAGCGACCTTGGGTCCAAGCTGGTGAGCTTTGCTCAAACCAGATGAGCCCGTGCTCAAGCTGGTGACCTCGGGGTCTTGAACTTAGGTCCTCCGCATCTCAGTTCAGCACTCTATCCACTGCGCCACCACCTGGTCAGTTGAAAGTTTTAAATCTGAAGTTCAGAAATTAATAGTACCTTGCCGGACCTGTGGTGGTGCAGTGGATAAAGCGTCGACCTGGAAATGCTGAGGTCGCTGGTTCGAAACCCTGGGCTTGCCTGGTCAAGGCACATATGGGAGTTGATGCTTCCAGCTCCTCCCCCCTTCTCTCTCTCTGTCCTCTGTCTCTCTCCTCTCTAAAAATGAATAAATAATAAAAAAAAGAAATTAATAGTACCTTGCTGCATATCTATGCTAAGAAGTCTTTAAAGAGGTAATTAGTTTCTGTCTCTGAAATAAGAAGCCAGGAGTTGGAAGTCCTATTTGAAAGAATGCATAACTGTCATGTCCAGATGTGGTCAAGAATTTTTATTTTAATTTATCTTGTATATTTTTGGAAGTGTGGATCACTACTATTTTGTTTCCTTAATCATGAGAACTGATTTGGGGTATGGGATTTGCCTAAGTGAAAACAAATGTAATAATGGCTCTCTTGAAAGTACTGTGATTTCAAGCTTTGGTCGGGTAGCTCAGAGCATTAGTCCCAATGAACCAAAGTTGTGGGTTCAATTTCTGCTTAGGGCACATAAAAATCAACCATAAATATCTGGAACAACAGATCAGTGTTTCTCTCTCTCTCTCTCTCTCTCTCCTTCACTACCTCACTGTCTCTCAAATTAATAAATAAAGCATGACCAGGTGGTGGCGCAGTGGATAGAACGTTGGACTGGGATGCGGAAGACCCAGGTTTGAGACCCTGAGGTCGCCAGCTTGAGCACGGGCTCATCTGGTTTGAGCAAAAGCTCACCAGCTTGAGCCCAAGGTCGCTGGCTCCAACAAGGGGTTACTCGGTCTGCTGAAGGCCCACGGTCAAGGCACGTATGAGAAAGCAATCAATGAACAATTAAGGTGTTGCAATGCGCAACGAAAAACTAATGATTGATGCTTCTCATCTCTCTGTTCCTGTCTGTCTGTCCCTGTCTATCCCTCTCTCTGACTCTCTGTAAAAATAAATAAATAAATAAAATTAATAAATAAAATTTAGGATTGTAACCAGAATCCTAGAAGATAGTTGTCCAGAAGACAAGGTATTTTCTCTGCCTCTGTACACTTTGTGAACCTCTGAATGGGATTCTAAAATTTTGGTAATACCTCGGTTCTCTGATTATTTGGGGGGTTGTCCCATGCAAGCAGAGTAAACAACAGACTATGTTTTCATATTCACGTATTTCTTCAGCTTTGAAATGACAAAGACCAATTCTATGGTTTTGTAATATACAACACCCTATGGGTATGTATTTTAGGAATTATTGAAGAAAATAATAATCCTTTACTATGGAATATTACAAGATAAATCTCTCCCCTGTCACATGACAGAAAACTGATTAGTTTGATTTGTAGTGCTGTGTGGACAAACTGTGTGTTAAGTCAGGTAACAGAAGTTCAATATCTTATTTATAAATCTCAGGCTAATCTTGTCAAAAATGACAAAAGTCCAAAGATGTTTGCATCATTTAATAAGTAAAAAGGCGTAGGGAGGAACTGTTCAGTTTAGAAAAATTGCATAACCTGTGAAGGCATGAAAAAAATGTTATCTTTTCAAGGTTCCTGGGTAAAATTCTCCAGCTACAAGTAAGTGAAAACATTTGCAAAGAGTATGTGAACCCTAATCCTACTTGACAAGACGGGGCAAGAGGAGGTTTACAATTGTTAATTTGGGACATAGTATAATAATAATACAAGAAAAAAACTTTGCATGTCCTCACAAAAGAGAACTACTTTTGCCTACCCTGTGTAGTAGAGTACTGGTACCTCATGAAAAAGAATGATATACTAATATTTCTAAATCAGCATGAAAAGATTATTCTCCCTTGTTAAGGTAGAAATTAAGAGTGAGTAGAAACCACAGATAACCAGCCCTGTAGAATATACACAGTGCTTTCCGGAAGTTAGATGCAATCTAAATTCTGCTATTGCAGATTAGTTTTGTTGTCCTACTCACTGATATTCTATAACTGATCTTGTGATAGTGAAAGGATTATCCAACAAATAAAAACAAAAGAAATATTGAAAAGTCATAAATGAAAGACTCACCTGACCAGGTAGTGGCCTAGGACACTGAGTTCCCAGGTTTGAAACCCTAAGGTCACTGGCTTGAGTGTGGGGTCACCAGCTTGACCAGGGGATAATAGACATGACCCCATGGTGTCTGGCTTGAGTAAAGCATGACTGGCTCAGCTAAAGTGCCCCCCCATCAAGGCACATGAGAAAGCAATCAATGAACAACTAAGGTGCCACAAGTACAGTTGATGCTTCTCATCTCCTTTTTTGTCTATGTCTTTCTGTCTGCTTCTCTCTCTCTCTCTCTCTCGCTAAAATAAATAAATAAATAAAACAAATTACTCAAGACATTTAATTATTGAACACATAAGAGGAAGTTTGTGTTTTTTAAACCCCTCAGACTGTGTGGTAGCTTTATTTTAAATTTATAGGGCTTAATATATTAATCTTTTTTAAAAAGTTCAGTTTATAGCAAAATACTGAAATGACTTTCTATATTGAATAGTGTTTTTAAGATGAATTTAAAGCATACATTAAAAATGTGTCTTTGTGCTCTGGTCAGATCGCTCAGTTGGTTAGAGCAGGGGTTGGGAACCTGTGGCTCACAAACCAGATGTGGCTCTTTTGATGGCTGCATCTGGCTCGCAGACAAATCTTTAATAAAAAAATAATGTTAAAAATATAAAACATTCGGCCCTGGCCGGTTGGCTCAGCGGTAGAGCGTCGGCCTAGCGTGCGGAGGACCCGGGTTCGATTCTCGGCCAGGGCACACAGGAGAGGCGCCCATTTGTTTCTCCACCCCTCCGCCGCACTTTCCTCTCTGCCTCTCTCTTCCCCTCCCGCAGCTAGGGCTCCATTGGAGCAAGGATGGCCCGGGCGCTGGGGATGGCTTCTTGGCCTCTGCCCCAGGCGCTAGAGTGGCTCTGGTCGCGACGTGGCGACGCCCAGGATGGGCAGGGCATCGCCCCCTGGTGGGCAGAGCGTCGCCCCATGGTGGGCATGCCGGGTGGATCCCGGTCAGGCGCATGCGGGAGTCTGTCTGACTGTCTCTCCCTGTTTCCAGCTTCAGAAAAATGAAAAAAATAAAAAATAAAACATTCTCATGGATTACAATCCATTCATTTCCTACTGCTCATATTTATAGTTGCGGGTGGCTGGAGCCAATCACAGCTGTCCTCTGGGACAACACCACATTTTGGATAGTGCATAATGTATACGGGTTGTTGTATGGCTCTCACAGAATTACATTTTAAAATATGTGGCGTTTATGGCTCTTTCAGCCAAAAAGGTTCCTGACCCCCTGGGTTAGCATATTGACCGGAAGCACAGATTGCTAGTTTGATCTTCGGCCAGGTCATGTACAGAAACAGATCAATCAATATTCCTCTCTCTCTCTTTTTCTCTCTTTAAAAAAAAACAACAAAAAATTACAAGCTCTTTTTACTGTAAAATTATTAATAAAAATTAGTTTCTCTAGCTTGTGCGCTCACTGGTTATTTCTTACATATGTTCTTGCAACAGACTGAACTTGAAACCTCAGTGCACCAGGGCAGTTTATCCATGGAGCACCCAGCCATGGCCAAAAATATATATTTCTCACACACTTATAATTCCTCTAATATTTTGAACATTCAAATAGAAAAAGAATATAAACTACTTTGTTTTACAAAAAGCATAGTTTATTGGGACAATTAATTTATCTGTGTCTTCCCTGAGTAAGGTCATGACTGGCATAAGTTACCTGTATGATTATAGTCTAAAAAATTCTTTAACATTTTTACTCAGGCCATCATGAAAACCTAGACCTAGTCCCACATTATGCTCTAAATAATTGTCTTCTGTTCTGCTTCCTTGATACTATATCTCCTAGAGCCTAAATGTAATTGTCCCAATAAACTATGCTTTTTGTAAAACAAAGTAGTTTATATTCTCTTTCTCTATTTGAATGTTCAAAATGTTAGAGGAACTCAATTGTATGTAACAATCCTTAAGTAGTGAAACTAAATAAAAGTTTTTTAGGTGTGACCCATGGTGACACAGCAGATAGAACACCACCCTGAGAGACTGAGGTTCTAGGTTAAAAACCCTGATGTCACCAGCTTGAGTGTGGTCTCATCTGGCCTGAGCACAGAGCACAGACTTACCAGCTTGAGTATGGGGTCAACAACTTGAGCACAGGATCACCGACATGAACCCAAGTTTGCTGGCTTGAGCAAGTGGTCACCAGCTCAGCTTGTGCCTCCCTCATCCCATCAAAGCACACATAAAATGTAAATAAATGCATAAACTGATGCGACTACAAGTTGATGCTTCTCTCCTTTCATGTTCCTATTTCTGTCTAAAACAACAACAAAAAAGCTTTTTTAGGAGTTTGAAGAGCAGTTGAGCTGCTTTTTAGATTTTTAAATTCATTTTTAGAGAGAAAGCAGAGAGGGAGAGAGATGGGGGAGGAGCAAGAAGCATCAACTTCCATATGTGCTTTGACCAGGCAAGCCAAGGGTTTTGAACTGGCAACCTCAGCTTTCCAGGTCAACACTTTATCCACTGTGCCACCACAGGTCAGGCTTGAGTTGCTTTTTTAAATATTATATTGAAATACAGGTCCTGGTCAGTTGTCTCAGCATATAGAGCATCACGCTGGCATGCAGATGTCCTGGGTTCAATCCCTAGTCAGGGCACACATGAAAAACTACCATCTGCTACTACTTCACACCTCCACAGCCACTGGCTTGATTGTTTCAAGCATTGGACCCAGGTGCTAAAGATAGCTTGATTGGTCTGAGCATCGACCTTAGGAGCTGAGGATAGCTGGGTTGATTTAAGCATCAGCCCCAGAAGGGGGTTGCCAGGTGGATCCCTCTCAGAATGCATGTGGGATTCTCTCTCTAGCTTTCCTCTCTCACTAAAAAACAAAGACCCCCAAAATATAGATGAAAATCAAATATCTACTCAATTTATTAGCAGTTGATCCTCAAATATAGGGCAAACATATTAGTCTTATTATCTCTATATCATAGCAATTGGTTTGGATCAATACTGTTACATTATAGGATTTTTACAAGTATTAAATCTATAGTGACAAAACAAACCGGTGCTATTGGAAAATGTTTCAGAAATAGACACTTGGCAAAAAAAATAAATGGTTTAATACCTTAGAGCTTAGGAGAAATAACCCTTAACAGTGCCTTAGGACTCCCAACTCTTCTCTGAAACCTATCTACTATTTGTAAGAGACACATTCTCTTTTCTTTCTTTCTCTCTCTTTTTAAGTGAGAAAAGGGCAGCTAGACATATTCCCATATGCATCCCAAGTGGGATCCACCTGGTGGCTCCTGCCTGGGGCTAATGCTGGAATCAACAACTATTTTTAGTGCCTGATGTGCTATAATTAACAGAGCTATCCTCAGCGCCCGGGCTGATGGTTAAACCAACCTAGCCACCGACTGTGGGAGACAAAGAGAAAGGAGGGGAAGAAGGTGGGAGAGAAGCAGATGGTCACTTCTCCTGTGTTCCCTGACCAGGAGTCAAAACAGGATGTCCATATGCCCGGCCGACATTCTATCCACTGAGTTACCTGCCAGGCCTAGAGACACTCTTTTAATGAGCTCATACAGTATCACAGATACCATCATGATGAACTCTGGATACAGCTGTGTTAAAGAGGATCAGATGTAAAATAATAAGCCATTTTAGACTTGGTTAATTTTATTTCACTTTTCCAGACATCAGAGCACTTCAGAACTCAGTATCTATCATAACAGTGTAAGAAGATTAATTTTTTATTAGTTTGTGACAACTTCAGCAGGAATCAAATCATGCTATAGCGTCCTCTTAATGTTAGGTATTCTAAGTACTAACATGTAGATAGAACCTCAGTTTATAATCACTTTCTATGATCATATCAACACACCTTTTGCTAGCACTTTAAAAACAGTATTTGTAGGCGTTGGCCAGGTAACTCAGCTGGTTAGAGTGTTGTCCAGATACACCAAGGTTGTAGGTTTGAACACATAGATGAATCAACCAATGAAAGCATAAATAAGCAGAAAAACAAGTTGATGCTTCTGTCTCTTGCTCAAGTCAATAACTGAAAGAAAATAGTATTTTCATTGTGGCTTATAATTTTTAAAAATATGTGTATTAGAAAAGTGTTCACCCAAAGCAATGCTTCTTACCAACAAGAGAAAATTATTTCTATAGAATTTTCCCTCTAAAAATTTTATCTCCTGCTGTTTGTGTGCTTAATGTTCATTATCAGCACAGTTTAGTGCCTGACCAGGCGATGGCACACCTGGGATGCTAAGGACCCTGCTTCAAAACTCTGAGGTTGCCAGCTTGAGTGCAGGCTCATCCAGCTTGCATGTGGGGGTGCTGGCTGGAGTGTTGAATTATTAACATGACCCCAAGGTCACTGGCTTGAGTAAAAGAGGTCACTGGCTCAGCTGGAGACCCCCCTCTCCAAGTCAAGGCGCATATGAGAAGCAATCAATGAACAACTAAAGTGTTGCATCTATGAGTTGATATGTTCATCTCTCTCCCTGTCTGTCTGTCTCTCTTGCTAAAAAATAAAATTAAAAAATCAAAAATACAGAAAAAAACACTAAGATATAGACACACACACTAACCTAGATCTGCTCAGGGTTGGGATCATCAATATAACTGTCTTTTACCTTCACATCTTGTCCCACTGGAAATTCTTCAGGGGCAAGAGCATACATGAAACTGTCATCTCTTGTGATAACAATACTTTTTTCTAGAAGACCTCCTAAAGGACTTGAGACTTGAGGAGCTGCCATTATTTTAATAAATATGTCTACAATAATTTGCTTGGTGTCTTCCTTTTATTCATGGCAGATTTGCTTGTAAGCAGACAATGCACCATGTAGATTCATGTCTAAGAATGAAAAGCTTTTAAAGTTGGGTTCCAAATTTTCAAACATTTTAAGTACCATATTCCCCATGTATAAGATACTCCCATATATAGGTGCATCTTAATTTTGGGGCCTGAAATTTGAAAAAAATGTATTACATAAAATTATTGAACTCGTTTTATTTTTAATTAATTAATTAAATTAATTATGTTTACATAGATTCTAGGGTCACTCCGAATGCATCCCTCCTCCCCCCTATTCCCCTCAAAATCTCCCTTGCCCCCCTACCTACAGTGCCCTCCCCCTTTCCCTTTGGGTTTATCCCATCCTATCATCCCCTTTCCCTCTGTCCTCTTTTCCTCTGGTCCCTTTGATCCCTCCTCTGTCTCAATTCCATTCCTCAGTTCTCACAGTTCCTTGGATTCCTCAAATGAGTGAGGTCATAAGATATTTTTCTTTCTCTGCCTGGCTTATTTCACTCAACATAATAGTTTCTAGGTCCCTCCATATTGTTGCAAAAGGTAATACTTCCTTCTTTTTCATGGCTCCATAGTATTGCATTGTGTATATGTACCACAGCTTTTTAATTCACTCGTCCACTGATGAACACTTTGGCTGTTTCCATATCTTTGCTATTGTGAACAATGCTGCCATAAACATGGAGGTGCATTTCTTTTTTTCATTCGGTGATATGGTGTCCTTGAGATATATTCCTATAAGTGGGATGGCTGGGTCAAAGGGCAGTTCCAGTTTTAATTTTTTAAGGAATCTCCATACTGTTTTCCACAGTGACTACACCAGTCTGCATTCCCACCAGCACTGCAGGAGGGTTCCTTTTTCTCCACATCCTCGTCAGCACTTATTCTGCGTTGTTTTGTTGAAGAGCACCATTCTGACTGGTGTGAGGTGGTATCTCATTGTGGTTTTAATTTGCATTTCTCTAATGATTAGTGATGTTGAGCATTTTTTCATTTGCCTATTGGCCATTTGTATGTCCTCTTTGGAGAAGTGTCTATTCATCTCTTTTGCCCATTTTTTGATTAGATTGTTTGTCTTCCTGGTGTTGAGTTTTACAAGTTCTTTATAAATTTTGGTTATTAATCCCTTATCAGAGGTATTGTCAAATATGGTCTCCCATTGTGTGGTTTGTCTTTTTATTCTGTTATATTGTGCAAAAGCTTTTTAGTTTGATATAGTCCCATTGGTTTATCCTGTCTTTTTTTTAAATTTTATTTATTTATTTATTCATTCATTCATTTTTTAGAGAGGAGACAGAGTGAGAGAGAGAGATAGAAAGGGAGGAGGAGCAGGAAGCATCAACTTCCATACGTGCCTTGACCAGGCAGGCCCAGGTTTTGAACCGGTGACCTCAGCATTCCAGGCTGACACTTTACCCAGTGAGCCACCACAGGTCAGGTGGTTTATCCTGTCTTTTATTTCAGTTGCCTGTGGAGATAAATCAGCAAAGATAATCCTATGATAGATGTTGGTGAGCTTACTGCCTATGTTTTCTTCTAAGATGCTTATGGTTTCATGGCTTACATTTAAGTCTTTTATCCATTTTGAGTTTATTTTTGTGCATGGTGTAAGTTGGTGGTCTAGTTTCATTTTTTTTGCAGGTAGCTGTCCAGTTTTCCCAACACCATTTGTTAAAGAGACTGTCTTTACTCCATTGTATGTTCTTACCTCCTTTGTCAAATATCAATTGTCCATAAAGCTATGGGTTTATTTCTGGGTTCTCTGTTCTGTTCCATTGATCTATATGCCTGTTCTTATGCCAGTACCAAGATGTTTTGAGTACAATGGCCTTGTAGTATAACTTGATATCAGGAAGTGTGATTCCTTCCACTTTATTATTCTTTTTCAAGATTGCTGAGGCTATTCATGTTTTTTTTTGGTTCCTAAACTCAAGCTTTATTCATCATAAAATTCATACAACTCTTCATCACTGTCAAAACTTCCATCCATTAGCTTGTCCTCATCTGTGTCTGATGATGGATCACTGTCTTCAGCAAAAACAAGTGCAAAAAAGCAGGAGAAGCAAGTAAAAAAATCTACTACTATATAAGATGCATCCAGTTTTTAGATCCCAATTTTTCCAAAAAATGGTGTGTCTTATACGAGGAGAAATATGGTAGCTTTTGGAATTCTGCAAAACTGTCTGCTAAATCCTTCACTGAATTTTCTGAGGTTCCTTTTTTCCTTTTTTTTTTCAGTTTCCTCTTACCTCTTCTTCACTTATATGCTCCTAATCCAGTTTAAACTCTTCCTTAGTAAGTTTCAAAGGTACTACTACCTCAGAGCTCCTCATTGTAAACCCTATCCACACCGAGACCAAAGTTCTTTGCTATCTCAACCAAAGCCTTTTGATTTTTGCAAGTTCTTTATCCATGGAAAGCCTTTGAAGTTATGGATGAACCTCTTGACTATCTTCTTTCATATGCTATTTATACATTCCTTGGCAACATCACCCAAGTACAAGAAAGGTTCTTGATGACATCATTGATATTATTATATTTCCAGAACTGTACCAATATTTTCTCAGCAATAACATGGGCAAAGGTTTTCCCTTGGGAAGGAGAATTAGGCCTCTGTGGGAAATCAAAATGGATATAACTCCTTGATTTACTGCTTGAATCAAAGAGAGGATATTTAGAAAATGGAACACCAGTTTGATTTTAGGATGATCACCAGTAAAACTAAGATGTCCAATAGCATTATCAACAATGAGCAAAATCTTTTAAGGTATGTTATTCCCAAACAGTGCTACATTTCACTGGCACAGTGGCAGTTCAGGGGGCATCTGGGAAGAGGAGCTGGGTCATTATGACTTTTCATTGCTTCTGCAGTACAATGCCATGTATGCTAACTAAAATGCTTTATGGCCTTGGGGTTCTCACTGTACCAGATCACAAAAGGTTTCCAGTGGTAGCCTGTGACATTGTCTTCTAGCAAGACTGTTGCCCTGTCCTTAAAAGCCTTGACATCTGGCATTAACTTGGTCTCCTTATGGATAACCCTTAGGCATCTGATTTCAAAACAGGATGGTTTTGTTCATATTGAATATTTACTCTGGCAAGTAATTTTTTCCTATAATTGGCTTACCTAGAGTTTCTAAGAATTCTTCAGCTGCCTTCACAGTAGCGCTTGGAGACTCATCACTTACTTTCACATTATGTAACAAATAACTAACTATTCTTTATGTTTAAATCACCCAGAGCTAGTAGTATATTCAAAATAGTAGTTGCCTACTGCCATTTCTTTAGTTATTTTATTTATTTATTTATTTATTTTTACAGAGACAGAGAGAGAGTCAGAGAGAGGGATAGATAGGGACAGTCAGAAATGGAGAGAGATGAGAAGCATCAATCATCAGTTTTTCATTGTGACACCTTAGTTGTTCATTGATTGCTTTCTCATATGTGCCTTGACTGTGGAGCTACAGCAGACCAAGTAACCCCTTGCTCGAGTCAGCAACCTTGGGTCCAAGCTGGTGAGCTTTGCTCAAACCAGATGAGCCTGTACTCAAGCTGGCGACCTCAGGGTCTTGAACCTCTGCATCCCAGTCCAACGCTCTATCCACTGCAACACCGCCTGGTCAGGCTACTGCTATTTCTTTTAACATTGCAAACAACTTTTTTAATTTGGCTATGATCATGGTGCTGACAGGGATTAGCACTGGTGTCCCTGGTTTTCAATCCAGATCATCGGAAGTTTCCCAATGACAAATATAGGTCTTCTCAAATTATTAATAGTACTGTTGACTTCAAAGAAGGCAATCCACTAACAGTTTCTATCTCCTTGCTTTTCTTCAAGACTGTAGCTGTGGCAGAAGAGGACATGCTTGACTTGTAAGCAATAACCATAATAATTTTCTATTTTCATAGACCTTAATTACATTTAATTATTATTATTATTATTATTACTATTATTAGAGAGAGGCAGGGAGAGAGATAGGAACATGGAGTTGCCCTTGAATGTGCCCTGACTAGGGAATTGAACGAGCAATCTCGGTGCTCTGGGATGACACAGCAACCAACTGAGCTACGTGGCCAGGGCTTAATTCTTTAATTTTAGAAAGACAGAGAGAGGAGTGGAGAGACAGAGGAGGGGAAGGGAAGCATTCACTTGTTGTTCCACTCAGTTGTGCATTCATTGGTTGCTTCCCATGTGTGCCCTGACCAGAGATCATACCCACAATATTGCTGTTTCAGGATGATGCTCTTAACCAACTGAGCTAACTGGCCAGGGCTATGTTTAATTTTGTTTCAGTTTAATTAGTAGATATGGTGTCTTATTGACAACATTAGCAGTAAATTTTGTACACTTAGGGGTCATGGTGAATAAAGGAGATAAAATTAAATCAAGCGTAAGAGGTAGTGATACATCTAAAGAAACGTGATAAATACAATATGTATGAGAATGCTGCCAGAATATCACAGCATACTGTTTTATAGCAAAGTATTTTTTTGTGTGTGTATTTTTCTAAAGCTGGAAACAGGGAGAGACACAGTCAGACAGACTCCCGCATGCGCCCGACCGGGATCCACCCGGCACGCCCACCAGGGGTGACGCTCTGCCCACCAGGGGGCGATGCTCTGCCCCTCCCGGGTGTCGCTCTGCCGCGACCAGAGCTACTCTAGTGCCTGGGGCAGAGGCCAAGGAGCCATCCCCAGCGCCCGGGCCATCTTTGCTCCAATGGAGCCTTGGCTGTGGGAGGGGAAGACAGAGAGGAAGGGGGGGGGCGTGGAGAAGCAAATGGCGCTTCTTCTATGTGCCCTGGCCGGGAATTGAACCTGGGTCCCCTGCACGCCAGGCCGATGCTCTACCGCTGAACCAACCAGCCAGGGCAAGTATTGTATTTTTAATAAATATAAAAGTACACTCTAATATAGTGATAGAAATTATAGTATATTAATTTATAAGCTGTTATATAGTAATATATAAACCAGAGTCTTTCATTAACAAGTTTTATATGCTGTTCATAATGGTTATATGATGTGTTTCTATATGACTGCCAGCACACTAAGTTTCTTTATACCAGCACCATTGCAAGTAAGTATGCTTTGTGCCATGATATCATAACAGGTACAACATACCAGATGAGACAAATTTTTCAGCTCCAATATAAACATTTTTTAAGTCAAAGGTGGGAGGCAGAAAGTCAGAGACAGACTCCCACATGGGCCCCAACTGGGATCCACTAGGAAAGCCCCCTATCAGGGTAATGCTCTGTCCATATGGGGTCGCTGCTTCGTTGCTCAGCAACAGAGCTATTCAAGCACCTGAGGTGAGGCCATGAGGCCATTCTCAGTGCCTGGGTTCAAACTGCTCAAACTATTTGACCCATGGCTGTGGAGGGGAGGAGAGAGATAGACAGAGGGAGAAAGCAGAGTAGGAGGGGTAGAGAAGCGATGGTAATTTCTTCTGTTTGCCTTGACTGGGAATTAAATCCAAGACATTTACATGCCAGGCTGGTGCTCTCCCACGGAGCCAACCAGCCCGGTCTTATTTTAATCATTATAATCTTATAGGACCACCATTGTATATATTTGAACCAGTGTTGACAGAATTGTTATTATGCAATACATGAGTATATACAGATTCTGCAGTACAAGTTAGAAATCTTATAATGAGATATATTTTTATTAAATGACAGAGAGACAAACAGACAAGAAGGGAGAGATAAGTATCAACTCAGTATAGCACTTTAGTTGTACATCAATTACTTTCCTATACATGCCTTGACTGGTGGACTCCAGCCAAGCTGGTGACCCTTTGGTTAAACCAGTGACCTTGGGCTTCAAGCCAGCAATCTTTCAGCTCAAGCCAATGATTATGTCTATGATCCTACACTTAAGCTAGTAACCACGCATTGAAACTGATGAGTCCTTGCTCAAGCTGGTGACCTTGGGGTTTCAAAAGTGGGTCCTCTGTGTCCCAGGCTGATAGTTTATCCACTGTGCCATTGCCTGGTCAGGCTCCATGGTGACTTGGCTCCATGGTGCTGAGGATGGCCTCATGGCCTCACCTCAGGTGCTGAAATAGCTCAATTGCTATGACTTTCTTATAAAGGATAATTTATATTACATTTCTTTATTGGTTAATTTTTGTTTAAGCAAGAGAGAGAGAGGTAAAGAAAAAGAAATAGAGAGAAATAATGATCTGTTGTTCCACTTATTTATACATTCATTGGCTGTTCCTGTGTAGTCCCTGCTGGGGAATCAAACCCCATAGCCTCAGCATATTGAAATGACACAAACCAATGGAGCAACCCAACCAAACTTAGTTCACATTATTCCTTTTTCTTTTCTTTCTTTCTTTTATTTTTTTTTAAATTCTTTTTGAGACGGGCAGGAAGAGAGACAGAAACATCGAGTTGCTCTTGGATGTGCCTTGACGGGGTGGAATCAAACCAGCAGCCTCGGCACTCCAGGACAATGCTCCAACCAATAAAGCTATTCATCCAGGGCTTAATTTTTTTCATGTACTGATTGATTTTTAGAGAGACAGAGGGAGGAAGGCAGAGAGAAGAAGGGGAAAGGAAGCATTTACTTGTTCCACTCAGTCATGCATTCATTGGTTGCTTCCCATGTTTGTCCTGGCCAAGATTGAAACTGCAAGCTTGTTGTTTTGGGAAATGTTCTTAACTTACTGAGCTAACTGACCACATTATTCTTAAAGAGTTGTATTAATTACTATATGGTATATTCTGAAGTCTTTATTTTCCTTTAAAAATAACCAAAAAAGAAAAAAAAAATAACCAAAAAAGCCTGACCAGGCAGTGATGCATGGATAGAGCATCAGCCCAGGATGATGAGGACCCAGGTTTGAAACCCTGAGGTCACCAGCTTGAGTGCAGGATCATAGACATGACCCCATGATTGCTGGTTTGAGCCCAAAGGTTGCTAGATTGAGCAAGTGGTCAATGGATTGGATGGAGGTCCTGGGTCAAGGCATGTATGAGAGGCTAAGGTGCCTCAATGAAGAACTGATGCTTCTTATCTCTCTCTATTCCTGTCTGTCTGTTCCTGTCTCTCCTTTTCTCTTTCTTTGTCTCTTGATCACACACAAAAAAGGAAAAAAACTAAGGAAAAAAATTAATGTTGCCATTTCTTGTTATTTTTCTGATATACCCTTCCCTTTACAATTTCAGTTCTTAGAAGGTAAAGACAGTTTCCTACTTCATGGAAACCATGTGGGCCCATAAGTTAATTAAGAACGTAATCAAAGGCATTTGTGTTATATTCTCACATTCTGACCTTCCAAAAGTTTCAAAAAGTAACTGTTTTAGGTTGTGAAGAAAGAAAGGGGAGAGAGAGAGAGTCAGACAGTGAGGGGCAGAGGAATGCAGGGGATGACTTGAGAAGCTGACTCATCCAGTGCTGGAGGTGGCCATAGCTGTGGAAGGGCTGATCTTTCCACAAAACAAAAGACTAAAGTGCTTCTGGGTCACAGATGTCCAGACATCTCTCCAGCTCCAATCAGCACAACAAGACACAGCTAAAAACAAGAAGTGGGGAGGAAAGGCAGTAACTCAGGTCTCCATGGAGATCTGAGACACACCTCCTCCTACAGAAGCTGAGAAAACACCCTGCCCCCAGAAAGAGTAACTAGCAGAAGAGGACTTCAGAGTCTCAGGTTACAGCCACCGCATTCCTGGATACAGTTTCAAATAAGCCCCCTGCTGAGATCAGTAAACAAGACTATCATCTGTTAAGAAAACAAACACATCAAGACTTCAAAGCAGCCCAAATCCAAAGTGGATTACAAATAATAGCTGTGCCAACCCAAGAAGACCTAGAAATAACACAATTGAAAACTGGAGGCAGACAACACCAAGCCTAGACTCAACCAGCTCTACAAACAAAACACACAGACATAATGAGAAGACAGAGAAGTGCAATCCAAATGAAATCACAAGGGAAATCTCCAGGAAATGAACTGAGTGATATCAAAATAACCAAACTTCCAGATGTGAAGTTCAAAATAATGATTATAAGGATGCTTAGGGTTCTTCTTACAACAACAATTGATGGTCATTATGAACACCTAAATAAAGAAATAGCAAGTATAAAAAAGGATATTGAAATACTAAAAAGAATCAGTTGGAGATGACAAATACAATATCAGAAATGAAGACCACAATGGAAGGAATTAAAAACAGGATGGATGGAGCTGAGGATGATTCAGTGAGTTGGAGGACAAGTTGCACGAAAGCAGAGAAGAAAAAAGAAAAGAGACTCAAAAAGTCTGAGGAAACTCTGAGAGAGCTCTGTGACAATATAAAGAGATATAACATCCGCATCATAAGGGTTCCTGAAGAGGAAGAGAAAGAACAAGGGATAGAGATTTGCTCAATCATATCATAGCTAAAAACTTCCCTAAATTAATGCAGGAGAAACTCTCACAAATTCAAGAAGCACAGAGAACTCTATTAAAGAGAAACCCAAAGAAAACTATATCAAGACACATCATAACTAAAATACCAAAGCTAAGTAATAAAGAGAAAATATTAAAAGCTGCTAGAGAAAAAAAAAAGGCTATCATCTACAAAAGAGCCCCCATAAGGATGACATCAGACTTCTCAACAGAAACACTAGAGGCCAGAAGGGAATGGCAAGAAATATTCAAAGTAATGCAGAACAAGAACCTACAACCAAGATTACTTTATCCAGCAAGGCTATCATTTAAAATTGAAGGAGAAATAAAAAGCTTCCCAGACAAACAAAACTCAAGTAATTCATTACAACCAAACCAATGCTGCAGGAAATGTTAAAGGGCCTGTTGCAAACTTATCAAAGTGGGAAAAGAATATAGCAAAAGAGGAATACAGCTTTAGAGAATAAAATGGCAATAAAAAACTACATATCAATAATAATCTTAAATGTAAATGGATTAAATGATCCAATCAAAAGACATAGGGTAGCTGCATGGATAAGTAAACAGGACCCATACATATGCTATCTACAAGAGACACATATTAAAACAAAAGATGCACATAGACTGAAGGTAAAAGAATGGAAAAAAAATATATCATGCAAATGGAAATGAAAAAAAAGCTGGGGTAGCAATACTTATGTCAGACAAAAATGGACTTTAAAACAAAGGATATAGTAAGAGATAAAAAAGGCCGTTACATAATGATAAAGGGAGCAATCCAACAGGAAGATATAACTATTATAAATATCTATGCACCTAATATAGGAGCACCTAAGTATATAAAGCAGAGTTTGATGGATATAAAAGGCAAGATCAACAGCAATACTATAATAGTAGGGGATTTCAATACATCACTAACATCACTAGATAAATTCTCAAGAAAGAAAATTAACAAAGAAACAGCAGACTTAAAGGACACACTAGATCAACTTGATTTAATAGATATCTTCAGAACTTTTCACCCTACAGCAGCAGAATATACATTCTTTTCAAGTGCTCATGGTACATTCTCTAGGATAGACCACATGTTAGGGCACAAAAGTGGTCTCAACAAATTTAAGAAGATTGAAATCATATCAAGCACTTTCTCTGATCACAATGGCATGAAACTAGAAATGAACCACAACAGAAAAGCTCAAAAATTCTCAAACACATGGAAACTAAATAGCAGGTTGTTAAATAATGAATGGATTAAGAATAATATCAAAGAAGAAATTAAAAATTCCTAAAAAGAAATGATAATGAGCATCAAACAACTCAAAATTTATGGGACACAGCAAAAGCAGTACTGAGAGGGAAGTTCATAGCACTACACACACACTTTATTTTATTTTTTATAAATTTTTATTAATGTTAATGGGATGACATTAATAATTCAGGGTACATATATTCAAAGAAAACATGTCTAGGTTATCTTGTCATTAAATTATGTTGCATACCCCTCACCCAGAATCAGATTGTCCTCCGTCACCCTCTGTTTAGTTTTATCTGTGCCCCTCCCCCACCCCCTAACTCTCTCCCTCCCTCCCTCCTGCGTCCTCCCTCCCCCCACCCCTGGTAACCACCACTCTCTTGTCCATGTCTCTTAGTCTCGTTTTTATGTTCCATCAATGTATGGAATCATGTAGTTCTTGTTTTTTTCTGATTTACTTATTTCACTCCGTATAATGTTATCAAGATCCCACCATTTTGCTATAAATGATCTGATGTCATCATTTCTTATGGCTGAGTAGTATTCCATAGTGTATATGTGCCACATCTTCTTTATCCAGTCTTCTATTGAAGAGTTTTTTGGTTGTTTCCATGTCTTGGCCACTGTGAACAGTGCTGCAATGAACATGGGGCTACATGTGTCTTTACATATCAATGATTCTGAGGTTTTGGGGTATATACCCAGTAGAGGGATTGCTGGGTCATAAGGTAGTTCTATTTGCAGTTTTTTGAGGAACCACCATACTTTCCTCCATAATGGTTGTACTACTTTACATTCCCACCAACAGTGTATGAGGGTTCCTTTTCCTCCACAGCCTCTCCAACATTTGCTATTACCCGTCTTGTTGATAATAGCTAATCTAACAGGGGTGAGATGGTATCTCATTGTAGTTTTGATTTGCATTTCTCTAATAACTAATGAAGCTGAGCATCTTTTCATATATCTGTTGGCCATTTGTATTTCTTCCTGGGAGAAGTGTCTGTTCATGTCCTATTCCCATTTTTTTTTTCATTTTTCTGAAGCTGGAAACAGGGAGAGACAGTCAGACAGACTCCCGCATGCGCCCGACCAGGATCCACCCGGCACGCCCACCAGGGGCGACGCTCTGCCCACCAGGGGGCGATGCTCTGCCTATCCTGGGCATTGCCATGTTGTGACCAGAGCCACTCTAGCACCTGAGGCAGAGGCCACAGAGCCATCCCCAGCGCCCAGGCCATCTCTGCTCCGATGGAGCCTTGGCTGTGGGAGGGGAAGAGAGAGACAGAGAGGAAAGCGCTGCGGAGGGGTGGAGAAGCAAATGGGCGCTTCTCCTGTGTGCCCTGGCCGGGAATCGAACCCGGGTCCTCTGCACGCTAGGCCGATGCTCTACCGCTGAGCCAACCGGCCAGGGCTTCCCATTTTTTTATTGGATTGTTTGTTTGTTTGTTGTTGAGTTTTATGAGTTCTTTGTAAATTTTGGATATTAGGCCCTTATCTGAGCTGTTGTTTGAAAATATCAGTTCCCATTTAGTTGGCTGTCTGTTTATTTTGATATCAGTTTCTCTTGCTGAGCAAAACCTTTTTATTCTGATGTAGTCCCATTCATTTATCTTTGCCTTCACTTCTCTTACCATTGGAGTCAAGTTCATAAAATGTTCTTTAAAACCCAGGTTCATGAGTTTAGTACCTATGTCTTCTTCTATGTACTTTATTGTTTCAGATCTTATATTTAGCTCTTTGATCCATTTTGAATTAATTTTAGTACATGGGGACAGGCTGTAGTCGAGTTTCATTCTTTTGCATGTGGCTTTCCAGTTTTCCCAACACCATTTGTTGAAGAGGCTTTCTTTTCTCCATTTTGTGTTGTTGGCCCCTTTATCAAAGATTATTTGACCATATATATGTGGTTTTATTTCTGGGCTTTCTATTCTGTTCCATTGGTCTGAGTGTCTATTTTTCTGCCAATACCATGCAGTTTTGATTATTGTGGCCCTATAATATAGTTTAAAGTCAGGTATTGTAATGCCCCCAGTAGTTCCATATAAATCTTATGATTTTTTGTTCCATTTCTTTAAAAAATGTCATAGGAATTTTGATGGGAATTGCATTAAATTTATATATTACTTTGGGTAATATGGCCACTTTAATTATATTTATACTTCCTATCCAAGAACAAGGAATATTTTTCCATCTCATTGTGTCTTTTTCTATTTCTCTTAGCAATGCCTTGTAGTTTTCGTTATATAGGTCCTTTACATTCTTTGTTATGTTTATTCCTAGGTATTTTATTTTTTGTTGTTGCAATCGTGAAGGGGATTATTTTTTTGAGTTTGTTTTCTAATATTTCATTGTTGGCATATAGAAAGGCTATGGACTTTTGTATGTTAATTTTGTATCCTGCAACCTTACTGTATTGGTTTATTTTTTCTAGTAATCTTTTTGTGGAGTCCTTTGGGTTTTCGATGTATAGGATCATATCATCAGCAAAAAGTGATACCTTTACTTCTTCTTTTCCGATATGGATGCCTTTTATTTCTTTGTCTTGTCTGATTGCTCTGGCCAGAACTTCTAGCATCACGTTAAATAAGAGTGAAGAGAGTGGACAACCCTGTCGTGTTCCTGATTTAAGGTGGAAAGTCCTCAGTTTTACGCCATTTAATATGATGTTGGCTGATGGTTTATCAAATATGGCCTTTATCATGTTGAGATATTTTCCTTCTATACCCATTTTGTTGAGAGTCTTAAACATAAAATGTGTTGTATTTTATCGAAAGCCTTTTCTGCGTCTATTGATAAGATCATGTGGTTTTTGTTCTTTGTTTTGTTGATATGTACACACACACTTTAAAAAGATAGAAAAAGCTCAAATAAACAACTCTCTGCATCTAAAAGAACTAGAAAAAAAAACAGCAAGTAAAGCCCAAATATAGTAGAAGGAAGGAAATAATAAAGATCAGAGCAGAAATAAATGACATAGAGGCTAAAGAAACAATACAGAGGATCAATGAAACTAGGGGCTGGTTCTTAGAAAAGGTAAACAAGATCGATGAACCTTTATCTAGACTCACCAAGAAATAAAGAGAAAGGACTCAAATAAATAAAATTAGAAATGAGAGTGGAGAAATAACAACTGAGACAACAGAAATACAAAATATTGTAAGAAAATACTATGAAGAACTGTACACCAAAAAACTAGACAACCTAGATAAAATGGACAAATTCCTTGAAACATACAATCTTCCAAAAATCAATCTGGAAGAATCAGAAAACCTAAACAGACTGATTACAACAAATGAGATTGAAACAGTTATCAAAAAACTTTCAACAAAGAAAAGTCTTGGGCCTGATGGTTTCAGAAATTCTACCAAATATTCAAAGAAGAACTAACTCCTATCCTTCTCAAGGTATTTCAAATAATTCAAGAGGAAGGAAGACTTCCAAGCTTTTTTTAATGAGGTAAGCATAATTCTGATTCCAAAACCAGGCAAAGACAACACAAAGAAAGAAAATTAGAGGCCAATATCCCTGATGAATATAGATGCTAAAATCCTCAACAAAACATTAGCAAACCAGATCCAACAATATATGGAAGAAATCATAAACCATGCTCAAGTGGGATTTATTCTGGGGAGTCATGGCTAGTACAATGTTCACAAATCAATCAATGTAATTCATTACATAAACAAAAGGAAGGAGAAAAACCACATGATAATTTCAATAGATGCAGAAAAAGCATTTGATAAAATCCAGCACCCATTCATGATCAAAACTCTCAGCAAAGTGGGAATACAGGGAACATACCTCAACATGATAAAAGCCATCTATGAGAAACCCAGAGCCAACATCATACTCAATGGGCAAAATTAAAATCAATCCCCTTAAGATCAGGAACAAGGCAGGGGTGCCCCCTTTCACCACTCTTATTCAACATAGTCCTGACAGTGCTAGCCACAGCAATCAGACAAGAAGAAGAAATAAAGGCATTCAAGTTGGAAAAGAAGAAGTAAATCGCCCTGGCCGGTTTGCTCAGCGGTAGAGTGTCGGCCTAGCGTGCGGAGGACCTGGGTTTGATTCCCGGCCAGGGCACACAGGAGAAGAACCTATTTGCTTCTCCACCCCTCCGCCGCGCTTTCCTCTCTGTCTCTCTCTTCCCCTCCCGCAGCCAAGGCTCCATTGGAGCAAAGATGGCCCAGGCGCTGGGGATGGCTCTGTGGTCTCTGCCTCAGGCGCTAGAGTGGCTCTGGTCGCAACATGGCGATGCCCAGGATGGGCAGAGCATCGCCCCCTGGTGGGCAGAGCGTCGCCCCTGGTGGGTGTGCCGGGTGGATCCTGGTCGGGCGCATGTGGGAGTCTATCTGGCTGTCTCTCCCTGTTTCAAGCTTCAGAAAAATGAAAAAAAGAAAAAGAAAAAGAAGAAGAAGTAAATCTGTCATTATTTGCAGATGATATAATATTGTATATAGAAAACCCCAAGTCTCAGTCAAAAAAGTACTGGACCTGATAAATGAATTCTGCAAAGTGGCAGGATATAAAATTAATACTCAGAAATCAGAGGCATTTTTATACACCAACAATGAACAGTCAGAAAGAGAAATTAAGGAAACAATCCCCTTCACTATTGCATCCAAAAAATATAAAGTACCTAGGAGTACATTTAACCAAGGAGACTAAAGACTTGTACTAGGAAACTTATAAAACATTTATAAAAGAAATCGAGGATTTGGGGCTCTGGTGTCGAGCTAGGGCGCAGACGCATATCCGGATGTCCTCTGGTGGCAAGGGGAGCTCATGGGGGATGCTACAGCATAGCCGACATCTGAGATGACTAAAGCCCAGATGACATCTTGCTACATAGCCTGTGAGAGACCCTGAAATAGAGGTCCAGGAAGGGTTGTACCAGATTGCTGACCTGCAACAACTACAAGATAATAAATGTGTGTTCTAAGCTTCTAAAATTTGAGTAATAGACCAAGAATAGAAATCATCCAGAAACTGACAGTGCGTTGAAAGAAATCTGGAAATGAAACTCCACATTCAGCTTTAATATAATAAAAGTGAACTGGGTGCCTTTGAAGAAATTACCTGTAAGATAAGCAAGTTTTGTATCTCAGTATCTTTTAATTTCCCCTATTTCACGTGAATATTTTAAGACTGAATATCACTTATGGCCTCTGTAATTCTCATTTTTAGTTGTGATAAACAATTATCCAACCTTCTGAGAGATTTTTAATTTAATTATTAAAAATCTCACTTATTTTCAAAAGAAAAATATTGAACAGATGTTATATTTTTTACATAAATTTTAATTGTGAATAAGTTGACATTCTATATGGTAAACATCACAGGCATATGAATATAAATAAACTCAAATAAAACCAGTTAAAAAAAAAAAAAAAAAAAAAAGAAAAAAAAAGAAAAACATTTATAAAAGAAATCAAGGAAGATACAAACAAGTGGGAGCATATACCGTGCTCTTGGTTAGGAAGAATAAACATCATTAAAATGTGTATATTACCCAAAGCAATTTATAAATTCAATGCAATACCATTAAATCACCAATGACATACCTTAAAGATATAGATCATATATTCCAACAATTTATATGGAACCAAAAAAGAACACGAGTAGCCTCAGCAATCTTGAGAAAGAAGAATAAAGTGGGAGGTATCACACTTCTGGATATCAAGTTATACTACAAGGCCATTGTACTAAAAACAGCCTGGTAGTGGCATAAGAACAGGCATATAGGCCCTGGCCGGTTGGCTCAGTGGTAGAGTGTTGGCCTGGCGTGCAGGAGTCCCAGGTTCAATTCCCGGCCAGGGCACATAGGAGAAGCGCCCATCTGCTTCTCCACCCCTCCCCCTCTCCTTCCTCTCTGTCTCTCTCTTCCCCTCCCACAGCCGAGGCTCCATTGGAGCAAAGTTGTCCGGGGTGCTGAGGACGGCTCTGTGGCCTCTGCCTCAGGTGCTAGAATGGCTCTGGTTGCAACAGAGCGACGCCCCAGATGGGCAGAGCATTGCCCCCTGGTGGGCATGTCGGGTGGATCCCAGTTGGTTGCATGCGGCGGGAGTCTGTCTGACTGCCTCCCTGTTTCCAGCTTTAGAAAAATACAAAAAAAAAAAAAAAAAAAAAGAACAGGCATATAGATCAATAGAATAGAACAGAGAACCCAGAAATAAACCCACAGCTCTATGGACAACTGATATTTGACAAGGAGGTAAGGGCATACAATAGAAGACATTTTAAAATTTCTTCTCTTTAATAAATGGTGATGGAGAAATTGGACAGCTACCTGCAAAAAAATGACATTAGACCACCAACTTACACCATTTACAATAATAAACTCAAAATGGATAACAGACTTAAATGTAAGCCGTAAAACCATAAGCATCTTAGAAGAAAACATAGGCAGTAAGCGCACCGACATCTATTGCAGCGATATATTTGCTGATTTATCTTCATGGGCAAGTGAAATAAAAGGCAGGATAAACAAATGGGACTATATCGAACTAAAAAGCTTTTGCACGGCCAAAGACAATAAGAACAGAACAAAAAGACAAACTACACAATGGGAGAACATATTTGACAATACATCTGATAAAGGGTTAATAACCAAAATTTATAAGGAACTTGTAAATTTCAACACCAGGAAGACAATTTAATCAAAAAATGGGCACAAGAAATGAATAAACACTTCTCCAAAGAGGACATACAGATGGCCAATAGGCATATGAAAAAATGCTCAACGTCACTAATCAATAAATAAATGCAAATTAAAACCACGAGATACCACCTCACACCAGTCAGAATGGTGCTCTTCAACAAAACAACACAGAATAAGTGCTGACGAGGATGTGGAGAAAAGGGAACCCTCCTGCACTGCTGGTGGGAATGCAGACTGGTGTAGCCTCTGTGGAAAACAGTATGGAGATTCCTCAAGAATTAAAAAATCAAACTGCCTTTGACCCAGCTATCCCACTTTTAGGAATATACCCTTAGACACCATAGAACTGTTCCAAAAGGAGAAATGCACCCCCATGTTTATGGCAGCATTGTTCACAATAGTGAAGATTTGGAAAGAACCCAAGTGTTCATCAGTGGATGAGTGGATTAAAAAGCTTTGGTACATATATACTATGGAATACTACTCAGCCATAATAAATGATGACATCAGATCACTTACAATAACATGGATGGACCTTGACAACTTTATACAGAGTGAAATAAGTAAATCAGAAAAAACTAAGAACTATATGAATCCCATACATCGATGGGACATAAAAATGAGACTCAGAGACATGGACAAGAATGTGATGGTAATGGGGTGGGGGGTAGTGTGGGGGGGGGTGGAGGAGGCTAGGAAGGAGAGGGGGTAGGGGGAGGGAAGGAGCACAAAGAAAATCAGATAGAAGGTGACAGAAGACAATTTGACTTTGGGTGAGGGGAATGCAACATAATTAAATGTCAAAATAATCTGGAGATGTTTTAATTCTTTTTTTAATTTATTTATTAAATTTAATGCAGTGACATTGATAAATCAGGGTACATATGTTGAGAGAAAACATCTCTAGATTATTTTGACATTTGATTGTGCTGTATACCCCTCCCCCAAAGTTAAATTGTGTTCTGTCACCTTCTATCTGGTTTTCTTTGTGCCCCTCCCCTCCCCCAACCCCTCTCTCCTTCTTCACCCCATTCTCCCTTCCCCCACCCCCCACCCCTGTTGCCATCACATTCTTGTTCATGTCTCTGAGTCTCATTCTTATGTCCCTTCTATGTATGGATTCATGTAGTTCTTAGTTTTTTTCTGATTTACTTATTTCACTCCGTATAATGTTATCAAGGTCCATCCATGTTATTGTAAAGGATCTGATGTCATCATTTCTTATGGCTGAGTAGTATTCCATCGTATATATGTACCAAAGCTTTTTAATCCACTCGTCCTTTGACGGACACTTGGGTTGTTTCCAGATCTTCGCTATTGTGAACAATGCTGCCACAAACATGGGGATGCTCTGGTGATGTTTTTTCTGAACTTATGTACCCTGATTTATCAATGTCACTGCATTAAAATTAATAAAAATAAGATAAAAATATTGTTGCTTCTATGACGTTACTCATTAATTTTTTAGAGCACACAGACTCAAACACTTCATGTTTTACCATGAAATCCATCAGCCATTACAGCTTCTGTCTGCAAACACGTGCTGTGATGTCATGCCTATTCACCAGCGATTGGCCAGGAAGTAAGCGCTGTTGTATATCATCCCAAGCTGGATTGCATGTGAATGTAATGAACAGGTCTGCATGCCCATAGTGACGAACATACACAATTGCATCTTGAGCATACTCATGCATATGACATGGACTGCCTGTATATGAAGATGGCAAAATCATTAGTTTCCCAATGTTAGTTGTATTATCGTCCTTTAAAACTGCATTTCTCAAATTAACGTATTCTTCAGAGTGAAGCTTGGTCTGATTCAAACAAATAAATATCAAACATTCTGTTTTGATTTTTGCATACATATCTATGATGTATTGGTGAAACAATTGACGGCATTTCAAAATGTGATTGTCTTTATTATCTCAAATCACTAGTCGGTATGAATAATAGTTCATTGCGCTGCATTTCATATTTGTTTCTTTGCCACTGACTGGATTTATCATCTTAACATTCAAGTGATATCCATTGGCACCATCCCCCAAAAGGATTGGATATTGCAAGCCATGGTAGCATTGATGAGTTTCTGCAAGTTTTTTCAATTGATTGTTTTTTCGATGAAGAATAATATCTCTAGGTTGGAATTAATCTCCAACTATAACAATTGCCACTTTGTCTATGGTTGGAGCATTGAATCTTTGCACATGTTCTCCAGCAGCCATTCTGTCAGCATGAATAACAATCTTATGTGTATTACATGGCATCATGTCAATTGCTGTTTTGTACAAACACACTAAATTGTTCTTTTCATGAAGAAGCTCTTGCAGTTGGGAAACAATGGACCTTTTTATGCAAGTAGAAATCTTGCAGTGTGCATTCAACTCATTATTGCCATCACCAATGAAATACATTTGTAGGAACTTATGTTGAACATCTGGGAATGGAAGCAGGGAGCCAGGTTTCTTTATCTTTTTCTTTTTCTTTTTGCAGGTTTATGATAAATTTGTCTTTTCACTATGAAAGTTGGCATGAATTGAGCTGTTACAATTTCTGTGCTGAGCAACATCATTTAGAAGTATAAGTTCTATTTCCTGATGTTAGATAGAAAATGGTTTGATTCTGCGGTCTATCCAGCAAGCAAAAGTTTTAATAGCTCTGGTGGTTCTCCAAGTTGAGGCAGTTTAAATTTTCCAGCACATTCCTTTTGTTTCTCCATTAAATTTCAGAGCCTTGCAATAAGGACACACTTCAGTCATAGTGCCAATGAGAACATGCCAGCTCAAACTATAATCATCAACTGGGTTGCACTGGAATGCAAGGCGACTGTAATCGCGTGATTGCTGAGCACAAAGTTGTGTTTGATGTTGATCTGCTGTTTCTCGTTGAATCTTTCAGCCACTCTCAGCCTGTCGAGTTCATTCTCTTGAGAACGAATCAGATCTGAAGCTAAGAAATTGGAACATAGCTTTCAAAATAAGTGTCGGTTGGTTTGGGGAATCCTCTACCATTCATCAGGACAAACAGTGCAATGCATTGTAAATGATTCTTGGGGGAAGGTGTGGGGTACACCCAAGATGTATTCACAGGGTTGGAAAAGCATTCTAAAACTTAGTATACACATTAGCAAGTACTTAAGAGTTGGGGTGTATTTTAATTTTATGCATTTTATAGACAAAAGTCCTATCCTGTAAAATTCTAGTTCATATTTTAGTGTGTGTGTGTGTGTGTGTGTGTGTGTGTGTGTTTACAGTACATGAATTGTAACTAGTCCACAGGGCTATCAAGAATAAATCTGAGTTCTCAGTCTCCATTTTTTTTACTGGCAAAGTGGTAATGATTGTAATGTTAGTTATAGGATAGTGGTAAAGAAGAAATGAAAATAGTGCATGTAATGTCTGGTACATAGGAAATGTTCAGCTGTTATCTTTGTTGGTATTATTGACACTCTTAAACCAAAAGTTTTAGAATTGTATCACATTGTGGTTCTAAGAATCTATACACAATTTTAAAAACAATTTTAACATATATATAATAAATATATATAAAACAAGGATATATGTATATATAATTAATATAATATATGTAAACAGGATATATATGTATATATAATTTTGTACTTATATTATGCCTGTTATAAGAAGTATATAAATATTAACTCATTAATCCTCTTCAAAACTTATGAAACAGGTACTTTTGTTGACACTTTATAGATGAGAAAATTGAGACATTGAGTAGTCAGCCTATCCAAGGTTACATAGGACAGTGGAATTTGAAGCCAAGTGTTCCAATTTCTGAGCCAGTCTGATGAATATTATATGCTGCCTTTGTAATTTCCTTGGGTTATCTTACAAAATAGAGAGGTAGCTATAAGTATGAAAACACCATGAACCATGTAAAGTATAAGAAATCTATGTGTCAGTTGAAGCATAACTACAAATCCTAGGGTAAACAAGCTAACATGATAAGAATTTGGTCCCAAGGAGAAGTTCTGTTGAAGTTAAGCAGGGTTATGTGAGTTCAGTAGTAAAAAACACATGGGAAGGAGTACCTTGGTTCCTCTTATGTATTGGCAACACACAGTTTCTGTTGACAGGCTCACTTGGCAGACATTGAAAGTAGGCAAACAGCTAGGATGCAGAAGTCAGGGATTAGATGACTACGTGAGGGTCACCATAATCATTCCCAGACTACTTGGCAAGGAGTAAGCTCTGAAGACGTTGATGTGAGGGTTCCAAGTGATAGTAATGGTTCTGGGTTCTGACCGACCTACCACGCCCTCTCCCTCCTCCTTCCTGATGGTCTGGCTTCACCTCTTCTTGCTGAGTTTCCTTAGGCTGTTCTCTAGGGGCTCTTTCAGAGATGGCCAGGGGAAGTGCACATAACTGGAAAACTGAACCAACTTGTTGGACTTGGTCTATTCTTGCCCAGCTGGCTAAATTCAGGAGATTACCAGCTTTCTCAGGATCACCTCCAAACAGGAGGGACCCATAATGCAGTGATCTGATGGGAGTAAATCTCAACCAAGAGGCTTCAGTGAGTCAGCTCATTCCCAGGAACTATCTGCATGTGAACTAATTTAATCCACACTAGATTCTGGGGGGCGGGGGTGGTGGATGGTTATTCTCATCCACAGAAGAGGGAATGGAGAGGGGAAGGCTGAGAACTTGGCAGGGTGACCAGCTCAACATGAGTGGAGGAGCTGGTATTGAGAACTCACTCCCAAGCTGCTGTTCATTCTCTCTTTTTTCTGCATGATCAACTCAGCATCTTCTTGCCTGTGGCATGCCCGTGCAGTGGCTGCTGTTATGTGGCTCATTCCTTGGTGACCCAGGGGAAAAAAAGTTTTAATTACTCCCTGTTGGGGCCTGTAATAAGGTTTATTAATATCAGGTTAGCTACCTGAAAAAGCAGACATGGTAGAAGAAGGAAGGGAAGAAAAAACCAACCGTCGGCCCCTGATCGTTTATACCTGGTCCTGTCAATTCTCTCGCCCTCATCTGGTCATGTCTGCTGCTTGAGTCTCCCATTTTATCAGCTCCATCACAACCTTTTGGAATTAATGTTCTGCCCTGCATGTTTCAACTTTGTTCACCGCCTTTCCAGATCCAAAGAATAAGAAAGAAAATTAGCCAATCCATAGAATTCAGGATGTGTATACATAGCAGAATACACAATTTATTGCATTGAAATATTTGTGTCTTCCTTTAGGCGATCAACTTTGGATGGAAATATCATGCCCTTAATCTGATAATTTCCTTTAGAGATAATTTGAATGATATTTTATTGCTCACAGGATTGTTAATTAAACCTCATTTCAAAGCCTGAGACCCAAAGGGACATCTATCAGGTCTTGAGTTATTTTCCAGTTGATCGTGAAAAAGTTTTGTGTCTTCCAATTTTTAGAGTAGTTTCCAAAGATTCTGACTGTAGAGCTATAAGGGCAAACCGAGTGTCAAAGTGCAGTTCTGAAAGTGTTCAAATATGAGTTTCATTTGAGCACTGCATATAGCGAGCTCACGTGTACGTGGGTCATGGAATTGTTTACATCATTTGTGAAAGAGTGAGTGGGAAAACAAAGTTAGGTCCAAGCAGGACACAGAAGAATGAAATATGTATTTAGTCAGGGAAAGAAAAAAAAATCCGGGCAGCCTTCAAAATCGGATGTGAAATTTATTCATGTTCTAGGCCATAGGATGATAACTTGTAGGGCTGTTTCCCATCGGAAAGATTTCACTTACCTCTTTCCTGGACAAAACCCTTTTTATCGTATCAATCTTCTACAAGTGAAAGTCTAAGTTTTGCATACTCTGAGCCTAATAAAAAGTAAATATAAACTTTTACCTTGGCTGACGCTCTGCCCACGAGGGGGCGATGCTCTGCCCATCCTGGGCGTCGCCATGTTGCGACCAGAGCCACTCTAGCGCCTGAGGCAGAGGCCACAGAGCCATCGGGCCATCTTTGCTCCAATGGAGCCTTGGCTGCGGGAGGGGAAGAGAGAGACAGAGAGGAAAGCGCGGCGGAGGGGTGGAGAAGCAAATGGGCGCTTCTCCTTTGTGCCCTGGCCGGGAATCGAACCCGGGTCCTCTGCACACTAGGCCGATGCTCTACCGCTGAGCCAACCGGCCAGGGCCTAGACAATTTTCTTACACAGCTTGAAAGGACATGAAGAAATACTTTCACTTAGCTGAGTTTCAGATGGAAAGGGTCTCCTTGCACATATATATAATCAGAAAAGTGGCATGTTCTTATTTTTATCTTTTCACCAAATTATATTAAAATGATGAAGGTGCTTTAGCTATTTGTGCAGTTTCAATAATTTGTTGTAATTCTTAGACCCAAAGTCACACCGATGGATGGCAGATTTAAAGTGTTTTTTATGGTTGCTAATTCATTCACTTCTAATCTTATTAAGCTGTTAATTCCCAGAGGACATAATCAGTAGTAGACACAGTTTTCAAATGTTGAACAAATGTTATTCAATGAAACCATGTGGTTATCCTTAGTCCAAAAGAAGATGTCTCCTTTCTCATTCATCACTGAACTTACCTGTATAACCTCTTTTGTAACCTAACATAATGGATTCACTGCTTGGAGTGTCTGAGCCAAAGAGTAGTCTTGTTGGAAGAAAAAGTTGTTTTATTTTAAATTGTGAGTAGTAAAAGAAGCAGGGGGATAATTTTCAAAGCACTGTTTCCCAGAAGAAAGGCTTACTGTTGGTTTATATACACTATTTGGTTAATTATACATTGACTTCTTCTTTGCAGTTGGCTGAACTTATCCGGATTTGGTTAATTACACTTGTTTTCTTCTTTGCAGTGAACTAAACTTGGTCAAGTTAATCAGGATGGAGCTGAGTCTGCAAAATACTGTGCTACATTTTAACATTTAGAACAACAAGCATTTAATAAGAACCACTAAGACCTTGAGACCTTTGTCCTATTTCACAATTTCCACTACCAAAATCTAAACCTGACATCTTTTTTGTGTGTGTGACATAGAGACACAGAGAGAGGAACCGACAGAAAGGAAGGGAGAGAGGTGAGAAGCATCAGTTCTTCGTTTTGCCTCCCTAATTATTCACTGACTGCTTTCTTACATGTGCCCTGATGGAGGGGTGGGTGTGACAGCAGGGCAAGTGACCCCTTGCTCAAGCCAGCGACATTGGGCTCAAGCCAGCGACCCTGGCCTTCAAGCCAGCGACCATGGGGTCATGTCCATGATCCTGGGCTCAAGCCAACGACCCCACCCTCAAGCTGGTGAGCCCAGGCTCAGGCCAGCAACTTTGTAGTTTCAAACCTAGGTCCTCTGTTTCCCAGTCCCACTGGCACTCCATTCACTGTGCCAATGCCTGGTCAGGCTATTATTTCACATCTTTAATACATATTTTCATGTAGACATATGCTGGAATGGGAATTTCTGGTAAATTTTAATGTTTATTGGTACTTAGTTCCTAAATATAAATTATTATATTAAATTTTATTAAATATTACATTACAGGTGGTTACTAAACCATTCCCTTCAAGAATAAATTGCAATTGCTCTGAACCAAAGGCCACAATATGAAGTAACAAACAAGATGATAAAACAGCTTTTACAATGGAATATATAAGTCCAGGTTTAGGAGGAATGGAAAAAAATGGACTCACCAACAAAAAATGGTATAATAATTTATATGTCTAGTACTTTCCCTGTATTTCTTTTTTTAAATTTGCCATCCATACTTTCATTTCAAATCAAATCGTCTTTTAAGTCAAAGTGTCTCTTATTAAAGACAGTAGCTTTATTTCTATCTATATCTTTCAGTTACCACTTATAGGGTGTCCTTCTATATGATGCCATGTGTTAGATGTTGTTACTGAAGAAACCAAGAATTTTCATGTGCTGAAATTTACCTCTTTATTGCAGCATACAAAAATAAATAAATAAATAAATAAATAAATGCTTTTTTTCTTTGAAAAGATCATCTCAGTGTCCCTCACTACTACGTCTATTAGGGCACTTCGCAGGTAGGCATAGTGGGTCTTCCTTCTTTCCTTATTATGCCTTTTCTTCAGCATCATACCCCCTGCCTTGCACAACACAGAAGGAAACCTGAGAGCTTTTTAAAAACAGCCTAAATTCTCGCCTTGGGAAAGTGAAAAGTGTGCCCCGCCTCTGTCTATGAAAAGAGGGATTTGATGAAGAGTTTCAGTTCAAATCAAAGATTTAAATCTCTAACCCGCCACCACCCAGGACCCCTAAGGAACTTATAAACCCCCTCCCATCTCTCTCTGACTGCTTTGGGTTGGCCCAGAACCCGGTCCCTGTCCCCAGTTCCCATGGATCTGTACACAGAATTCAGAGGACCTGTGTTACTTCCCTTGCAAAGAAACAGAATTATAGTAAAAATGTAAGTGAAAACCACTTTCTTTCTTTTTCTTTTCTGAAGTTGGAAACGGGGAGGCAGTCAGAATCCCGCATGTGCTCGTCCGGGATCCGCTCGGCATGCCCACACGGGGGTGATGCTCTGCCCATCTGGGGCGTTGCTCTGCTGCAACCAGAGACATTCTAGCGCCTGAGGCAGAGGCCACAGAGCCATCCTCAGCGCCCGGCCATCTTTTGCTCCAATGGAGCCTCGGCTGTGGGAGGGGAAGAGAGAGACGGGGGTTGGGGGGGGTGGGGGGGTGGAGAAGCAGATGGGCGCTTCTCCTGTGTGCCCTGCCTAGGAATCAAACCTGGGACTCCTACACGCCAGGCCGACGCTCTGCCACTGAGCCAACCGGCCAGGGCCTGAAAACCACTTTCTTTTTGTTCCCTAACGAAGGTAAACATGTACCCAACAAACCCTGAGAAAAAGAACTTTCGGGAGTGAAGGAGCGAACAAATAATGTACAAGAAAAACAGAAACTGGTCTCTGACTGCCTTGGATTTCCCTCGGAGTTGGGGGAGTTGGGGACTCCTGGACGTGATGTCTTTGCGTTTATGGGAAAAATAAATGCAGAGCAGGAGGCCTGAGTCTTCTTAGATTGTTTCCTGACAAAATCCGGGCGACTTGGTGCGAGGCAATTGATATTTTGCCCCTTTTGTGAAGTGGAGCAAACACAACTTGGGCACAGAGCGGTGGCACAGAGCCTGCCACAGGAGGGCGGCAGGAGCACCAATCAGCGCTCTCTCTCTCTCTTTCTCTCTCGCCACCGCCAGCGCCGCGCCCCCTGCGGAGAAGATCCCAGGTGAAGAAGAAGGCGGCCAAGAAGTCTGCTGGGGTGCGCCACAAGGCGTCCGGGCCCCCCCTGTCCGAGCTCATCACCAAAGCCATGGGTGCCTCCAAGGAACGCGGTGGTGTCTTGGTGGCCGCGCTCAAGACGACGTTCGTGGCTGCGGGCTACGACGTGGACAAGAACAGCCACATCAAGCTGGGTCTCAAGAGTCTGGTGAGCAAAGGCACCATGGTGCAGACCAAGGGCACCAACGCCTCGGGCTCCTTCCTTCAAGCTCAACAAGAAGGCTTCCTCCGGAGAGGCTGAGCCCAAGGTAAAAAAGGCGGGTGCCGCCAAACCCAAGAAGACTGCTGGGGCGGCCAAGAAGCCCGGGGGATCGGCTACCCCCACGAAGAGCGCCAAGAAGAGCCCTGAAGAAGGCGAAGAAGCCGGCGGCGGCTGCTGTGGCCAAAAAGGTGGCCAGGAGTCCAAAGAGAGCTAAGGCTGCCAACCCCAAGAAGGTCGCCAAGAGCACAGCGAAGGCTGTGAAGCCCAAGGCCGCCCAGCCCCAAAAGGCTGCACTCAAAAAGAAGCAGGTTTTAAGTCTACATTAGTAAACCTTATTTCGTGAAATTTAAGACTTTTTAAAACAAGCTTTTTGGCCCTGGCCAATTGATACAAAAAAGGATTTAGACAGTTAAAGTTTAGGGACCCAGAAGTAATTAAAATGAATAGGACAGGCACATGTAGTGTCAGCCTAGCGTGTGGATGTCCCAGGTTTGATTTCTGGCCAGGACACACAAGAGAAGTGACCATCTGCTACTCCACCCTTTCCTTTTCCCTTCTCTTTCTCTTTTTCTCTCCCTCAACTGCCCACAGCCATGGTTTGATTGGTTCCAGCACATGGAACCCAGGTGCTGAAGATGGCTCCCCTGGAACCTTCATCCTCAGATGCTAATAGCTTGCATAGACAGCATGGCCCTAGATGGGCAGAGCATCCACCAGAGTGGGAATTACCAGGTGGGTCCCGGTCAGGAAACATAGTGGAGTCTGTCTCTACCTCCCCTTCTCTCATTTGGAAGAGAACAAAAAATAAAAATTAAAAAAAAAAAAAAAAGAATCTTTACAACTAAGTAACCTAGGAGACAATAGACTAGTTTTACATACGGACTGAGAACATAAAATTGAGGAAAAATAGGAAGAGAGATTTGAGAGCAAAACACAGGGGGCTTGCAAAAAATCTATGTGCAATTTTAAAGTTCAGAAGTATAATTTTAATTTATTAATATAGCTGTTATTAATATATATAATATTATAGTGCCTCAAATATAATTTTTGTCAATTTACGTGAATTAATTAACCAAATGCTATATACTCCAATATTGTCATATAGTAGAATCCACTTTAAAATTTAAAATCCAAGTTAAAAATCTCTTGAAAAAATAAAATCAGAACTGCTTATATAGCATTATGTAGTCTAATATTTCATCTTGACATCTTTTTAATAAGTGAAACCAAAATTCCTAATATTCCTTAAATAAATCAGATGTGTTCTGGAGATATTCTCTGATGGAATCTTTCTTAGGTATTTAGTTTAAAAGTTAAAATGGGGGAACCTTATTTATCAAGGACGGCATCTACACAGGGAGATAACATCAACAAAATTCATTAGATATCTATTAAGTGCCAAGTTGTAAAAATCCAACGTCCATAAAATAGAACTATTCCTTTTAGAGTAGATGGGTTAGTGAGCTGTATATTTGAAAATCTCTAGAAATAAAGGTGAGAATAAGATTACTTTTAAAGTGATCTAGTTATCATCTTTGAGCTAATCATGAATTACCCAGATTAGCAGAAAGCTATAAGCCTTTTCTAACACATTCTTTAGACACTCTCAATCTCTCCCAGAATAATTAAGAATAAAACCATTGATACAAAAAGGATTTAGTTAAAGTTTAGGGACCCAGAAGTAATTAAAATGAATAGTACAGGCAAAGAATTATGAAATGAGTACCAGAAGGAGTAAGTGGTGATAACTACAAAAAGGAAATGAAGTAGAATTCCTAGAGCTACCTGTGAAGAATACAGAACATAAGTAGGTCTCGGTCCCAAAAATGAACTATCAAAGATTTTCTATGGGGTGTGGAAGTATTCCTAGCCTATACAAAATACATTTTCAGGTTTCTACTCTTCTCAAGATATTATATGAACATTAAAAGGTCAGAATGGCCTGACCACGCGGTGGCGCAGTGGATAGAGCGTCGGACTGGGATGCAGAAGGACCCAGGTTCCAGACCCCGAGGTCGCCAGCCTGAGCACAGGCTCATCTGGCTTGAGCAAAAGAACCCCCCAAAACCAAAAAATAACAACAAAAAGCTCACCAGCTTGGACCCAAGGTCGCTGGCTTGAGCAAGGGATTAATTACTCCGGAAGGCTCACGGTCAAGACACATATGAGAAAGCAATCAATGAACAACTAAGGTGTCACAACAAAAAACTGATGATTGATGCTT